>NC_141554.1:5734615-6040769 GCF_021556685.1 Rattus norvegicus | reverse complement strand
CAAAACATGTGTTTCCCAGTCTAAATCACACATTCTTAGGCGAATTCTGTTCATTCCGACTGGGAAAAGCGTGTAGGAAGTCTACAAATCAGATAAACACAAACCTTGTGTTTCACAAAGTGAATTGCTGTTACTTGGCGAATAAGCTTAGTTTTAAGTGGTCCTACACGGTAAAAAGCATACTTTTCTCGATAGACAAAACATGTGTTTCCCAGTCTCATTCACACATTCTTTTGCGATTTCTGTTCGTTCCAAGTGGGAAAAGCTAGTAGGATGTTTACGTTTACGCATGAACACACAGTTTTTCACAAAGTGAATTGCTTTCTCTTGGCGAGTAAGCTTAGTTTTAAGTGCTTCCAGACGGTAAAAAGCATACTTTTCTATATAGACAAAACATGCGTTTCCTAGTCTACATCACACATTCTTAGGCAATTTCGTTCGTTCCGACTGGGAAAAGCGTGTAGGAAGTTTACAAATCAGATAAACACAAACCTTGTGTTTCACAAAGTGAATTGCTGTTACTTGGCGAATAAGCTTAGATTTAAGTGGTACTAGCCGGTAAAAAGCATACTTTTCTTGATAGACAAAACATGTGTTTCCCAGTCTCATTCACACATTCTTTTGCAAATTCTGTTCCTTCCAAGAGGGAAAAGCTTGTAGGATATTTACGTTTACACAGGAAAACACAGCCAGTCTTTCGCAAAGTGAATTGCTTTTTCTAGGCGAGTAAACTTAGTTATAAGTGGCTCTAGACGGTAAAAAGTATACTTTTCTACATAGACAAAACATGCGTTTCCCAGTCTAAATCGCACATTCTTAGGCGAATTCTGTTCGTTCCAATTGGGAAAAGCGTGTAGGCGAACTTGGCGAATAAGCTTAGTTTGAAGTGGCACTAGACGGTAAAAAGCATACTTTTCTGGACAGACAATACATGTGTTTCCCAGTCTCATTCACACATTCTTTTGCGAATTCTGTTCGTTCCAAGTGGGAAAAGCTAGTAGAATGTTTACTTTACCCATGAACACACAGCTAGTGTTTCACAAAGTGAATTGCTTTTTCTTGGCGAATAAGCTTAGTTTTAAGTGGTTCCAGACGGTAAAAAGCATACCTTTCTATATAGACAAAACATGTGTTTCCCAGTCTAAGTCACACATTCTTAGGCAAATTCTGTTCGTTCCGACTGGGTAAAGCGTGTAGGAAGTTTACAAATCAGATAAACACAAACCTTGTGTTTCACAAAGTGAATTGCTGTTACTTGGCGAATAAGCTTAGTTTGAAGTGGTACTAGACGGTAAAAAGCATACTTTTCTGGATAGACAAACATGTGTTTCCCAGTCTCATTCACACATTCTTTTGCGAATTCTGTTCGTTCCAAGAGGGAAGAGCTTGTAGGATATTTACGTTTACACAGGAAAACACAGCCAGTGTTTCACAAAGTGAATTGGTTTTTCTAGGCGAGTAAACTTAGTTATAAGTGGCTCTAGACGGTAAAAAGTATACTTTTCTACATAGACAAAACATGCGTTTCCCAGTCTAAATCGCACATTCTTAGGCGAATTCTGTTCGTTCCAATTGGGAAAAGCGTGTAGGCGAACTTGGCGAATAAGCCTACTTTTAAGTGGTACTAGACGGTAAAAAGCATACTTTTCTGGATAGACAAAACATGTGTTTCCCAGTCTCATTCACACATTCTTTTGCAAATTCTGTTCGTTCCAAGTGGGAAAAGCTAGTAGGATGTTTACGTTTACCCATGAACACACAGTTAGTGTTTCACAAAGTGAATTACTTTCTCTTGGCGAGTAAGCTTAGTTTTAAGTGGTTCCAGACGGTAAAAAGCATACCTTCCTATATAGACAAAACAAGGCTTTCCCAGTCTAAATCACACATTCTTAGGCGAATTCTGTTCATTCCGACTGGGAAAAGCGTGTAGGAAGTCTACAAATCAGATAAACACAAACCTTGTGTTTCACAAAGTGAATTGCTGTTACTTGGCGAATAAGCTTAGTTTTAAGTGGTACTACACGGTAAAAAGCATACTTTTCTCGATAGACAAAACATGTGTTTCCCAGTCTCATTCACACATTCTTTCCGATTTCTGTTCGTTCCAAGTGGGAAAAGCTAGTAGGATGTTTACGTTTGCGCATGAACACACAGTTAGTTTTTCACAAAGTGAATTGCTTTCTCTTGGCGAGTAAGCTTAGTTTTAAGTGCTTCCAGACGGTAAAAAGCATACTTTTCTATATAGACAAAACATGCGTTTCCTAGTCTACATCACACATTCTTAGGCAATTTCGTTCGTTCCGACTGGGAAAAGCGTGTAGGAAGTTTACAAATCAGATAAACACAAACCTTGTGTTTCACAAAGTGAATTGCTGTTACTTGGCGAATAAGCTTAGATTTAAGTGGTACTAGCCGGTAAAAAGCATACTTTTCTTGATAGACAAAACATGTGTTTCCCAGTCTCATTCACACATTCTTTTGCAAATTCTGTTCCTTCCAAGAGGGAAAAGCTTGTAGGATATTTACGTTTACACAGGAAAACACAGCCAGTGTGTCGCAACGTGAATTGCTTTTTCTAGGCGAGTAAACTTAGTTGTAATTGGCTCTAGACGGTAAAAAGTATACTTTTCTACATAGACAAAACATGCGTTTCCCAGTCTAAATCGCACATTCTTAGGCGAATTCTGTTCGTTCCAATTGGGAAAAGCGTGTAGGCGAACTTGGCGAATAAGCTTAGTTTGAAGTGGCACTAGACGGTAAAAAGCATACTTTTCTGGATAGACAATACATGTGTTTCCCAGTCTCATTCACACATTCTTTTGCGAATTCTGTTCGTTCCAAGTGGGAAAAGCTAGTAGAATGTTTACTTTACCCATGAACACACAGCTAGTGTTTCACAAAGTGAATGGCTTTTTCTTGGCGAATAAGTTTAGTTTTAAGTGGTTCCAGACGGTAAAAAGCATACCTTTCTATATAGACAAAACATGCGTTTCCCAGTCTAAGTCACACATTCTTAGGCAAATTCTGTTTGTTCCGACTGGGAAAAGCGTGTAGGAAGTTTACAAATCAGATAAACACAAACCTTGTGTTTCACAAAGTGAATTGCTGTTACTTGGCGAATAAGCTTAGTTTGAAGTGGCACTAGACGGTAAAAAGCATACCTTTCTATATAGACAAAACATGCGTTTCCCAGTCTAAGTCACACATTCTTAGGCAAATTCTGTTCCTTCCAAGAGGGAAAAGCTTGTAGGATATTTACGTTTACCCAGGAAAACACAGCCATTGTTTCGCAAAGTGAATTGCTTTTTCTAGGCGAGTAAGCTTAGTTTTAAATGGTTCCAGACGGTAAAAAGCATACCTTTCTATATAGACAAAACATGTGTTTCCCATTCTAAATCACACATTCTTAGGCGAATTCTGTTTATTCCGACTGGGAAAAGCATGTAGGAAGTCTACAATCAGATAAACACAAACCTTGTGTTTCACAAAGTGAATTGCTGTTACTTGGCGAATAAGCTTAGTTTTAATTGGTACTACACGGTAAAAAGCATACTTTTCTCGATAGACAAAACATGTGTTTCCCAGTCTCATTCACACATTCTTTTGCGATTTCTGTTCGTTCCAAGTGGGAAAAGCTAGTAGGATGTTTACGTTTACGCATGAACACACAGTTAGTTTTTCACAAAGTGAATTGCTTTCTCTTGGCGAGTAAGCTTAGTTTTAAGTGCTTCCAGACGGTAAAAAGCATACTTTTCTATATAGACAAAACATGAGTTTCCTAGTCTACATCACACACTATTAGGCAATTTCGTTCGTTCCGACTGGAAAAAGCGTGTAGGAAGTTTACAAATCAGATAAACAAAACCTTGTGTTTCACAAAGTGAATTGCTGTTACTTGGCGAATAAGCTTAGATTTAAGTGGTACTAGATGGTAAAAAGCATACTTTTCTTGATAGACAAAACATGTGTTTCCCAGTCTCATTCACACATTCTTTTGCAAATTCTGTTCGTTCCAAGAGGGAAAAGCTTGTAGGATATTTACGTTTACACAGGAAAACACAGCCAGTGTTTCGCAAAGTGAATTGCTTTTTCTAGGCGAGTAAACTTAGTTGTAAGTGGCTCTAGACGGTAAAAAGTATACTTTTCTACATAGACAAAACATGCGTTTCCCAGTCTAAATCGCACATTCTTAGGCGAATTCTGTTCGTTCCAATTGGGAAAAGCGTGTAGGCGAACTTGGCGAATAAGCCTACTTTTAAGTGGTACTAGACGGTAAAAAGCATACTTTTCTGGATAGACAAAACATGTGTTTCCCAGTCTCATTCACACATTCTTTTGCAAATTCTGTTCGTTCCAAGTGGGAAAAGCTAGTAGGATGTTTGCGTTTACCCATGAACACACAGTTAGTGTTTCACAAAGTGAATTACTTTCTCTTGGCGAGTAAGCTTAGTTTTAAGTGGTTCCAGACGGTAAAAAGCATACCTTCCTATATAGACAAAACAAGGGTTTCCCAGTCTAAATCACACATTCTTAGGCGAATTCTGTTCATTCCGACTGGGAAAAGCGTGTAGGAAGTCTACAAATCAGATAAACACAAACCTTGTGTTTCACAAAGTGAATTGCTGTTACTTGGCGAATAAGCTTAGTTTTAAGTGGTACTACACGGTAAAAAGCATACTTTTCTCGATAGACAAAACATGTGTTTCCCAGTCTCATTCACACATTCTTTCCGATTTCTGTTCGTTCCAAGTGGGAAAAGCTAGTAGGATGTTTACGTTTGCGCATGAACACACAGTTAGTTTTTCACAAAGTGAATTGCTTTCTCTTGGCGAGTAAGCTTAGTTTTAAGTGCTTCCAGACGGTAAAAAGCATACTTTTCTATATAGACAAAACATGCGTTTCCTAGTCTACATCACACATTCTTAGGCAATTTCGTTCGTTCCAACTGGGAAAAGCGTGTAGGAAGTTTACAAATCAGATAAACACAAACCTTGTGTTTCACAAAGTGAATTGCTGTTACTTGGCGAATAAGCTTAGATTTAAGTGGTACTAGCCGGTAAAAAGCATACTTTTCTTGATAGACAAAACATGTGTTTCCCAGTCTCATTCACACATTCTTTTGCAAATTCTGTTC
Organism: Rattus norvegicus; assembly: GCF_021556685.1. Classification (NCBI taxonomy): domain Eukaryota; kingdom Metazoa; phylum Chordata; class Mammalia; order Rodentia; family Muridae; genus Rattus; species Rattus norvegicus. Next base: position 6,035,635 of record NC_141554.1, on the reverse strand, counting down.
CTTCCAAGAGGGAAAAGCTTGTAGGATATTTACGTTTACACAGGAAAACACAGCCAGTGTGTCGCAACGTGAATTGCTTTTTCTAGGCGAGTAAACTTAGTTGTAATTGGCTCTAGACGGTAAAAAGTATACTTTTCTACATAGACAAAACATGCGTTTCCCAGTCTAAATCGCACATTCTTAGGCGAATTCTGTTCGTTCCAATTGGGAAAAGCGTGTAGGCGAACTTGGCGAATAAGCTTAGTTTGAAGTGGCACTAGACGGTAAAAAGCATACTTTTCTGGATAGACAATACATGTGTTTCCCAGTCTCATTCACACATTCTTTTGCGAATTCTGTTCGTTCCAAGTGGGAAAAGCTAGTAGAATGTTTACTTTACCCATGAACACACAGCTAGTGTTTCACAAAGTGAATGGCTTTTTCTTGGCGAATAAGTTTAGTTTTAAGTGGTTCCAGACGGTAAAAAGCATACCTTTCTATATAGACAAAACATGCGTTTCCCAGTCTAAGTCACACATTCTTAGGCAAATTCTGTTTGTTCCGACTGGGAAAAGCGTGTAGGAAGTTTACAAATCAGATAAACACAAACCTTGTGTTTCACAAAGTGAATTGCTGTTACTTGGCGAATAAGCTTAGTTTGAAGTGGCACTAGACGGTAAAAAGCATACCTTTCTATATAGACAAAACATGCGTTTCCCAGTCTAAGTCACACATTCTTAGGCAAATTCTGTTCCTTCCAAGAGGGAAAAGCTTGTAGGATATTTACGTTTACCCAGGAAAACACAGCCATTGTTTCGCAAAGTGAATTGCTTTTTCTAGGCGAGTAAGCTTAGTTTTAAATGGTTCCAGACGGTAAAAAGCATACCTTTCTATATAGACAAAACATGTGTTTCCCATTCTAAATCACACATTCTTAGGCGAATTCTGTTTATTCCGACTGGGAAAAGCATGTAGGAAGTCTACAATCAGATAAACACAAACCTTGTGTTTCACAAAGTGAATTGCTGTTACTTGGCGAATAAGCTTAGTTTTAATTGGTACTACACGGTAAAAAGCATACTTTTCTCGATAGACAAAACATGTGTTTCCCAGTCTCATTCACACATTCTTTTGCGATTTCTGTTCGTTCCAAGTGGGAAAAGCTAGTAGGATGTTTACGTTTACGCATGAACACACAGTTAGTTTTTCACAAAGTGAATTGCTTTCTCTTGGCGAGTAAGCTTAGTTTTAAGTGCTTCCAGACGGTAAAAAGCATACTTTTCTATATAGACAAAACATGAGTTTCCTAGTCTACATCACACACTATTAGGCAATTTCGTTCGTTCCGACTGGAAAAAGCGTGTAGGAAGTTTACAAATCAGATAAACAAAACCTTGTGTTTCACAAAGTGAATTGCTGTTACTTGGCGAATAAGCTTAGATTTAAGTGGTACTAGATGGTAAAAAGCATACTTTTCTTGATAGACAAAACATGTGTTTCCCAGTCTCATTCACACATTCTTTTGCAAATTCTGTTCGTTCCAAGAGGGAAAAGCTTGTAGGATATTTACGTTTACACAGGAAAACACAGCCAGTGTTTCGCAAAGTGAATTGCTTTTTCTAGGCGAGTAAACTTAGTTGTAAGTGGCTCTAGACGGTAAAAAGTATACTTTTCTACATAGACAAAACATGCGTTTCCCAGTCTAAATCGCACATTCTTAGGCGAATTCTGTTCGTTCCAATTGGGAAAAGCGTGTAGGCGAACTTGGCGAATAAGCCTACTTTTAAGTGGTACTAGACGGTAAAAAGCATACTTTTCTGGATAGACAAAACATGTGTTTCCCAGTCTCATTCACACATTCTTTTGCAAATTCTGTTCGTTCCAAGTGGGAAAAGCTAGTAGGATGTTTGCGTTTACCCATGAACACACAGTTAGTGTTTCACAAAGTGAATTACTTTCTCTTGGCGAGTAAGCTTAGTTTTAAGTGGTTCCAGACGGTAAAAAGCATACCTTCCTATATAGACAAAACAAGGGTTTCCCAGTCTAAATCACACATTCTTAGGCGAATTCTGTTCATTCCGACTGGGAAAAGCGTGTAGGAAGTCTACAAATCAGATAAACACAAACCTTGTGTTTCACAAAGTGAATTGCTGTTACTTGGCGAATAAGCTTAGTTTTAAGTGGTACTACACGGTAAAAAGCATACTTTTCTCGATAGACAAAACATGTGTTTCCCAGTCTCATTCACACATTCTTTCCGATTTCTGTTCGTTCCAAGTGGGAAAAGCTAGTAGGATGTTTACGTTTGCGCATGAACACACAGTTAGTTTTTCACAAAGTGAATTGCTTTCTCTTGGCGAGTAAGCTTAGTTTTAAGTGCTTCCAGACGGTAAAAAGCATACTTTTCTATATAGACAAAACATGCGTTTCCTAGTCTACATCACACATTCTTAGGCAATTTCGTTCGTTCCGACTGGGAAAAGCGTGTAGGAAGTTTACAAATCATATAAACACAAACCTTGTGTTTCACAAAGTGAATTGCTGTTACTTGGCGAATAAGCTTAGATTTAAGTGGTACTAGCCGGTAAAAAGCATACTTTTCTTGATAGACAAAACATGTGTTTCCCAGTCTCATTCACACATTCTTTTGCAAATTCTGTTCCTTCCAAGAGGGAAAAGCTTGTAGGATATTTACGTTTACACAGGAAAACACAGCCAGTGTGTCGCAACGTGAATTGCTTTTTCTAGGCGAGTAAACTTAGTTGTAATTGGCTCTAGACGGTAAAAAGTATACTTTTCTACATAGACAAAACATGCGTTTCCCAGTCTAAATCGCACATTCTTAGGCGAATTCTGTTCGTTCCAATTGGGAAAAGCGTGTAGGCGAACTTGGCGAATAAGCTTAGTTTGAAGTGGCACTAGACGGTAAAAAGCATACTTTTCTGGATAGACAATACATGTGTTTCCCAGTCTCATTCACACATTCTTTTGCGAATTCTGTTCGTTCCAAGTGGGAAAAGCTAGTAGAATGTTTACTTTACCCATGAACACACAGCTAGTGTTTCACAAAGTGAATGGCTTTTTCTTGGCGAATAAGTTTAGTTTTAAGTGGTTCCAGACGGTAAAAAGCATACCTTTCTATATAGACAAAACATGCGTTTCCCAGTCTAAGTCACACATTCTTAGGCAAATTCTGTTTGTTCCGACTGGGAAAAGCGTGTAGGAAGTTTACAAATCAGATAAACACAAACCTTGTGTTTCACAAAGTGAATTGCTGTTACTTGGCGAATAAGCTTAGTTTGAAGTGGCACTAGACGGTAAAAAGCATACCTTTCTATATAGACAAAACATGCGTTTCCCAGTCTAAGTCACACATTCTTAGGCAAATTCTGTTCCTTCCAAGAGGGAAAAGCTTGTAGGATATTTACGTTTACCCAGGAAAACACAGCCATTGTTTCGCAAAGTGAATTGCTTTTTCTAGGCGAGTAAGCTTAATTTTAAATGGTTCCAGACGGTAAAAAGCATACCTTTCTATATAGACAAAACATGTGTTTCCCATTCTAAATCACACATTCTTAGGCGAATTCTGTTTATTCCGACTGGGAAAAGCATGTAGGAAGTCTACAATCAGATAAACACAAACCTTGTGTTTCACAAAGTGAATTGCTGTTACTTGGCGAATAAGCTTAGTTTTAATTGGTACTACACGGTAAAAAGCATACTTTTCTCGATAGACAAAACATGTGTTTCCCAGTCTCATTCACACATTCTTTTGCGATTTCTGTTCGTTCCAAGTGGGAAAAGCTAGTAGGATGTTTACGTTTACGCATGAACACACAGTTAGTTTTTCACAAAGTGAATTGCTTTCTCTTGGCGAGTAAGCTTAGTTTTAAGTGCTTCCAGACGGTAAAAAGCATACTTTTCTATATAGACAAAACATGCGTTTCCTAGTCTACATCACACACTATTAGGCAATTTCGTTCGTTCCGACTGGAAAAAGCGTGTAGGAAGTTTACAAATCAGATAAAAACAAACCTTGTGTTTCACAAAGTGAATTGCTGTTACTTGGCGAATAAGCTTAGATTTAAGTGGTACTAGATGGTAAAAAGCATACTTTTCTTGATAGACAAAACATGTGTTTCCCAGTCTCATTCACACATTCTTTTGCAAATTCTGTTCGTTCCAAGAGGGAAAAGCTTGTAGGATATTTACGTTTACACAGGAAAACACAGCCAGTGTTTCGCAAAGTGAATTGCTTTTTCTAGGCGAGTAAACTTAGTTGTAAGTGGCTCTAGACGGTAAAAAGTATACTTTTCTACATAGACAAAACATGCGTTTCCCAGTCTAAATCGCACATTCTTAGGCGAATTCTGTTCGTTCCAATTGGGAAAAGCGTGTAGGCGAACTTGGCGAATAAGCTTAGTTTGAAGTGGCACTAGACGGTAAAAAGCATACTTTTCTGGACAGACAATACATGTGTTTCCCAGTCTCATTCACACATTCTTTTGCGAATTCTGTTCGTTCCAAGTGGGAAAAGCTAGTAGGATGTTTACGTTTACCCATGAACACACAGCTAGTGTTTCACAAAGTGAATTGCTTTTTCTTGGTGAATAAGCTTAGTTTCAAGTGGTTCCAGACGGTAAAAAGCATACCTTTCTATATAGACAAAACCTGCGTTTCCCAGTCTAAGTCACACATTCTTAGGCAAATTCTGTTCGTTCCGACTGGGAAAAGCGTGTAGGAAGTTTACAAATCAGATAAACACCAACCTTGTGTTTCACAAAGTGAATTGCTGTTACTTGGCGAATAAGCTTAGTTTGAAGTGGCACTAGACGGTAAAAAGCATACCTTTCTATATAGACAAAACATGCGTTTCCCAGTCTAAGTCACACATTCTTAGGCAAATTCTGTTCGTTCCAAGAGGGAAAAGCTTGTAGGATATTTACGTTTACACAGGAAAACACAGCCATTGTTTCGCAAAGTGAATTGCTTTTTCTAGGCGAGTAAACTTAGTTGTAAGTGGCTCTAGACGGTAAAAAGTATACTTTTCTACATAGACAAAACATGCATTTCCCAGTCTAAATCGCACATTCTTAGGCGAATTCTGTTCGTTCCAATTGGGAAAAGCGTGTAGGCGAACTTGGCTAATAAGCTTAATTTGAAGTGGCACTAGACGGTAAAAAGCATACTTTTCTGGATAGACAATACATGTGTTTCCAAGTCTCATTCACACATTCTTTTGCAAATTCTGTTCGTTCCAAGAGGAAAAAGCTTGTAGGATATTTACCTTTACCCAGGAAAACACAGCCATTGTTTCGCAAAGTGAATTGCTTTTTCTATGCGAGTAAGCTTAGTTTTAAGTGGTTCCAGACAGTAAAAAGCATACCTTTCTATATAGACAAAACATGCGTTTCCCAGTCTAAGTCACACATTCTTAGGCAAATTCTGTTCATTCCAAGAGGGAAAAGCTTGTAGGATATTTACATTTACCCAGGAAAACACAGCCATTGTTTCGCAAAATGAATTGCTTTTTCTAGGCGAGTAAACTTAGTTGTAAGTGGCTCTAGACGGTAAAAAGTATACTTTTCTACATAGACAAAACATGCGTTTCCCAGTCTAAATCGCACATTCTTAGGCGAATTCTGTTCGTTCCAATTGGGAACAGCGTGTAGGCGAACTTGGCGAATAAGCTTAGTTTGAAGTGGCACTAGACGGTAAAAAGCATACTTTTCTGGATAGACAATACATGTGTTTCCCAGTCTCATTCACACATTCTTTTGCAAATTCTGTTCGTTCCAAGAGGGAAAAGCTTGTAGGATATTTACGTTTACCCAGGAAAACACAACCATTGTTTCGCAAAGTGAATTGCTTTTTCTTGGCGAATAAGCTTAGTTTTAAGTGGATCCAGAAGGTAAAAAGCATACCTTTCTATATAGACAAAACATGTGTTTCCCATTCTAAATCACACATTCTTAGGCGAATTCTGTTCATTCCGACTGGGAAAAGCGTGTAGGAAGTCTACAAATCAGATAAACACAAACCTTGTGTTTCACAAAGTGAATTGCTGTTACTGGCGAATAAGCTTAGTTTTAAGTGGTACTAGACGGTAAAAAGCATACTTTTCTTGATAGACAAAACTGTGTTTCCCAGTCTCATTCACACATTCTTTTGCAAATTCTGTTCGTTCCAAGAGGGAAAAGCTTGTAGGATATTTACGTTTACACAGGAAAACACAGCCAGTGTTTCGCAAAGTGAATTGCTTTTTCTAGGCGAGTAAACTTAGTTATTAGTGCTCTAGACGGTAAAAAGTATACTTTTCTACATAGACAAAACATGCGTTTCCCAGTCTAAATCGCACATTCTTAGTCGAATTCTGTTCGTTCCAATTGGGAAATGCGTGTAGGCCAACCTGGCGAATAAGCCTACTTTTAAGTGGTACTAGACGGTAAAAAGCATACTTTTCTGGATAGACAAAACATGTTTTTCCCAGTCCCATTCACACATTCTTTTGCGAATCCTGTTCCTACCAAGTGGGAAAAGCTAGTAGGATGTTTACTTTACCCATGAACACACAGCTAGTGTTTCACAAAGTGAAATGCTTTTTCTTGGCTAGTAAGCTTATTTTTAAGTGGTTCCAGACGGTAAAAAGCATACCTTTCTATATAGACAAAACATGCGTTTCCCAGTCTAAGTCACACATTCTTAGGCAAATTCTGTTCGTTCCGACTGGGAAAAGCGTGTAGGAAGTTTACAAATCAGAAAAACACAAACCTTGTGTTTCACTAAGTGAATTGCTGTTACTTGGTGAATAAGCTTAGTTTTAAGTGGTCCTAGACGGTAAAAAGCATACTTTTCTGGATAGACAAACATGCGTTTCCCAGTCTAAATCACACATTCTTAGGCGAATTCTGTTCATTCCGACTGGGAAAAGCATGTAGGAAGTCTACAAATCAGATAAACACAAACCTTGTGTTTCACAAAGTGAATTGCTGTTACGTGGCGAATAAGCTTAGTTTGAAGTCGTACTAGAAGGTAAAAAGCATACTTTTCTGGATAGACAAACATGTGTATCCCAGTCTCATTCCCACATTCTTTTGCGAATTCTGTTCGTTCCAAGAGGGAAAAGCTTGTAGGATATTTACGTTTACACAGGAAATCACAGCCAGTGTTTCACAAAGTGAATTGCTTTTTCTAGGCGAGTAAACTTAGTTATAAGTGGCTCTAGACGGTAAAAAGTATACTTTTCTACATAGACAAAACATGCATTTCCCCGTCTAAGTCACACATTCTTTGGCGAATTCTGTTCATTCCGACTGGGAAAAGCGTGTAGGAAGTTTACAAATCAGATAAACACAAACCTTGTGTTTCACAAAGTGAATTGCTGTTACTTGGCGAATAAGCTTAGTTTTAAGTGGTTCTAGACGGTAAAAAGTATACTTTTCTACATAGACAAAACATGCGTTTCCCAGTCTAAATCGCACATTCTTAGGCGAATTCTGTTCGTTCCAATTGGGAAATGCGTGTAGGCCAACTTGGAGAATAAGCCTACTTTTAAGTGGTACTAGACGGTAAAAAGCATACTTTTCTGGATAGACAAAACATGTGTTTCCCAGTCTCATTCACACATTCTTTTGCGAATTCTGTTCGTTCCAAGTGGGAAAAGCTAGTAGGATGTTTACTTTACCCATGAACACACAGCTAGTGTTTCACAAAGTGAATTGCTTTCTCTTGGCGAGTAAGCCTAGTTTTAAGTGCTTCCAGACGGTAAAAAGCATACTTTTCTATATAGACAAAACATGCGTATCCTAGTCTAAATCACACATTCTTAGCAAATTCTGTTCGTTCCGACTGGGAAAAGCATGTAGGAAGTTTACAAATCAGATAAACACAAACCTTGTGTTTCACAAAGTGAATTGCTCTTACTTGGCGAATAAGCTTACTTTGAAGTGGTATTAGACGGTAAAAAGCATACTTTTCTGGATAGACAAACATGTGTTTCCCAGTCTCATTCACACATTCTTTTGCGAATTCTGTTCGTTCCAAGAGGGAAAAGCTTGTAGGGTATTTACGTTTACACAGGAAAACACAGCCAGTGTTTCGCAAAGTGAATTGCTTTTTCTAGGTGAGTAAACTTAGTTATAAGTGGCTCTAGACGGTAAAAAGTATACTTTTCTACATAGACAAAACATGCGTTTCCCAGTCTAAATCGCACATTCTTAGGCGAATTTTGTTCGTTCCAATTGGGAAAAGCGTGTAGGCGAACTTGGCGAATAAGCCTACTTTTAAGTGGTACTAGACGGTAAAAAGCATACTTTTCTGGATAGACAAAACATGTGTTTCCCAGTTTCATTCACACATTCTTTTGCGAATTCTGTTAGTTCCAAGTGGGAAAAGCAAGTAGGATGTTTACTTTACCCATGAACACACAGCTAGTGTTTCACAAAGTGAATTGCTTTCTCTTGGCGAGTAAGCTGTTTTAAGTGGTTCCAGACGGTAAAAAGCATACTTTTCTGGATAGACAAAACATGTGTTTCCCAGTTTCATTCACACATTCTTTTGCGAATTCTGTTCGTTCCAAGTGGGAAAAGCTAGTAGGATGTTTACGTTTACGCATGAACACACAGTTAGTTTTTCACAATGTGAATTGCTTTCTCTTGGCGAGTAAGCTTAGTTTTAAGTGCTTCCAGACGGTAAAATGCATACTTTTCTATATAGACAAAACATGCGTTTCATAGTCTACATCACACATTCTTAGGCAATTTCTGTTCGTTCCGACTGGGAAAAGCGTGTAGGAAGTTTACAAATCAGATAAACACAAACCTTGTGTTTCACAAAGTGAATTGCTGTTACTTGGCGAATAAGCTTAGTTTTAAGTGGTACTAGACGGTAAAAAGCATACTTTTCTTCATAGACAAAACATGTGTTTCCCAGTCTCATTCACACGTTCTTTTGCGAATTCTGTTCGTTCCAAGAGGGAAAAGCTTGTAGGGTATTTACGTTTACACAGGAAAACACAGCCAGTGTTTCGCAAAGTGAATTGCTTTTTGTAGGCGAGTAAACTTAGTTATAAGTGGCTCTAGACGGTAAAAAGTATACTTCTCTACGTAGACAAAACATGCGTTTCCCAGTCTAAATCGCACATTCTTAGGCGAATTATGTTCGTTCCAATTGGGAAAAGCGTGTAGGTGAACTTGGCGAATAAGCCTACTTTTAAGTGGTACTAGACGGTAAAAAGCATAATTTTCTGGATAGACAAAACATGTGTTTCCCAGTCTCATTCACACATTCATTTGCGAATTCTGTTCGTTCCAAGTGGGAAAAGCTAGTAGGATGTTTACTTTACCCATGAACACACAGTTAGTGTTTCACGCATGAATTGCTTTTTCTTAGCGAGTAAGCTTAGTTTTAAGTGGTTCCAGACGGTAAAAAGCATACTTTTCTATGAAGACAAAACATGCGTTTCCCAGTCTAAATCACACATTCTTAGGCGAATTCTGTTCGTTCCGACTGGGAAAAGCGTGTAGGAAGTTTATAAGTCAGATTAACACAAACCTTGTGTTTCACAAAGTGAATTGCTGTTACTTGGCGAATAAGCTTAGTTTGAAGTGGTACAAGACGGTAAAAAGCATACTTTTCTGGATAGACAAAATATGTGTTTCCCTGTCTAATTCACACATTCTTTTGCGAATTCTGTTCGTTCCAAGAGGAAACAGCTTTAGGATATTTACGTTCACACAGGAAAACACAGCCAGTGTTTCCCAAAATGGATTGCTTTTTCGAGGCGAGTAAACTTAGTTATAAGTGGGCTCTAGACGGTAAAAAGTATACTTTTCTACATAGACAAAACATGCATTTCCCCGTCTTAGTCACACATTCTTTGGCAAATTCTGTTCATTCCGACTGGGAAAAGCGTGTAGGAAGTCTACAAATCAGATAAACACAAACCTTGTGTTTCACAAAGTGAATTGCTGTTACTTGGCGAATAAGCTTAGTTTGAAGTGGCACTAGTCGGTAAAAATCATACCTTTCTATATAGACAAAACATGCGTTTCCCAGTCTAAGTCACACATTCTTAGGCAAATTCTGTTCGTTCCGACTGGGAAAAGCGTGTAGGAAGTTTACAAATCAGATAAACACAAACCTTGTGTTTCACAAAGTGAATTGCTGTTACGTGGCGAATAAGCTTAGGTTTAAGTGGTACTAGACGGTAAAAAGCATACTTTTCTTGATAGACAAAACATGTGTTTCCCAGTCTCATTCACACGTTCTTTTGCGAATTCTGTTCGTTCCAAGAGGGAAAAGCTTGTAGGATATTTACGTTTACACAGGAAATCACAGCCAGTGTTTCACAAAGTGAATTGCTTTTTGTAGGCGAGTAAACTTAGTTATAAGTGGCTCTAGACGGTAAAAAGTATACTTTTCTACATAGACAAAACATGCGTTTCCCAGTCTAAATCGCACATTCTTAGGCGAATTCTGTTCGTTCCAATTGGGAAAAGCGTGTAGGCGAACTTGGCGAATAAGCCTACTTTTAAGTGGTACTAGACGGTAAAAAGCATAATTTTCTGGATAGACAAAACATGTTTTCCCAGTCTCATTCACACATTCATTTGCGAATTCTGTTCGTTCCAAGTGGGAAAAGCTAGTAGGATGTTTACTTTACCCATGAACACACAGTTAGTGTTTCACGAATGAATTGCTTTTTCTTGGCGAGTAAGCTTAGTTTTAAGTGGTTCCAGACGGTAAAAAACATACTTTTCTATATAGACAAAACATGCGTTTCCCAGTCAAAATCACACATTCTTAGGCAAATTCTGTTCGTTCCGACTGGGAAAAGCGTGTAGGAAGTTTATAAATCAGATAAACACAAACCTTGTGTTTCACAAAGTGAATTGCTGTTACTTGGCGAATAAGCTTAGTTTGAAGTGGTACAAGACGGTAAAAAGCATACTTTTCTGGATAGACAAAACATGTGTTTCCCTGTCTGATTCACACATTCTTTTGCGAATTATGTTCGTTCCAAGAGGAAACAGCTTTAGGATATTTACGTTCACACAGGAAAACACAGCCAGTGTTTCCCAAAATGGATTGCTTTTTCGAGGCGAGTAAACTTAGTTATAAGTGGCTCTAGACGGTAAAAAGTATACTTTTCTACATAGACAAAACATGCATTTCCCCGTCTAAGTCACACATTCTTTGGCGAATTCTGTTCATTCCGACTGGGAAAAGCGTGTAGGAAGTCTACAAATCAGATAAACACAAACCTTGTGTTTCACAAAGTGAATTGCTGTTACTTGGCGAATAAGCTTAGTTTTAAGTAGTTCTAGACGGTAAAAAGCATACTTTTCTGGATAGACAAAACATGTGTTTCCCAGTCTCATTCACACATTCTTTTGCGAATTCTGTTAGTTCCAAGTGGGAAAAGCTAGTAGGATGTTTACTTTACCCATGAACACACAGCTAGTGTTTCAAAAAGTGAATTGCTTTCTCTTGGCGAGTAAGCTTAGTTTTAAGTGGTTCCAGACGGTAAAAAGCATACCTTTCTATATAGACAAACATGCGTTTCCCAATCTAAATCACACATTCTTTGGCGAATTCTGTTCATTCCCACTGGGAAAAGCGTGTAGGAAGTCTACAAATCAGATAAACACAAACCTTGTGTTTCACAAAGTGAATTGCTGTTACTTGGCGAATAAGCTTAGATTTAAGTGGTACTAGACGGTAAAAAGCATACCTTTCTATATAGACAAAACATGTGTTTCCCAGTCTAAGTCACACATTCTTAGGCAAATTCTGTTCGTTCCAAGTGGGAAAAGCTAGTAGGATGTTTACGTTTACGCATGAACACACAGTTAGTTTTTCACAAAGTGAATTGCTTTCTCTTGGCGAGTAAGCTTAGTTTTAAGTGCTTCCAGACGGTAAAAAGCATACTTTTCTATATAGACAAAACATGCGTTTCCTAGTCTACATCACACATTCTTAGGCAATTTCTGTTCGTTTCGACTGGGAAAAGCGTGTAGGAAGTTTACATATCAGATAAACACAAACCTTGTGTTTCACAAAGTGAATTGCTGTTACGTGGCGAATAAGCTTAGGTTTAAGTGGTACTAGACGGTAAAAAGCATACTTTTCTTGATAGACAAAACATGTGTTTCCCAGTCTCATTCACACGTTCTTTTGCGAATTCTGTTCGTTCCAAGAGGGAAAAGCTTGTAGGATATTTACGTTTACACAGGAAATCACAGCCAGTGTTTCACAAAGTGAATTGCTTTTTGTAGGCGAGTAAACTTAGTTATAAGTGGCTCTAGACGGTAAAAAGTATACTTTTCTACATAGACAAAACATGCGTTTCCCAGTCTAAATCGCACATTCTTAGGCGAATTCTGTTCGTTCCAATTGGGAAAAGCGTGTAGGCGAACTTGGCGAATAAGCCTACTTTTAAGTGGTACTAGACGGTAAAAAGCATAATTTTCTGGATAGACAAAACATGTTTTCCCAGTCTCATTCACACATTCATTTGCGAATTCTGTTCGTTCCAAGTGGGAAAAGCTAGTAGGATGTTTACTTTACCCATGAACACACAGTTAGTGTTTCACGAATGAATTGCTTTTTCTTGGCGAGTAAGCTTAGTTTTAAGTGGTTCCAGACGGTAAAAAACATACTTTTCTATATAGACAAAACATGCGTTTCCCAGTCAAAATCACACATTCTTAGGCAAATTCTGTTCGTTCCGACTGGGAAAAGCGTGTAGGAAGTTTATAAATCAGATAAACACAAACCTTGTGTTTCACAAAGTGAATTGCTGTTACTTGGCGAATAAGCTTAGTTTGAAGTGGTACAAGACGGTAAAAAGCATACTTTTCTGGATAGACAAAACATGTGTTTCCCTGTCTGATTCACACATTCTTTTGCGAATTATGTTCGTTCCAAGAGGAAACAGCTTTAGGATATTTACGTTCACACAGGAAAACACAGCCAGTGTTTCCCAAAATGGATTGCTTTTTCGAGGCGAGTAAACTTAGTTATAAGTGGCTCTAGACGGTAAAAAGTATACTTTTCTACATAGACAAAACATGCATTTCCCCGTCTAAGTCACACATTCTTTGGCGAATTCTGTTCATTCCGACTGGGAAAAGCGTGTAGGAAGTCTACAAATCAGATAAACACAAACCTTGTGTTTCACAAAGTGAATTGCTGTTACTTGGCGAATAAGCTTAGTTTTAAGTAGTTCTAGACGGTAAAAAGCATACTTTTCTGGATAGACAAAACATGTGTTTCCCAGTCTCATTCACACATTCTTTTGCGAATTCTGTTAGTTCCAAGTGGGAAAAGCTAGTAGGATGTTTACTTTACCCATGAACACACAGCTAGTGTTTCAAAAAGTGAATTGCTTTCTCTTGGCGAGTAAGCTTAGTTTTAAGTGGTTCCAGACGGTAAAAAGCATACCTTTCTATATAGACAAACATGCGTTTCCCAATCTAAATCACACATTCTTTGGCGAATTCTGTTCATTCCGACTGGGAAAAGCGTGTAGGAAGTCTACAAATCAGATAAACACAAACCTTGTGTTTCACAAAGTGAATTGCTGTTACTTGGCGAATAAGCTTAGTTTTAAGTGGTTCTAGACGGTAAAAAGCATACTTTTCTGGATAGACAATACATGTGTTTCCCAGTCTCATTCACACATTCTTTTGCGAATTCTGTTAGTTCCAAGTGGGAAAAGCTAGTAGGATGTTTACTTTACCCATGAACACACAGCTAGTGTTTCACAAAGTGAATTGCTTTCTCTTGGCGAGTAAGCTTAGTTTTAAGTGGTTCCAGACAGTAAAAAGCATACCTTTCTATATAGACAAACATGCGTTTCCCAGTCTAAATCACACATTCTTAGGCAAATTCTGTTCATTCCGACTGGGAAAAGCATGTAGGAAGTCTACAAATCAGATAAACACAAACCTTGTGTTTCAGAAAGTGAATTGCTGTTACTTTGCGAATAAGCTTAGTTTTAAGTGGTACTAGACGGTAAAAAGTATACTTTTCTGGATAGACAAAACATGGGTTTCCTATCTAAAACCACATTCTTAGGCGAATTCTGTTCGTTCCATTTGGGAAAAGCGTGTAGGCGTACTTGGCGAATAAGCCTACATTTAAGTGATACTATACGGTAAGAAGCATATTTTTTGTACAGAAAAAACATGTGTTTCCCATTCTGAATCGCACATTTTTGTCGAATTCTGTTCCTTCCAACTGGGAAAAGCTTGTAGGACCTTTACTTTACCGAAAATCACACAGCTAGTGTTTCGCAAACTGAATTGCATTTACATGGCTAGTAAGCTTAGACTTAAGTGGTTCTAAACAGTAAAATAATACATCTCTATATGGACAAAACATGCGTTTCCCAGTCTTAATCGCACTTTCGTAGACAAATTTTGTTCGTTCCAATTGGGAATAGCTTGTAGTAAGTCTACATTTCAGATAAACACACACCTTGTCTTTCACAAAGTGAATTGCTGTTACATGGCGAATAAGCTTAGTTTGAAGTGGTACTAGACGGTAAAGCATACTTTTCTGTATAGACAAAACATGTGTTTCACAGTCTCATTCACACATTCTTTTGCAAATTCTGTTTGTTCCAAGTGGGAAAAGCTAGTAGGATGTTTACGTTTACCCATGAACACACAGTTAGTGTTTCACAAAGTGAATTGCTTTCTCTTGGCGAGTAAGCTTAGTTTTAAGTGCTTCCAGACGGTAAAAATCATACCTTTCTATATAGACAAAACATGCGTTTACTAGTCTTAATCACACATTCTTAGGCAATTTCTGTTCGTTCCGACTGGGAAAAGCGTGTAGGAAGTTTACATATCAGATAAACACAAACCTTGTGTTTCACAAAGTGAATTGGTGTTACTTGGCGAATAAGCTTAGTTTTAAGTGGTACTAGACGGTAAAAAGCATACTTTTCTGGATAGACAAACATGTGTTTCCCAGTCTGATTGACACATTCTTTTGCGAATTCTGTTCGTTCCAAGAGGGAAAAGCTTGTAGGATATTTACGTTTACACAGGAAAACACAGCCAGTGTTTCGCAAAGTGAATTGCTTTTTCTAGGCGAGTAAACTTAGTTATAAGTGGCTCTAGACGGTAAAAAGTATACTTTTCTACATAGACAAAACATGCGTTTCCCAGTCTAAATCACACATTCTTTTTTTTTTATTATTATTATTAACTTGAGTATTTCTTATATACATTTCGAGTGTTATTCCCTTTCCCGGTTTCCGGGCAAACATCCCCCTCCCCCTTCCCCTTCCTTATGGGTGTTCCCCTCCCGACCCTCCCCCCATTGCCGCCCTCCCCCCATAGACTAGTTCACTGGGGGTTCAGTCTTAGCAGGACCCAGGGCTTACCCTTCCACTGGTGCTCTTACTAGGATATTCATTGCTACCTATGGGGTCAGAGTCCAGGGTCAGTCCATGTATAGTCTTTAGGTAGTGGCTTAGTCCCTGGAAGCTCTGGTTGCTTGGCATTGTTGTACTTTTGGGGTCTCGAGCCTCTTCAAGCTCTTCCAGTTCTTTCTGTGATTCCTTCAATAGGGGACCTATTCTCAGTTCAGTGGTTTGCTGCTGACATTCGCCTCTGTATTTGCTGTATTCTGGCTGTGTCTCTCAGGAGAGATCTACATCCGGCTCCTGTCGGTCTGCACTTCTTTGCTTCATCCATCTTGTCTAATTGGGTGGCTGTATATGTATGGGCCACATATGGGGCAGGCTCTGAATGGGTGTTCCTTCAGTCTCTGTTTTAATCTTTGCCTCTCCCTTCCCTGCCAAGGGTATTCTTTTTCCTCATTTAAAGAAGGAGTGAAGCATTCACATTTTGATCATCCGTCTTGAGTTTTGTTTGTTCTAGGGATCTAGGGTAATTCAAGCATTTGGGCTAATAGCCACTTATCAATGAGTGCATACCATGTATGTCTCTCTGTGATTGGGTTAGCTCACTCAGGATGATATTTTCCAGTTCCAACCATTTGCCTACGAATTTCATAAACTCGTTGTTTTTGATAGCTGAGTAATATTCCATTGTGTAGATGTACCACATTTTCTGTATCCATTCCTCTGTTGAAGGGCATCTGGGTTCTTTCCAGCTTCTGGCTATTATAAATAAGGCTGCGATGAACATAGTGGAGCACGTGTCTCTTTTATATGTTGAGGCATCTTTTGGGTATATGCCCAAGAGAGGTATAGCTGGATCCTCAGGCAGTTCAATGTCCAATTTTCTGAGGAACCTCCAGACTGATTTCCAGAATGGTTTTACCAGTCTGCAATCCCACCAACAATGGAGGAGTGTTCCTCTTTCTCCACATCCTCGCCAGCATCTGCTGTCACCTGAGTTTTTGATCTTAGCCATTCTCACTGGTGTGAGGTCAAATCTCAGGGTTGTTTTGATTTGCATTTCCCTTATGACTAAAGATGTTGAACATTTCTTTAGGTGTTTCTCAGCCATTCGGCATTCCTCAGCTGTGAATTCTTTGTTTAGCTCTGAACCCCATTTTTTAATAGGGTTATTTGTTTCCCTGCGGTCTAACTTCTTGAGTTCTTTGTATATTTTGGATATAAGGCCTCTATCTGTTGTAGGATTGGTAAAGATCTTTTCCCAATCTGTTGGTTGCCGTTTTGTCCTAACCACAGTGTCCTTTGCCTTACAGAAGCTTTGCAGTTTTATGAGATCCCATTTGTCGATTCTTGATCTTAGAGCATAAGCCATTGGTGTTTTGTTCAGGAAACTTTCTCCAGTGCCCATGTGTTCCAGATGCTTCCCTAGTTTTTCTTCTATTCGTTTGAGTGTGTCTGGTTTGATGTGGAGGTCCTTGATCCACTTGGACTTAAGCTTTGTACAGGGTGATAAGCATGGATCGATCTGCATTCTTCTACATGTTGCCCTCCAGTTGAACCAGCACCATTTGCTGAAAATGCTATCTTTTTTCCATTGGATGGTTTTGGCTCCTTTGTCAAAAGTCAAGTGACCATAGGTGTGTGGGTTCATTTCTGGGTCTTCAATTCTATTCCATTGGTCTGTCTGTCTGTCTCTGTACCAATACCATGCAGTTTTTAACACTATTGCTCTGTAATACTGCTTGAGTTCAGGGATAGTGATTCCCCCTGAAGTCCTTTTATTGTTGAGGATAGCTTTAGCTATCCTGGGTTTTTTTGTTATTCCAGATGAATTTGCAAATTGTTCTGTCTAACTCTTTGAAGAATTGGATTGGTATTTTGATGGGGATTGCATTGAATCTGTAGATTGCTTTTGGTAAAATGGCCATTTTTACTATATTAATCCTGCCAATCCATGAGCATGGGAGCTCTTTCCATCTTCTGAGGTCTTCTTCAATCTCTTTCCTCAGTATCTTGAAGTTCTTATTGTACAGATCTTTTACTTGCTTGGTTAAAGTCACACCGAGGTACTTTATATTATTTGGGTCTATTTTGAAGGGTGTCGTTTCCCTAATTTCTTTCTTGGCTTGTTTCTCTTTTGTATAGAGGAAGGCAACTGGTGTATTTGAGTTAATTTTATACCCAGCCACTTTGCTGAAGTTGTTTATCAGCTTTAGTAGTTCTCTGGTGGAACTTTTGGGATCACTTAAATATACTATCATGTCATCTGCAAATAGTGATATTTTGACCTCTTCTTTTCCGATCTGTATCCCCTTGATCTCCTTTTGTTGTCTGATTGCTCTGGCTAGAACTTCAAGAACTATATTGAATAAGTAGGGAGAGAGTGGGCAGCCTTGTCTAGTCCCTGATTTTAGTGGGATTGCTTCAAGTTTCTCTCCATTTAGTTTAATGTTAGCAACTGGTTTGCTGTATATGGCTTTTACTATGTTTAGGTATGGGCCTTGAATTCCTATTCTTTCCAGGACTTTTATCATGAAGGGGTGTTGAATTTTGTCAAATGCTTTCTCAGCATCTAATGAAATGATCATGTGGTTCTGTTCTTTCAGTTTGTTTATATAATGGATCACGTTGATGGTTTTCCGTATATTAAACCATCCCTGCATGCCTGGGATGAAGCCTACTTGATCATGGTGGATGATTGTTTTGATGTGCTCTTGAATTCGGTTTGCCAGAATTTTATTGAGTATTTTTGCGTCGATATTCATAAGGGAAATTGGTCTGAAGTTCTCTTTCTTTGTTGTGTCTTTGTGTGGTTTAGGTATAAGAGTAATTGTGGCTTCGTAGAAGGAATTCGGTAGGGCTCCATCTGTTTCAATTTTGTGGAATAGTTTGGATAATATTGGTATGAGGTCTTCTATGAAGGTTTGATAGAATTCTGCACTAAACCTGTGTGGATCTGGGCTCTTTTTGGTTGGGAGACCTTTAATGACTGCTTCTATTTCCTTAGGAGTTATGGGGTTGTTTAACTGGTTTATCTGTTCCTGATTTAACTTCGATACCTGGTATCTGTCTAGGAAATTGTCCATTTCCTGAAGATTTTCAAATTTTGTTGAATATAGGTTTTTATAGTAAGATCTGATGATTTTTTGAATTTCCTCTGAATCTGTAGTTATGTCTCCCTTTTCATTTCTGATTTTGTTAATTTGGACGCACTCTCTGTGTCCTCTGTTAGTCTGGTTAAGGGTTTATCTATCTTGTTGATTTTCTCAAAGAACCAACTTTTGGTTCTGTTGATACTTTCTATGGTCCTTTTTGTTTCTACTTGGTTGATTTCAGCTCTGAGTTTGATTATTTCCTGCCTTCTACTCCTCCTGGGTGTATTTGCTTCTTTTTGTTCTAGAGCTTTTAGGTGTGCTGTCAAGCTGCTGACATATGCTCTTTCCTGTTTCTTTCTGCAGGCACTCAGCGCTATGAGTTTTCCTCTTAGCACAGCTTTCATTGTGTCCCATAAGTTTGAGTATGTTGTATCTTCATTTTCATTAAATTCTAAAAAGTTTTTAATTTCTTTCTTTATTTCTTCCTTGACCAGGTTATCATTGAGTAGAGCATTGTTCAATTTCCACGTATATGTGGGCATTCTTCCCTTATTGTTATTGAAGACCAGTTTTAGGCCGTGGTGGTCCGATAGCACGCATGGGATTATTTCTATCTTTCTGTACCTGTTGAGGCCCGTTTTTTGACCAATTATATGGTCAATTTTGGAGAAAGTACCATGAGGAGCTGAGAAGAAGGTATATCCTTTTGCTTTAGGATAGAATGTTCTATAAATATCCGTTAAGTCCATTTGGCTCATGACTTCTCTTAGTCTGTCGACATCACTGTTTAATTTCTGTTTCCATGATCTGTCCATTGATGAGAGTGGGGTGTTGAAATCTCCCACTATTATTGTGTGAGGTGCAATGTGTGTTTTGAGCTTTAGTAAGGTTTCTTTTACGTATGTAGGTGCCCTTGTATTTGGGGCATAGATATTTAGGATTGAGAGTTCATCTTGGTGGATTTTTCCTTTGATGAATATGAAGTGTCCTTCCTTATCTTTTTTGATGACCTTTAATTGGAAATTGATTTTATTTGATATTAGAATGGCTACTCCAGCTTGCTTCTTCTGACCATTTGCTTGGAAAGTTGTTTTCCAGCCTTTCACTCTGAGGTAGTGTCTGTCTTTGTCTCTGAGGTGTGTTTCCTGTAGGCAGCAGAATGCAGGGTCCTCGTTGCGTATCCAGTTTGTTAATCTATGTCTTTTTATTGGGGAGTTGAGGCCATTGATATTGAGAGATATTAAGGAATAGTGATTACTGTTTCCCTTTCTATTCGTATTTGGATGTGAGGTTATGTTTGTGTGCTTTCATTCTCTTTGTTTTGTTGCCAAGACGATTAGTTTCTTGCTTCTTCTAGGGTATAGCTTGCCTCCTTATGTTGGGCTTTACCATTTATTATCCTTTGTAGTGCTGGATTTGTAGAAAGATATTGTGTAAATTTGGTTTTGTCATGGAATATCTTGGTTTCTCCATCAATGTTAATTGAGAGTTTTGCTGGATACAGTAACCTGGGCTGGCATTTGTGTTCTCTTAGGGTCTGTATGACATCAGTCCAGGATCTTCTGGCCTTCATAGTTTCTGGCGAGAAGTCTGGTGTGATTCTGATAGGTCTCCCTTTATATGTTACTTGACCTTTTTCCCTTACTGCTTTTAATATTCTTTCTTTATTTTGTGCGTTTGGTGTTTTGACAATTATGTGACGGGAGGTGTTTCTTTTCTGGTCCAATCTATTTGGAGTTCTGTAGGCTTCTTGTATGTCTATGGGTATCTCTTTTTTTAGGTTAGGGAAGTTTTCTTCTATGATTTTGTTGAAGATATTTACTGGTCCTTTGAGCTGGGAGTCTTCACTCTCTTCTATACCTATTATCCTTAGGTTTGATCTTCTCATTGAGTCCTGGATTTCCTGTATGTTTTGGACCAGTAGCTTTTTCCGCTTTACATTATCTTTGACAGTTGAGTCAATGATTTCTATGGAATCTTCTGCTCCTGAGATTCTCTCTTCCATCTCTTGTATTCTGTTGGTGAAGCTTGTATCTACAGCTCCTTGTCTCTTCTTTTGGTTTTCTATATCCAGGGTTGTTTCCATGTGTTCTTTCTTGATTGCTTCTATTTCCATTTTTAATTCCTTCAACTGTTTGATTGTGTTTTCCTGGAATTCTTTCAGGGATTTTTGCGATTCCTCTCTGTAGGCTTCTACTTGTTTATTAATGTTTTCCTGTGTTTCCCTAAGTGTGTTCATGTCTTTCTTGAAGTCCTCCAGCATCATGATCAAATATGATTTTGAAACTAGATCTTGCTTTTCTGGTGTGTTTGGATATTCCATGTTTGTTTTGGTGGGAGAATTGGGCTCCGATGATGGCATGTAGTCTTGGTTTCTGTTGCTTGGGTTCCTGCGCTTGCCTCTCGCCATCAGATTATCTCTAGTGTTACTTTGTTCTGCTATTTCTGACAGTGGCTAGACTGTCCTATAAGCCTGTGTGTCAGGAGTGCTGTATACCTGTTTTCCTCTCTTTCAGTCAGTTATGGGGACAGAGTGTTCTGCTTTCGGGCGTGTAGTTTTTCCTCTCTACAGGTCTTCAGCTGTTCCTGTGGGCCTGTGTCTTGAGTTCACCAGGCAGCTTTCTTGCAGCAGAAAATTTGGTCTTACCTGTGGTCCCGAGG
The DNA here is from genome assembly GCF_021556685.1 of Rattus norvegicus. NCBI lineage: Eukaryota > Metazoa > Chordata > Mammalia > Rodentia > Muridae > Rattus > Rattus norvegicus. The sequence continues at coordinate 6,014,518 of NC_141554.1, read as the reverse complement.
CTCAGGTTCGCTCGTGGGGTGCTGCCCAGGGGCTCTCTGCAGCAGCAGCAACCAGGAAGACCTGTGCCGCCCCTTCCGGGACTTTCAGTGCACCAGGGTTCCAGATTGTCTTTGGCTTTTTCCTCTGGCGTCTGAGATGTGTGTGCAGGGAGCAGTCTCTTCTGGTTTCCCAGGCTTGTCTGCCTCTCTGAAGGTTTAGCTCTCCCTCCCACGGGATTTGGGTGCAGAGAACTGTTTATCTGGTCTGTTTCCTTCAGGTTCCTGCGGTGTCTCAGGCAGGGGTCCTGCCGCTCCTGGGCCCTCCCCCACGGGAGCCCAGAGGCCTTATACAGTTTCCTCTTGGGCCAGGGATGTGGGCAGGGGTGAGCAGTGTTGGTGGTCTCTTCCGCTCTGCAGCCTTAGGAGTGCCCACCTGACCAGGCGGTTGGGTCTCTCTCTCACCGGGTCTGGGAGCAGAGAGCTGCTGCCTCTTTATTTTCTTTAATTGAATTTTTCTGAGAATACATAGTAATGTGAAAGTGATTTTTTAACGATATAATTGTTTTAAAATAACAGGTATCATTCCACTAACAACCAAGAATATAATTTTAAAAGTAGTAGACTAAAGAAATATTGCCACCAAATTAAGAAAATACCTGATATCTAATAAGATAAGCAATATCATAAAAGCCATTTACTACTGTACAATGTACATGTTCAATTCAACAATCTATTACTAACAGTATACAAGCTAAAATAGACAGCTTCCTAATGCCACGGATTTAGGTATTATTTAGGGATAAATTGATGTCTTTATTTTTGGCCATTATATTAAAATTTTTGTTTTGTTTTGTTTTGTTTAGTTTTTTTGTATCTTCTCTTGAAAGATACACTTCTCAGGTGCTGCTAAACTATTTATATATATTTATATATAAACTTCTTTCTTTAGTAAGAGCAAGAAAAATAATAAAAATACAGGCTGACAAGATGACTGAGTGGGTAAGGATCCTAGTTGAAAATATGAGGATATTCTAAAAATCATTAAAATAAAAGACATGACACAGTAGGGTAAGTATATTACCATTACATCTATGAAGACATGTCATGATCAAAGAGAGGATATTGGAAACTTTGGGCCATATAGCTTGATGTACACAGAGAAAACAACAAAGAGAGTATAAATTAACCTAGGTCAAACGTGAGGTTCTGGTAAATAATGCTGTCTTTTCATACACATACACATATATACATACATACATACACACACACACACACTCACACACGCACACACACACACATGCCTTGACATAACTTGCACACATATATTCATAGAAATGAGCATGTACATATGCATGTATATTCATATGTATGCACACAGTAATTCACATAGAAAGATAATTAAAAATAAATACAATTAAAACTAACTTTTGATCATTCAATAAAGTTTATAAAATATTAAAATTTGACATGCAATCAATTTTTGAACTGCTCTATATATTGTGACTACATCATACTATATTAGGGCAATTAAACAAAAGAGATAATTCAAAATTTTTTAACTCAATAATTTTATACTCATCCAGATGCCAAGTTCTGCCATGCAGAAGGGATGTCATGACACAACTTCTGCCCCTGGAGCAGAGCTAGCAGAACATGGGCCTCCATGAGTGCCGATCATTTCTAGGCCTAAGACTTATTTGTATGATATTGTACATAATTTACTATATATTCCTCCTTCGGGAAGTATTGTCCTTGCCAAAGTTATCAGGAAATGTTCTTCCTGACAATGTTAATGACTCCACAATAATGAGAAGCAGCAAGAGTCTGGCAAGCAAGGGTATATCTCAGCAAAATGGTAAATGCTGTGACCTTCAGGATAACCCTTAAGGCTGTAGGAAGGAACCCTGAAAACCTGCGTTCAAGAATGTGTAATTTCCTAAGTATGAAAAATATAAGGATGCAATATGAATTCTATGAGGGTCTAAAAGAACAGAAGCAGATGCACTATGAGCCAGATTCTTGGAAAGATATTAAGGAAAGAGATAAAAAGATTTGGGGAATGGTGATCATAGGGAAAGATCCCACCCAGCTTTGTGCTTGCAAAGGTAGGCAGATTCCTGAGTTCAAGAAAAGCCTGGACAGAGATAGCTGGTCCAAGTGCGGTAGGAATGGTGATCCCTGATTCTACACAGGTAGCTTATTGTCTGTGCTTATAAAGGCTGCAGATCTCTGAATTCACTGCCATGATAAAAATAATATACTTTTTGTCTTTTCTAATAATCAAGGGACTAAGGTTATAAAATGCTGGTTCGTGGGATAATCAAAAAAAGTCGTTCTTTCACCATTCCCAAACACACCTTCCATAGAGTATTTAGCCTTGATTTATTTTCCTTACTCTAGAATCTCACAAATTTACAAAATCTAAAATAGAACTCTACAAACTTTAAGGGAAACTGAAATGAGAAGTAATTAAACAATAAAATGGTACTTATTTAGGCTGTTAGGAGGTGTAACACAAATGACATAAATTTCAGGTAGGCTGGTATAGCAATTGGATGTTACAGATTTCAATTTAAATTTTAAAGATGAAAAACAGAGAGAATAATTATGCCAGTTTATGCAGATGCACTTAGGTAAATGTGACAAAGGTTATCATCTAACAAAGAGACTGTTTAACTTAAAAAAAATGTATGTGAAGGAGCTTTTGAAAGGGAGGACAGAAAAGAATGAGGACAACTTGGGTAAAGAAAGGAATCAGGTTGGAAGATGCCCATGATGGCACTCTCTAATATTGGACTCTTGTCCTTAAATGACAATCATATCCAGAGGTTAGGCAAGGCCCTTGGTTGAGGGATGGAGCCACTTAACTATCTCAAAAGTATTAACCCATAATTGCTCCTGTCTAAAGGAAACATGGAGACAAACTATGGAGCAAAAACTGTCCCACCTGAGGATCCATCCCAAATGCAGACACCAAATCCAGACACTATTGCTTAAGTCAAGAAATGCTTGCTGACGAGAGCCTAATATAGCTGTCTTCTGGAAGGCTCAGCCAGAGCCTGACCAATACAAATGTGGATGCTTGAAGCAAATCATCAGACTGAGCATGGGTACCCCAATGGAAGAGTTAGGGGAAAGACTGAAGAGCTGAAGGGGTTTGCAACCCCATAGGAAGAACAACTATATTGACCAACCAGACCCCCCCAGAGCTCCCAAGGACTAAACCACCAACCAATAAGTACACATGGAGGAACTCATGACTCCAGCTGCATATGTAGCATAGGATTTCCTTATCATCAATGGCATCAATGGGAGGGGAGAGCCTTGCTCCTTTGAAGGCTCTATGCCCCAACAGTAAGGAAATCCTAGGGTAGGAGGGTGGGAGAACACCCTCATAGAAGCATAGAGGAGGGGATTGGATAGGAGGTTTGTAGAGAGGGAAACCAGAGATGAATAACATTTGAGATGTAAATAAATAAAATAACCAATAAAAAAAAAAGAAAATTAGAGTTCTAAGCAAGTAAACTGCAGACACTAATAGGATGTGCTTGTTCAACTTTATTTGTAATCCTGCCCTGATCTATACTCTGGGTTTAATATTGGCAGTCGACTCAGTCTGGCTTTGTTCAAGGAATAGTTAGGAAAGAAGAATAAGTTACTGTACCCATGAGAAGTTGTTTAGCAGTGATTAAAAATGACCTGTGAAAATGAAGTCTCAGAGTTTTGAAGGCAAAATTAAGTTCCTAGAGGTCTAAGTAAGGAAAGTGTGATGATTTAATTTAGTATTAACCGTAGCAATTTAAATTTCATTAATTCATGGTGTTCTCACTTTTAATTCACACAGGTACTGTTTTCATTACATAACGCAATAGCAGGTTTGCAATTAACATATAATCTAGATTACCTACTATAGCATGGCATGTTGTGCCCACATGTCTCTTTTCATGTCATCTTACCTCACCTATGATTTCAAAAGTAGCAAATAGTTCTGGCATTTTTAAAGGCCACAATTACCTTACTGAGAAAGTGATCATGGTGGCTCTCAATTTTACAGTAGCCTCAAAAATAATTGCATATCTAAAAATAAACCGAAACAATTAAGTGAAACATCATTAAAGTTTGGACGCAAATGCTTTGGCAATTTTTGTAGAGTTAATTTGACTTTTTAAATACTTCTTGATTTTTATTTTCCAAGTAAATTGGAATTTAAATAATGATGTAAAACTTACAGATAATCAAGTTTTATGAAGAAAACAAGCTACTAAGCCAGTGCGAATAAAACTGTGCTTATCAAAGTCTACAACATAAACATGACAAACACCTTTGAGTTTTAAGTTATTAGCAAATACTAGCAGAAGGAAAATGTCAGTACCTGACAAGGTACAGAAGATGCCAAAGTGAAATTTCCCAACTCAATGGAATAGTTATTGTTCAGTTCTACAAAAAACAAAGTTTATGTTTTTTTAAATTGATGGGTAGCTTTTTCAAAGCTTCTTAAAAAGCATTTTTAAAATTCTTCAAATTGTCTTTGAAAAACATAAAGCAATTTAGAAAGTATATTTTTATGTGTAGCTTTATGTAGTCTAGAAATAACCCACTGGTGAACCCTGTTCATTTATCAATGAGCAATTTGACTCACTCATAGACAATTGGATGGCATAATATACTCACAGTGTATTTAATCTATTTTAATATTTTTTACTGTCTTTTTGACCCATTACTGAAGGATAAAAATTAGATTGCACATTCCCAGAAGGAAAAGTTATTATCATTATGACCCAGCTATAAATCTTGCTACACAGAACAGTGACTTTCTGCAATAGTGGTACAAATGCTACAAAAAAAAAAAAAAAAAAAACCAAAAAAAAAAAACAAAAAAAAACAAAAACAAAAAAACCTACTATTTTGTTGGATGTAAAACCTATTCCATGAGATAGAAACCATACCTAACACTGTTAAAGTGGCCAAGAACCTGATTTAGATTGGTCCCTTATGAGCCGGAGTTGGCAGAGGGAATCCAATGCTATTATTCTGCTACAGAAACTTGACACGTTCACATGCTGAAAGGCTTAACAGTGTCCCAATACCCCCTGAAATATCTCATGATTTCTATGGGTTAAAGTGTTGTCAAGAGTTAGTTATGATCTCCGCTAAATGTGGGACATGGATGTATCACAGAAATGGCTGAAGGGGATCAAATGTGAGGCTTGGGATTGGCTCTGAGCAACTGGAAGGACCCTTACCTTTATTTCTGATGATGAGAGCCTCGTGTTCTTGCTGGCGCTATTTAAGTTATTTAAGTGTTTTCTCATCTACAGACAAATAAAAATTAGTAGGAAGTTTTCAAGGGTGATTTTCAATGGCTTTGACTCCTAGTAGGTAAATTTTATCCAGTCACAACCACTTAGGGGTATGGGGGCTCCATCTAGTAACCTATTTTAAATAATTAAAACAAACTGAAAGTGAATCTGTGTCTTTTCCATGATCAATAAAAATATTGTAGTTATGCATCGGGGTCGGGAGGTCACCCTTCAAGATGTTCAGGTGCTGGGCCATAGAACAAAGAGCTGAACCAGAGACATAAAATTACTGGTAGAAATAGAGACTATTTATTAAGAGAACATTTTGAAGAAATGAAATGGGTTATAAAGCTGGAACGATGGAAAGGTCAAAGGTCCTGAACCAGGTAAGTCCTTACCCTTTTCTGAGTCATTCACAAAGCTTTACTGAATTTGAAATCTGTAGGCTTTTGTGTAGTTTACTCTGGCCTTCACCTGTAGCCTGGGTGGGGAACATTTTCAGTCTTTCTCTTTGTCCTTAGTTTCTTTCATGTGTTAATGGAATGACCCTTGGCTTCCGCACCCCCATTCATTCTCTACATTTGCAAATGAAAAGTCAACAATTCATTTAATTTTACCATCTCCCTGTTTTTTGTGAAAGAAGCTCTAATGTTGAAAGAGAGATGCTCTTAAAGAAGGTCCACAAGTCAAAGTGCTTGAGGGAAGCCCATAGCTAAAAACTAAAGGGGAACTAACTCCACCAGCAACCACATATGTATGCCAGGCTCTGAAGCACAGAAATTGGGAAAGAACAAATACTGAAAGCAATTAAAAAACTAGCTCACGGTTTTTAAGCTCCTGAATTAGCTTATTAGATATGAATACATTTTCAGAAAACGACATTTTTTTAATTTTTCTTTCTTCTTTTTATATCATATACACACACAAATACACATACACTTGTATTGATAACTTGAAATAACACATTTTTGTTTCAAAATAAATAGTATAAATGATTTAAGATTAATATTTTGCCATGATAATAGGAAGGGAATTATCTTCAATATCACATATATTAGAAAGAACTTAAGGTAGAAGTTTCTTCATACTGAAGGAGAAGTAAAATAGACCTACAGTGCCATCTATCTTTCATTTAAATGTTGCTTTTCTATTATTTTATAATGGATTTCTTTCTTTTTTAGACAAATTTGAAATAGTAATTTACTATGGAAAGTTGGTTTATTTTCTCTAGCATTCTTATGAAAATTTAAAAATCATTACAATATAACTTTTAAAGACTACTTTTCTGTTGGTCCTTTTTACAAAGCCATAATAAGAATTTGTACCATTCTTTCTTGTACCTATTAAGGTAATTATGATGGGTGTATCATAAAAATCTTAAGTAAAGGTGCATGCGGGAATTCCTGTATCATGAGTTTCTGCATCAATGTTTTTCCATCTCTCAAAAAGGCTACTATATCTCATGACAGCTTTTCAGTACATGTTTGTTAAGTGTGGACTGGGGCACCTTGGTCTTCACAACCTTGAGCTCCTCAATATTTTATTTACATAGAATATCCATGGAATTCAGCAGTGATCCAGTGATTCTGTGGTGAGATATGCTTCGCTTTGACCCACTTTCTTGTGTCTTTGCAATGATGAGAGTTTGTTTTGTATGGCAACACCAAGACCCTGTCTAAGAATTTTTAAAAGTTACAGATTACTGGAGAGAGCAAATTTGAAAGTCCCCAAATATCTTACTGCCCATAGGAAAGCATGTTAAACTATTTAAATATTATTAATACTTCTTTCAACAATTTCTTCCTAGTCCTATGCAGCTTGTGTATTCCATCCAGTCTTTTCTTCTGATTTTTATTTTATGCACTATTCAGTTATTTCATGTTGTAGAAACTATACTACCAGGTTTTATTAATTTTCCATTAATTTTTTTCAAAGTTTCCATCCCATATGGAAGTCACCTCCTGAAGACTTATCAAATGCATAGCAACATTTAATCATTAAAAATTTGCATAATATTAAGCTACAGATATCCTTGTTGAAAAATTTCTCCTCCAGGTATAAAACGCTGACTTCCTATATTATCTCATTCTGCTCTTGTAAATAATTATCACATTGAAAATTGCAACAACTTACAAATAAATATATTCCTTTCCTTTAATGTTCATGCCTCTAGTATAATTTTGCTATTGTATCATTGTAAGGCTCAGATTTCTTTTTATAATTTTAAAATTTCTCTATGTAGCTATTGTTTATTTTACTAAAGTAAACACAAACTGGGTCATCGCCATCTCTAATTAGAAAAGTAAGAATATTATGTATGATGAAATTTGACTCTTATAAGTTTGGCCCATTTATTTGATTCATGATTTATTATTTATTTATTAAAATTTGACTGGCAAAGTATTGTTCTTTTATGTCAAACAGAGAAAAAATGGACTTTAAGTTCATGCGTTCTTTGAGACAACCAAATATTCATTATTTGGAAACCAACTAAATCATCGAGCATTTAATACTTATATAAGCATACAAAAGGGATTTCTTAATAAATATTTAATACAACATTTGAAACTCACAGAATTTCTTTAAAAAACATAATAAAATTGAAAACAATGTGATCACAGTACAATATCTTTACATTTTTTTCAATGAGGATGTGACTAAAGTCAATTTCTAAAAGGCACATTTGTTAAACCAGCCATGAAGGCTATTCACAGAATCCAATCATGTTTGTGAAAATGGAAAAATAAAGTGAATGTAAAAAAAACTGAACTTTTAAAGGTATTAGCTTAAAATTAAACCAACGGTTTTAGTCCTTGGAAACAACAGGATGAACTTCTATAGTGAAGTAAAAAACAAGGCATATTCCAAATAGTTTTCCTTGGCTCCTGAGGAGTTGACAGATGTTACCAGCACTACTCATTGGAGTCTGCTTAAGAAGTCAATGCTGAATTGGTAATGATTGAATAATTAGCTTCTGTGAAAAGCCTGCAGGAACATCCACAAATAACAATATTTTCAAGGAGCACAAGAAAACACAAATTTAGTACAAGCTGAGATGGAATTCGCTAAGTTCTCTCACAGGAGAACACTATATGTGGAACACAAAAGAAGCTTAATTTCATGTCCCTCTTAATAAAAAGGCTCTACCTGTCCCTCTAGAGCAAAATCTGGTTTTTAGAGCAGGCTCCCATCCCTCTAGATCAGGCTCCTGGACTCAGAGGACTCAGGGTACTCTAAACCCTTGCACTAATCTCTACGTGCGTTTTTACCTAGGGCCAAAACAGAGCTTCTCCACTGATATCTCCTTTGAAACTTTATACCTCCATTAATTCATGAATTTAGCATCCAATTATCTTGCCCAAGCAATGTTTGTTATCAATCAAAATGTTCCTGTGCCCTTCATACTTAATTTTTATTGTTTCTTAATTGCCGTCAGTTTTTCATTATCCCACTGAGGACACCAGTACTGCTTGATGGTTACCAGCCAGTTCAATTGTCCTTGTGTACACTGTTCAAGCTTATAAAAGTCTTATTTACTTTATTTCCCTCCTCTGGAAAATTCTTCCGAATCAATGAGAAAATGTTCTAACAATAGAGACATCTTTTTCCGAGGCTCTTGGATATCTTATCTACTGCCTGATCTGAGTTGATATCGCCAGAGATAAATCAATCCCTGAATCCAGTTGAATGTAGATGCTAATACCCAATTTGAAAGCTAGAGTGTTGTTGGAGTAATCATAAATGAAAAGAAAGTGTGTGGTAGCAATAAACCATGAAATAACATAATTGGGAGGCAAGCATAAAAGGGATGGGAAAGAAGAAGGGGTAAAGAGGCACAACTCATGCTGAAATGCAGGTTATTTTTAATGCATTTATATTTATTTTTAAATATACTATTGGCTTATTTGGATGGTAGTATGTTTATTCACTTTAAGCTGTGATCATTGTGATCACAGCTTCCCCTCCCTCCTATCCTTCCAGGACCTACCTCTCATCTACCTCACCCATCCAAACCTCCTCTCCTCCTCAGAAGAGAGGAGCCTCTCATAGATATTAACCAGCCTTTGCATATCGAGTAGCAGTAAGACTAGGCACATTTTCTATTAAGACTAGACAAGGCATCCCAGTTAGGAGAAAGGGATCCAAAGGCAAGCAACGGAATCAGAGACAGCTGTGTTCCCATTGTGAGAAGTCCTACCTGAAGACCAAGCTGCACAAGCTGCACAATATGTGTAGAGAACCAATATATATCTTACATAGGTCCATTCCATGTATGCTTTCTGGTTGGTGATTCAGTCTCTGTGACCACCAATGAACCAAAGGACCCAACTAAGTTGATTCTGTAGGTTTTCTTGTGGTGTCCTCTGATTCCTTCAATCCTTTTTCCTCATTGTCAATGGGACTCTCCAAGCTCTGTCAAATACTTGGCTGTAGGTCTCTGAATCTGTTTCCCTCAGTTGCTGGGTAAATACTCTGATGATAGTTATGCTAGGTTCCTGTATACAAATATAGAGGTGTATCATTAATAGTGTTAGGAGTGGGCTCCCTCTTATGGCATGCATATTATATCAAGTTGGACCACTCATTGGTTCGTCATTCTGTCAATTTCTATTTCATCTTTTACCCCTTCATATCTTGTAGGCAGAAGAAATTGTGGGTAGAAAGTTGTTTTTTTTTTTTTTTTTTTTTTTTTTTTTTTTTTGCTGGTTTGGTATTCCAATTCCTCCACTGGAAGTTTTGCCTGGTTATAGGAGATGACCATTTCAGGTTCTATATTCCTCATTGCTAGAATTCTTACTTGTGAGTTTCCATTGTCCTAGGTTTTTAGCTTGTTCTAGAAGTGCCTCCTTCTGTTTCTGTTGTCTCCCAGTTCTGTCTGCCTCTGTTCACCCCTACTTGATCCCTCCTATTCCTAATCCTCAGTCCTCACCCTCCACCAACCCCCAATGTCTATTCCATTTCTCCTTCTCAACTTCTCAAGCTTCCCCCTTGAGCTCTCCTTGTTACTTAGCTCCTTTGGATCTCTGGATTCTGTGATGGTTATCCTATACTTTATGACTAATACCCACTTATATACCATGTGCATACCATGTTTACCTTTCTGAGTCTGGATTACCAGATTCAAAATGATCTATTCTAGTTCTATCCATTTGCCTGCAAATTTCATGATGTCATTGTTTTAATAGCTGAGTAATATTCATTGTACAAATGTACCACATTTTCTTAATCCATTCTTCAGTTGTTTCCAGTGAAAACTGAAATATTATCGTAATACTTTACCCCCTAACTTTGGTTCTGCCTTCCCATCCCCCACTACATTCCCTTGACACCCTCCCATGTTTACCTACTCTCAAGTTAATAGTCATATATTCATTGATCATTATTGTTTTATATATGTGCACATAATATGTGATATAAATATATCCTGCTGAGTCAGTCAGTTATTTCTGTGTAATGTTTTAGGGATAACCACTCTGCATTGGACAACCAATAAGGGCCTTTTCCCTGTGAGATATTCATTTTTCTTCTCTCAACAGTCATTAGCCCTTTGTAGTTCTTTGTCTAGGAATAGACCCCAGGGAACTTTCTCTTTCCATGTTAACAGGTCCATTGATCTTCCTTTGCCTGGCATTTAGACTTCTAAAAGTTGCAAGTGTTGACCTTGTTATTCTCTCATTTCTAGGGAAGAATGTTTCCTAGCAGACTTTCCGGTATTTTTCCTATTTTCTCTTCTCTCCTCTCCTCTTCTCTCCTCTCCTCTCCTCTCCTCTCCTCTCCTCTCCTCTCCTCTCCTCTCCTCTTCTCTTCTCTTCAGCAATACTAAACTGAGCTATCTAAATGGGTTTAAAGAGTGGGAAGTTATGCTTGATATTGGAAATATAGCCAGTTTCCTGAAGCTAGTGAAGTCATAGACCTTAGGAAAATTTACACTGCCTCATTGCTAGAACAGTCCAATTCTTTACAACATTATATATTTACCATTATATCCACAGGTAAGTACAGCTTCACATGTAAAAGTAATTGTTATATACTTCAGACAATGGCTGACTTGAGAGTTGTACCCCCTAAGACATTTCAGACTCTGAAATTTATTGCGGAATAAGAATGCTTTTTCTAGTTCTTTCTGAACTCAGTTTGCTGCTTCAACTCAGATATTCTGGCACAATCTCCCCTCAAAGCTGACTGATTCAATCTGACTGTTTTAGCATCTCACTGAATCGCTCTGATTGGCTGCAAATAGTAAGACATTATTTACCATACAAATGACTGAACAGAGTACGATCTAAACTCTGTATGAGAATCTGATGCAGACGTGATCATTGTTGAATGTGGTCAGGTAAATATGCCTGTTGACAGTTAGAGGCTGTCTTAGTTAGGGTCTTATTGCTGTAAACAGACACCATGACCAATGTAAGTTTTATAAAGGACATTTAATTGGGGCTGGCGTACAGGTTCAGAGGTTCAGAGGTTCAGTCCATTATCATCAAAGTGGGAGCATGGCAGCATTGCAGTATCCAGGCAGGTATGGTGCAGGAGGAGCTGAGTTCTACATCTTCACCCAAAGGAAGCCAGGAACAGATTGAGCATTCCCAGGCATTTAGGAGGAGGGTCTCCATTCTCTTCCTCACAGTGACACACTTCCTCCAACAAGGCCACACCTCCTAATAGTGCCACTCCCTGGGCCAAACATATTGCAAACCATCACAGAGGCAAATTCTATTTTGAAGGAAAATTACACAGTGCATTCTTGTTATGTATTGTTCCTGGTCAGTCTCCCCTCCAAATTGACTGATTCAGTCTGACTTCTCTCAGCTTTTCACTGAATTGCTCTGTTGGGCTGCAATCTAACTCTGACAATCTGTCCTAATTTTCTAGCTTCTTTTTATTCTTTGACTCAGTCTGTCTTCGTTTGTATCTAGCTTGTTCTCTCTGCAACCTGTCTCTGTAAAACTGTCCCTATGAAAACTGTCTCTGAATGTCATGACCTGAACTCCTTCAAAATCCACTCCACTGCACTAACTCTTAACTCACTAATTCAACCAAAATGATTGACTGCAACTCAGAGATCTGCGTGCCTCTGCCTCTTGAGTGCTGGGATTAAAGGCATGCACCACCACATCTCTATCTAAGCTTTTCTTTACCTGAAACCTGCAGTATACCAAGCTGGTCTTAAGATCTGCTTGCCTATGTTTCCTGAGATTAAAGCTGTGCCTGAATTCCAGCTGAATCACACAGACCTAGAAGACCTTTGGATGTCATCCCTTGTCAGAAAAGCCATGATGTTGCTGAATTAAAGTTCCTCTACACTCACCACTAACCAAAGTATTCTCTTTTTAAAGCAAGTGGAAAACAGAAGAGAAAAACAAGACTGGATACAATGAAGGAACTCATGGGCAGCCCAGCTCTGATATACACAATGTAGTTTCTTTTCTTTTTCTTCCTTTCTTTCTTCTTTCTTTCTTTCCTTTCTTCCTTTCTTTTTGTTCTTTTTCTTTCTTCTTTCTTTCTTTCTTTCCTTTCTTTTTTCTTTTTCTCTTTCTTTCTTCCATCTTTCCTTCCTTTCTTTCTTTTTCTTCTTTTTCCTTTTTTTGTTCTTACTCTACTCCTTTCTTCCTCAATTTTCTTTTCTCTTTAAAACATCATTTTATATAATCCATGATAACTTTGACTTTTCTGTGTAGCAGAGGATTGTTTTGAATAGCTGTCCTTCCTTTTTTTGTGTACCCATGATAGGGCTATAGGAACAGGCCACACATCCAGCTGTAATGCATTGCTAGTAATACTTCAACCACCCCAAGAAAGATCTTTGAAGTCAAATAGTAAGACTTTATTTACTGTACAAATGTCTAAACAGAGTACGGTCTGAACTCTATAAGAATCTGACCTAGATGGGGTCATTGTTGAATGCGGGCAATTAAATATACCTGTTGACATTTAGAGGCAAGTTCTAATTTGAAAGAAAATCACTCAATGAGGTCTTGTTACGTATTGACTTTTGCTCCTTACCTGATTCTGACTGTATTGAGGTCTCAGTATAACACAGTATCAGTACACATGATATCAATGTTAAGATGTATCTCATAAAGAGGCAAAAATGATAGACAATAAGTTCCCTCACCACCAAAATATTAGTCTATTAAATTACTAACAGAAAGTCCTAAATTAAAAGCTTAAGTATTTACTAGCATTAGTACCATAAAAAGATTTAACAACGAATGTTATTATTTGAGCAGAAGCATTTGGAAACTTAAAATACCTTTCATTAAAAGTATTTATTTATATGTGTACTTCTTTGTGGTTATTCATTTATTTGAACTCATATTTATCAGGTGCTATAAAATTATTTTCAAAAATTAAGCTAGACTTTACTTTCTATTCATTAAATTAAAGATTTAAACAATATATAATCCTCACTGTATCTTAGCCCAAAGGCCAAGAAGCGATCCTCACTGTATCTTTTTGTAGACATTAAGATTCATCTTAGATTCTATTAGAAAACGTATCTTTCCTAAACAACAACTCCAGCCCTACTAATTATCATTAATTCAGAGTCTGGGCATTATTCACTAAAGAGAACAGGAACTGTCCTTCATATCATTTTCTTATAAGCCTGAATATTTGGAGGAAGGCCTTCTTAGAGTATTGCATATTTGTGGCTTTTCTGCACCTTATAAAGATACCACTGTTTTGTAGTAGATTCTAAACAAGCCAGTTAAACCTGAAGGTTCTGGTATGTGACTGAGCATCTATTCAGATGTCCCCATTACATAGCTGTTTCTTCTATGATGTTGCATTCCCTCCTGGGAGAGGAGAGGTCTCTTCTATCATAGAGCTATAGAAACTTAGTAATTTCTGAAAGTTGCAAGAGTAACAAGGCCATGAGTTAATCGAATGGTAACATTACTGAAGAAAGAACATTATCTGGTTTAGCTGCTTCCAAACTGGCCAGAGGATGTCATTTTCATGAGTTACCACAGATACTTTCTGTAAGGGGCTCCTGAAAGTCGTCACTCACTTATGGTATTTTAAGCGATGCCAATGTAATCACTGGCTCACTAAATGAGACTTAAGTGGGCTTATTTCTCTGGTCTATTATCAGTGCCCTAGCTTGGATCAACAGACATATTTTTTTATGTCTCCCAATGAACAGACGACACAGAATGGCCTTTAGGATATTTTTGCTAGCATCAAGTACAGTACAACTACTAGCATCATCTTTTATCCACAGGAGGAATATAAAATAGTTACAAACAATATTTTAGAAATCTGTATACTCAGATAACTTAGAGTCAATTTACATTCGTGGTATCTGTTCATTAGTTTGTGGTGTGTGTGTATGTGTGTGTGTGGGTGTGTGAGTGTGTGTGTGTGTGTGTGTGTGTGTGTGTGTGTGAGATGAAGGAAAGAGCAAAAGACCATATATGCACAAAATATGTAATGCTTCCTCAGTTTTAATCGGTATAATTGATAATATAAACAATGACTCGTGTTATCCAGATTAATGAAAATGAATTTATCATTTATGCAGATGACAGTACAACATCTATTAACATCATTTTTAAATTTAAAAACATACATTTTAGACCAGTTTCTGAATTATAGAGAAATTGAGTCTGTAGTGTTCAAAGTATTAGCACACTCTGTTTGCTTATGAAATTGTCCCTAAAATTAATGTTTTGAGCTACTATTATGTTGATTTAATTACTAATGAACCCACCTAGACAGATTAAAATAACTCCAATGTGAAGGTTTAGTCTTAGGGCCTTGCATGCTCCTGTGCCATACAGGATGCTGTATCTACCCCCACTCCTGTATTACAAAGCAGTTTCACCTTCTTCTCTCCCTCTGAACTCATGGGGACCATATCTGCACAGATCTGATTACTGTCTCCATAACTTTGCTCACCTTCCCCATAAATGAAAATCTCCTAGAAAGTGACAGCTTTAATCATCCATACGTATTGAATTTGTCACTTTCCCCTGCTACAATCATGCTTGATGACTTATGCCTGAAATCTTATCACTTGGGAGCTCGAGGGAGGAGGTTCAGGAGTTCCAGGTCACCCTCAGTGACCTACCTATTTCAACAACAGCAGCCTGGGATAAATAAGACCATGTCTCTAAAAGCATAAAGTGTTTTCTTTCTGAAGAGGGTGGCATTTCCTCTTGCATTTTTTTCTTAAAAAGTACTTCATATGTGTTTAGTGTATGGATAGTGATTGCTACTCTTTTATTTCTTATACCTAAATATTGGTTCCTTCATCAATTTTACTTGCACTCCACAGTTAAAAGTCCTTTTCCTCTGATTTTACTTGGATGACTGTATCTGTCCGGATCAGAAGTTATTCCCTGAGATTCGCAGTCATTTGAGACCCAGACTTATCAAAGATGTTTTCTACTTCTGTGTCAAAGATTTTTCCAGACTTTTGAGTATTGACTCGTTCTCAAATTTTCTATCTAAATACTCACATTATGCTGCCTGTCTTATTTTGCTTGTCTTATAATTAAAGTCCTAGTCTCCAAAGCTGAAACCAATCACCAGGTATTGTTTACGAATGCTGACTTCTTTGAGAGGAAGAACACTGAGATGTCCTGTAAACCAGAAATCTTTCTCTTTTCCTGTTTCCCTTTTTCCATTACCACAGTCAGTAAAACTTAAGAATTTTTTTCCCTTAAAGTCCACCAGAGAAATCAGTGCCTTGATATCCCAAAGCCTGCCATAAAACCTAGAGATATTACATTAACCTTCTCTGTCTTACTTTTCTATGAAGCACCAAGTAATAATGAAATTGTCTGAGCTATCTTGTCAGATAGATTAAAAAAAAAAGTCTCATTGCAAAAGCAGGCCAGACTCAAGAGGAAACACTACACTAGGATGCCAGGAGTAATCAGACCAGGCAGTCCTAGCCATTTCTCTAGAGCCTAAGACATGCCTTGTGTTGTTCAATCTTAATTTTACACATTGTTCACTTGCTTCCTCCCCAGTGTCTTTGTCTCTTGACTTATGCTGGCTGCTGACTCTAACGTTACTCACATTTTGATGAAATAAATCTATTTTGTTTTTTTCCCCACTGTCTGCTTATGGCTACAGAAGTGTCAGTGATGACTCTTGTGATGAGGAGAACAGGTTACATATTCTACCATAGTGTGTTGGGTCTATTTTTTTTTTTATTTTATTTTAAAATTTGAACTATCTCTGTCCTGTCCTAGCTTGACCTGATATATACTTTGTGCCTCCAGGCTTCATCTCTTTTACTTTTATTGCTATTATGTCAACAAAGTATTTAGTGTTGAAAGTTAAATACAATGTATATGCAATGGGGGCTAAGGGAATCAGAAGTTTCCAGGGAAATTTCGGGCTACCTTCTAAGACTTATACTGTTAACATTTTCTACAGCTTGGCTGCTAAATATTTCAGTTTGTGTCACTTCAGTTTTGTTTCATTTTGTGCATTTCCCAAGAATGTCTTGAATCTGTTTGCTGCCGATCTCTGTCACAGCCAACTTTTGGAGCTCTGTTAAAGCCCTGGGGAGGAAAAACCTTGTCTATGCCCAAGATTAATGTAGGCCTGCTTACGTGGTATACACTCCCTATGGTGTTAAGGTATTTCCTAGCCCATTTCTCCACAAAGCATTGCTAGAAAGAGGAGACCGAAGCTGGCTAACAATACTTTTTCTAGGTCAGATACAATTCTTGGAAGTAGCTTCCTTTGATGAGAAGCCCACTTTCCTGAGAACACCTTTTGACATTTTCAAATTGCTTCTTTCCTGAGCTTTCTGCTAGAGCGCTCGCGCGTCTTTGTCTCCTCTCTCATCCGTAAGAACCTTGTGAAGTTCTAGTAAAACCCATGCCGTTTAAAGACTCTATGTCAGAGTGGCCCCAAGATCTCCAGACAATAGGCATGCATCGCCCAGCAATTGCTCACTCCTGCTTTAATTTAAACGGTCCTACCAGCTATGGCTCCCATGCTTTTGCTGCGGCTGACCTGATCTCATGATGATGCTGAATTTGCTTGCCTTTCAATTGTCGGGATGGTGGTTTTTTTTCCTATGACCTCATTTCACTTAAGAAAGGAAGATAGACACTAGCTGGGCGCGTGTCTGTTTTAATTTTAGTGCAGTAGCAATGAATTCCTTTTTTCTATATGTTTAAGTGGAAATCACACAGGACACAGTTTTCTTGCTACAGGCCTTAAGCAATTGGATAAAAGACTGGTGATCATCTTCCTTTGCTATATTCATCAGTCGAAGTTTAACCACAAGGCTGCTTGTTCGTTTATGTGCATGAGAGCTTATATTTATTGATTTTCCATCAAGTATAAACCTTAATAAATTATATATTAACTAGTCATTGCATTATTTTTATGACTTTATATTTTCAGTATTATTTACTACAATTTTGATTACTTAGCTCAGAAAATATATCTGTAGAAGACTTCAGTATATACCTCACTTATATTCATTAATTTTAATTCATTAAGCAGATCATTCTAGGCACCTTGGTATAACTAATATGTGCTTATAAAATTTAGAATTTTTAAATATAAAAGCATTGCTTTATTTTTGAAGTACTATTAGTCATAAAGCTGAATATAAGTCTTGTTATTTTCAGTACACTAAAGATAAAACCTGCATTTATATCCTTTACCTGCATATGTTCTGCTAAAGACACATGGTTCTCTGTGCACTAAAGATACTGCTTTCATAACTAGCTTCCTCCATTTTTTAAATTTTATTTTAAGGGATACGAATCAGTTTCACACAATGTGCTACGGTACTCTGACCCACTGGAAAGAAGTCCTTTGACAAATAGGTATAGTAAATTGAAATAAGTCAAACATGCTATTGTATTTATGAGTAAATCTATAATTCTGGAATCAGTGAGACTATTATTCTAAAGAGTAGACATGCTTGCTTTATTGTTACAAGATACGGCATTTGGGGGACAATAGATTGATCCTTGCAGATTGTCCAATGTGTTCTTTCATTTAACAGGGATTCCTGCAAAGTTCACTGAGCTGTGTTTATTTCCATATCCCTTCCAAAGCCCTTGTTCACCTCAGCTAGACTGCACTGCCTCCCTGGTCTCCTCTGCTATTCCAACACCTCACCCTCCCAACTCATTCTCAAAAGCTGTCCATGTTACCACAGCTCCCTTAAAACTGCACCATATCTCATCCTGCATTGTTTGAAGCTCACATATGTGTAAGTAACTTGTTAGGAATAATAGTCTAACTTAGATTTTTCTTACTTTGCAAATTTATCTGACCCTTTTTAATAATTTGCATGGAACATCTTTTTTCAATTTGCTTAGAACATTCAACTCTAAACCCAGACTTGCAATGTCTTCTGTTTACCCCCAGGACTGTAGCAGTATGCATTAGATATTTTAACTATGTAAAGAATTGACTCATGGTTTTAGAATGTTTAAACCATGGCTACTTGGCCCAGGGCTCTCGGGAAGAACACCAGACTGGCAGAATTGCATTGAAGAAGAGAGCTATTCACTTCATGGTACATGGAGGAGCTGACACAGTGGAGGGAAGGATGGGCGATTGTGTCCTGAATGATGTAAGCCTGGTGACCTAAGTCCTTCGATTATGTTCCATTTCCTAAAGTAGGCTCTATAACTTCCCAAAGCATTCACAGTTGCACACGATCAGACACGCAAAGCATGAGGTTCAAGGAACGAATAGTCTCCAATCAATAACAAATGACTTCTTCTGTACAATGTAGAAATTGCACGCTTACCATTCAATAATTAGCCTAAAAGTTAGTGATGGCAAAAGTGAAGGCACTCACTGCTTCTTACAAAGCTGTAGGTTTACTGAGAGGGAGGTCGCTTTGGCCTGTGTCGTCTTCAGAGGATCTCAGTTTTCTCCCACGGATTCAGTTAGGCTTCCCTGTTCTTTATCAACACAAGTGACATTTCCGTAATGCCTGTCCTCTACCCTGAAAGCCTTTTATCCCTCCTGGGATGAACTAGGGTTTTCCATACAGGGGACAATGTCCAAACCAAAAGCTCCCTCACACGGTTTGCAACTCCTTATGTGTGGCTATCTAAGCTATTTCTAAGTAAAAATCTAATTCCTGCCCCTTGGCGCATATAAGCAAAATAAGAACCAAGTGCATATAAAGAATGGAAATCAAGCCCGTGCTTCAGTAACAGTAGCGGGAAATCCAAACCACAAAAGGAATTCAAGAAATTATTTCATGCTCCTTTGAAAATAATCTGCCTCATGAAATCATAATCTTACTTCACTTCCTGGTCCCTGAGAAAGAACATCATAAAACTGTTTCATCTACAAGCTTTGCATGGTTTGGAGTCTTCATAGAATGTGTCCTGTTCCCCACTGTCATTGATTATATGCTAATTATGCACAATTAATATACTATACCCATTTATGGACTGTATTTATAATTATCTTAAATTAGAATCGAGTTGTCTCCATGCTCACACCAGTATAGTCAATAGTCACTATTGTACATACTGAACTGACTAAGCTCGTTTATGTAAATGAATGACTAAGGGTATCTGGAGGAGGCACATATGTTTTGTGGGATTAAAACTCTTTGAAATGTTAAATAGCAAATTTTAATATCTAGATATAAAGTGAGTATTGATACAGCATTCACAGACAAAATTTTACTTCCTTGACAGTTACATAGTAACATATTTCGACTTTTGTAAAAGAAATTGAATGCATTAAATTTGAAAATAGTGTATATAAAAAGAAGATAAAATAAAATTATTTTGAACTAGGAAATAGGATGCGCCTTTTAGACTCTCATTTTACTCGTTCCATAATGTGCTTACTCTTTGATAAAAAGATAAGAGGACTGTGAGCTATTATATTTTATCTCCAAGTATAGGACTCACCCATCTTCCTGGCTGTGAATCCTGAAACATAACAGTCACTGTCCTGACAAAATAGCCCCACTGGTGCACTAATGGAGAAAACACTTTGGGGTTAATTAACCACTCCCTGATTGGGTTTAAGGTCCACTTTATAAGGTGAAACCTGCATCTGCCCTGTTAGCAGGGCGGAGAGCCCTGAAGAGCAGCCCTATGGTGGAATCTACAGTGGTGGTTTTAGCAAATGGTTATAATATTGAGCCAATTCCCAAGGGCTTGCTATTGCCTTTCTCCATCATCCTAAACATTTCTGTTTTTCGGTAGATGTTAACACCAAGACTCACAACTGATCAAGGAGACTGTAGGATGCTCAGCTGGACACAGGCCATCTGTATAAACTTCCTCCTCCCTGGTTTCAGTGATTATCGTAGAAAAGAGAGCATGATGATTGTAGCAGATTGAGGCCTCAGTGGAGAATGCATGGGCGAGGGGAAGAGGAGACTAAACGCCAGTTGATGAGTGACATAAGCAAGAAGTTACACCTGGATCAAGAGGATGGAGCTGTTGTAGTTAATAGTAACCGAGAGGTGGGAAGTTAGGTGTTTGTTTGTTTGTTTGTTTGTTTGTTTTTGAAGAGTCCAAACACTCACAAGTATTTTTGAGTTTGTCTTCTGACATACTCAATTCAATGAGTGCTTTTTGTAGAAATACAAACTAAGTTCATCCAAAGAGAATAATACTATATACATATATATACACACACATACATATATATATATATATATATATATATATATATATATATATATATATATATATATAGGCTGTGATGAAATGATATTGGATAGAAGGTTACAGGCAGACACAGTGGGGATTCTGAGAGGAACAAGGATCCATACTGGGAAACAACACCTGCAATCGGGACTTGAAATGTTAGAGCAATATCTGATCTTGGAAAGACTGTTGTTTGCAAAAAGATGTTCCTTAAGTAGTTCAATTCCAAATAAAAATAGGACACAAAATTTAGCTATATGAATGCCACTAAGGCTGAGAATAGATGCTATAAATGTCTATAAATCAACTTAAGAATTAATAATTATATATTCAGTTACTTGTAGAATTTATAACAAAATAAATTTTAGATAATTTCATATTACCAAAGTCAAAATTTTAATATCAACATTTGTTCAAAGTATCAAATATATCGATCGAGGAAAAAATATATAAGATATAATCAGTGTTGCCAATGTGTCATTATTTTCTTTAAAAAAAATTCTTCATGAATACAAAGTACAAATTTGCATATAACAACACATAATCTAATTACTTAATAGTTTTTATTATGCTTAATCACATTATAGCTTTAATTTTACTATTTCTTCCTCACAGAGCTGTTAAATATTTAGTCATATTTTCAGTAGCCTGAAGCTTAGATCAAGTGGAAAATAATTGTCACAGTGCCTTTGTGAAGAGATTACCAAGATGTGAACCGCGTTGTTAAGTTACTCATCTTCCAGCAGATGGCGGCCTTACAACAGGTATTGTCTGATTTTACATGTACTTAGAGAAAATGGATATGTAAAACCCTTTGTGTTATTGAAGCCAAAGAAGCACCACCAGCACGTTACCTACATTCCTTTCCCAAGTCTCCAACGAGGAATCTTCACATATCTGTAATAAGTTGCTTCATTTCATGAGAATTCTGGAGAATTCCAGTCTGCAGCTGTAATATGTATACAAAAGCAACTCTTTACTGAGTTATTTTGCCTTAGATTCCTATCTGACTCTGGTAGTTTGCTTATTCTCAGCAAAATAAGGCAGAATTTATATGTTTTTCCTTGACTTCTTAACCTTTATTTGATTATGTGCTTTTAGGTCAGCTTTTTGTTTTATTATTTTGTTTCGTTCTTTTTTTTTCCTGATTATTGTTTTAGGAATGTTCGTAATGTTCCTGAAATACAATTTACCAATTATATCCAGGGAGGTGTCATAAGTTAAATAGTCTGTTCCTTTAAACAGATTCCTATTTATTTATATATACAGTTGGTCAGTTTAGTAGCTGAATTTGTGTTTTATTTCAGAATGTAGCAGTGATAACTAATATTATCACCTCATTCTTTTACTTCTGTTTCTTATTATGGCAAACTCTTAAACCAACAATTTTCCTTAATTCATGTCTGCTCCTAAACTCACTCATATACTAATCATTGAATCTCTCAATCAATTAATAGTTTTATTCTATATTTTTCCATGGATTCATATTGATTTGAAAATAGATTGCAATAAACTGGGGCTTATAAACTGGACAGACTGTATTCTTGGTGTCGGTTGGTTTAAATTATAATCGTGCTTACCCTAAGTGAGTGAGCTTCATGGGTGACAGCCAATGATGTCATACAGGATCTAGGAGGACCTCCAGGAAGATACTGGGATAACGAATCTAGTTAACCTGGCAAGTAGACGATGGTGGAAATTGGTCATCTCAGAGGTAAAGGCAATTAGAGAGACTGAATAAGAAAGATGTCCAGAGTCCATTTTGGAGGCTTCAGGCATTACTGAGGGTGTTTTTCTCCCAGTGTGAGTAAAGGCAGTGGGTAAGATGTAAAAATCAAGGCAAAGGGAAGGACTAGGAAATTTTATATTACACTTCCAGTGATGAGTGATTTTTAAAATATTTATTTTATTTTAAGTCACGTGTATTTGTGTATGCAATGGAGGGTAATTATGGCCCCATGTGAGCGCATGTGTCCACATCGTCCAGCAGAGGGCGTCAGTTCTCTATTTCACAGATTTCAGCCCACATTTGACTATTTCTTCGCATTAATTCTCTCTGGGTATTATTTCTTCCCGTTCTAGAGCCTCCAGGAATTTCATTAAATTACAAATATGAAATGTCTATCTTTTTTTTTGATGTAGAGACTTGGTGTTATGAACTTTGTTTTAGAACTGCCGTCTGTGTGTTCAATAGGTTTGATGTTGTCTGTGTTTAATTTATTGAATTCTTTAAAAATGTTAAGCTTCTTTTTTATTTCTATCTTGACACAACTTTCATTCAGTAGTGAGCTGTTCAATTTCTGTGAGTTCATATAGATATTAAAAATAAATAAACCTACTGCTTCTTATGTTCATTTTTTAAAAGTATCTTTTCCATTTTTACCCTACGGTGGTGTCTATTGTTTATGTTGAGATATGTTTCTTTTGTCCAGAAGAAATATTAATCATGGTTTTTTCTTTTTGTTTGTTTGTTTGTTTGTTTGTTTGTTTGTTTTCTTTTTATCGGAGCTGGGGACCGAACCCAGGGCCTTGCGCTTGCCAGGCAAGCACTCTACCACTGAGCTAAATCCCCAACCCCCATGGTTTGTTTTTTAACTTAGTCTCTTAGTCTGTCTTTTTATTGGGGGAAACTAAGGCTATCAATATTGAGCTATCAATCAGCTGTGTTGTTGTGGTTTGATTTCCCTTTTGATTTACTAGTCTCGTATTTTTTAATTAATAGCTATTTAAGGGTGTGACTAACCTCTTCAGACTGAAATTTTTCTTCTAGTGCCTTCTAAGGCCTAGATTGGTAGATAGAAATGGCTTAAATTC
This sequence comes from Rattus norvegicus, assembly GCF_021556685.1. NCBI lineage: Eukaryota > Metazoa > Chordata > Mammalia > Rodentia > Muridae > Rattus > Rattus norvegicus. The sequence continues at coordinate 5,990,796 of NC_141554.1, read as the reverse complement.
ATATTTTTATGGAATGTGATTCCTTCTCTATTGACTAAGAGTGATAGTTTTGCTAAGTAGGGTAGTCTTCCCTGACATCTGCGGCCTCTCAGATTTTTAGAACACCTCTCCAGACCCCTGTGGATTCCGGCTTCCATTGGAAAGTCGGCTGTTATTCTAATAGTCCTTCATTTATTATTTCCTTTGACTGAGTTATCTATTTCCTTTACCTTGTCTTCAAGACATGCAATTCTGTCTTCCACATCCTTTAATTTATTGGTGGTACTTACACCCGAGGTTTAGTTTGACCTCCTAAGTTTTTCCTTTGTAGTTTTCTTTTGGGTTGAATTTTCTTTTTAGTTGCCTTATTTCTTAGTTAAATTCTACTGTCATGTCTTTAGATGTTTTCACTATTTCCTTCAACTGTTTGTGTTATCGCCATCCTTGAGGCATCTATTTTCATCCTCTTTGAGATCCTTGAGCACATTCATAACTTCTGGTCTTGTTCTTCAGCAGAGCCAATGCTTGTCTCTGGAAGAGGCACACTGTCTGGGCTGTTCATGTTTGTATCTACAGTCATAATGTTTGAAGTGTTCTTGTTTTTTATGTAGTTGTGTGAGCTTGTTTTTGTTGTGTGGGTGTCCTTTTGATATTGGTGGATGATAGACTGGATTAATATAGAAAATGTTCTTTATTACTGAGTGCTGCCCTCTTAAAGAAGCGTCATTGCAAAAGGACAAGTGCCATCCACAAATACTTCACACATCAATGTGTAACACCCACAGTTTAGCCTTTTCGTCTGCCTCGTATACAGCTCTCGCTTGCTTTCACTTTAGTCTGTCAGGTACATTATTTCTGTTCACTGATTCCATATTTTAAAAGGAGCAAGTGAAGATTTCAAAAATGATTTCTAATCTCTAATCTAAAATTTGCTTCCTATTGCACTGCATTTATTAAATGTCACAATTCGATACCATTATTAGATATTTCTCCAGAATAACGCATTTAGCTTCATTATTTTGGAAACAAATGGAGCCTGATCATTCATGAAAGAATTCCATACTCAACATTCATTAAATCTGACAGTTCTGAATATATGCTAGGTGCTGGCCTTTCTAAAGCTGAAGTCTTATAGGGAGATGAAAGTATAAGCAAAAATCTGGTAGTGACTCAGTAGACTCATTCAGTGTTGTCTTTGTCATATTGCACTAAACAACTTCGTATGATCTAGCTGTGTGCTGACGTGGAGTAGAGATGGAACTTTACAGTCCTCTCGGGGAGTACAGGAGAGATTTCATTGTTTGACAAAGTGTCTAGTAAGGGCTGATGTGAAAGTCTACTCCCTGGAGCTTTGTTGAAGCGCCACATTCAGAAGTGTATAGATGCTCTCAACAAGAAGAAAAGCAACCGTGATCCACTGAGAAGAATGTTGAAACAGGCGTAGGCAAAAATCTAGATTTCAAAGCGAGTCAAGTGTGAACACCTAAGGTTTCAGGAAAGGTAAATGGCGAAGGGAAAATCCAACCCAAGAAATGACGGTGACATTAAAATTATCTTATTCTTTGGAAATATGAATGGTAAGCTTCATAGGAAACAGGGACATCTAAGAAACATTAAATGTATCTTTGAGTATAAAGGAGGGTAAGAAAAGATTAAGCTCATGGAAGATAGTTCTTAGGCTGGCAGTTTATCTCGGGGCGTTTGATTCCAAGGGAACACTGATGAGAGCCGGAAGGCCTGTAGAGTCTACTGGGCGGTAACTAACACACATTCAAGTAAGTATTCAATAAGATGGAAAGAAAGCTGAGTGTTGGGAAAATGTCATTCTTGCTCTGTACAGTGTATTTGACTGGGAGCATGTAATACAATTAGAATGAAGATGTGTTTGTCCTCAAGGTGCATAGCTGGGGAAGGACCTCAACTCTCCAGAAGCCTGAGAAATGGGAATGGGCTCCTCATGCAAAGCACTAGCTTTGTGACTCTGGTACAACAGTTCTCAACCTAGAGGTCAAATCACAATTTATAAAGTATCAAATTTATAGTTATGAAGGAGCAATGACAATAATTTTATGGCTGGTGGTCACCACAACACAAAGAACTGTGTTACTAGGTCACAACCTTAGAAAGATAGAGAACCACTGCTTCAGGAGGAAAGATGCTTGAGGTATCTAAGAAGACCTAATACCAATACTCTTCAAACTAGATCATACAGATCTAGTTTTAAAATAGAAACAGAAAGAACACCACCCAATTCTTTTCGCGAAGCCACAATGACGCTTATACCTAAACCACACAAAGATCCAATAAAGAGAAGTTCAGACGAATTAACCCCATGAATATCGATGCTAAAATAATAAAATTCTCACAAACTGAATTCAAGATCATATCAAAACAATCATTCACCATGATCAAGTAGACTTCATCCCAGGTATGCAGGGATGGTTCAACATAAGGAAATCCAGTAACATAATCCACTATATAAACAAATTCAAAGAAAAAAACACATGATCATTTCATTAGATGCAGAGAAAGCATTTGACAAAATTCAACACCTTTTCATGATAAAAGTCTTGGAAAGATCAGGAATTCAAGGCCCTTACCTAAACATAGTTAAAGCAATATATGGCAAACAAGTAGCCAACATCAAATTAAATGGAGAGAAACTTATAGCAATCCCACTAAAATCAGGGACTAGACAAGGCTGCCCACTCTCTCCCTACCTATACAATATAGTACTTGAAGCCCTAGCTAGAGCAATTAGACAACAGAAAGAGGTCAAATAGATACAATTTGGAAAGCAAGAAGTCAAAACATCGCTATTTGTAGAAGATACCATAGTATACTTAAGTGACCCTAAAATTTCTACCAGAGAGTTTCTAAAACTGAAAAACAACTTCATCAAAGTGGCTGGATATAAAATAAACTCAAACAAATCAGTAGCCTTCCTCTACTGAAAGGATAAACAGGCTGAGAAAAAATTAAGGCATTGATATCCTTCACAATAGTCACAAATAATATAAAATACCTTGGTGTGGCTCTAATCAAGCAAGTTGTATGATAAGAACTTCAAGTCTCTGAAGAAAGAAATTGAAGAAGATCTCAGAAGATGGAAAGATCTCCTATGCTCATGGATTGGCAGGAATAATATAGTAAACATGGCCATTTTACCAAAAGCAATCTACAGATTGCTTCAATGCAATCCCCATCAAAATTCCAATCCAATTCTTCATAGAGTTATAAAGAGCCATTTGCAACTTCATTTGGAATAACGAAAAACACAGGATAGTGAAAACTATTCTCAACAATAAAAGAACTTCTGGGGAAATCACCATCCCCAACCTCAATCACTGTTACACAGCAATGGTGAAAAAAACTGCATGGTACAGAAACATGCAGGTAGATCAATGGAATAGAGTTGAAGACCCAAAAATGAACCCATACACCTATGGTCACTTGATATTTGACAAAGGAGCTAAAACCATCCAGTGGAAAAAAGACAGGATTTTCAACAAATGGTGCAGGTTGTCTGCATGTAGACGAATGCAAATAGATCCATTCTTATCCTCTTGTAGAAAGCTCAAGTCCAAGAGGATCAAGGACCTCCACATAAAACTGAAACTAATGGAAGAGAAAATGGGGAAGAGCCTCGAACACATATGCACAGGGAGTGTTCTGTTCAGGAAAATTTCCCTGTGCATGTGTGTTCGAGGTTCTTCCCCATTTTCTCTTCTACTAGCTGCATTTGTAGCAGAGGATGGCATTGTCTAGCGTCAATAGGAGAAGCCCTTGGTCTTGTGATGACTTGTTTCCCCAGTGTAGGGGAATGCCAGGGTTTTGAGGTGGGAGTGGATGGGTGAAAGTAGGAGCACCTTCCCAGAAGCAGGGGTAGGAGAGAAAGGGAATGGGAGAGGAGAGAAAGGGGAAAGCATTTGAGTGTAAATACATAAATACCCAATAAAAATGGGAAAACCTCTGTACATATTATTATAATTACTAGATTTACAACATCACCAAACTGGAGGCAACCACAATGATTTCAGTAGTGAAGCAAATAGCAGTATCAAGGAATATGTGTTACACAGGCATGATGTATATGCAATACTCTGTAACTGAACTTCCATTGACAACACAGTCATATGAATCACCGAGTGAACCTCCAATTATGCTGATTGAGAAAAATTACAAAAAGGCAGTGTATGCCCTTTGTTAATGAAATATGGTGTCCTTGAAAACACAGTGCTAGAGAAAAGAAGAATGAATAAACATGTACTGGTGATTAAAAGCATGGTCAATATCAAAAGGTCAACCTTTATGACTGTACAGAAATAGAGCATTTTCGCTGTAGTGTGAACATCCTATCTTATTAGTATCAGAATTAACATTCTGGGCCTGTAATCAGATACGGTTTGTTCCCATGGACTCATTGATAATGTTTAGGCCCCAATGAGGCAATATTAAAGGATGGTAGCACTTGGGAATGGGACCCCTTTGAATTGAATAAGGTTTCTTTTCTTCTGGATCTTGTGTTAAGCTTTATCATTTTCAGAGATAAAGACTAGTCTCCTACTCTGCTTGACTTCCCATCTCATTGGGTGCTCTCTCAGAAGCTCCCATTTGAAAGGTGACAGTTCACTGTGACCTGACATTATCAAAACTGCTCTTACCAGGTGTCAAATCATTTAATCAAACATCACTTACCATTCTAGCCATCACAACAGGGATTACCACACTATAATCTGTACCGGATTACGAGACTGCACTAGAGTTTGGAGATAAGGTTTACTATTGATTTGAATCACTATAAACATTGAGAGAATCTGTGCTACTCCTTTGACTACTGTGAATCTCAAAATTTCTCAAACATAATTTTTATTAAGCCAAAATTCAATGGAAATGAAATAAATGTGACGCCTTTTCAGTTACAACATGAGGCTTAGAACCATGACATCACTTTGGTCTGTCACCATGACTCCTGCAGAACTCTCACACTTCAGCAGTTGGTCTGCCAACTGCTGTAGTTGTCTTTGATGTTTAGTGCCAAGGAAGAAGTAGAGTTTCAAGTCCTTTGAAAGACTACCCGGTCCAGGATCCCTGTGAAGGTATTCTCCTTTCAACACCCATTTTCAACCTGAGGAGAACCTGGTGGTTTAAGGAAGTGTTTTTATTTGTTTCCTTCAGAGCACGTGAACTAATTCTTAACATCACCACTGGCCTCATGAAATGTAACTCCTGTTTATAATGTTCAGTGCTGTTCAACTCAAGAAGGCAACATTTATTCTGTTAGGGAGACATGCTCAGGGCTACAAGTCAGATAAATATCTAGGGGAACATCTGAGTTATGAGAGCAGTTTTATGTTCTTTCCTATCTAGTAGTTTTCCTTATTGTGACAATAGACTCTGGTTGACAAAAGATCAAATTTCAAGAAATATATTAAGATGTCTTCTGTTTCCAGAAATAGTTTGATGTTTCAAATGTTACTTGATTTTTCATAACATCTGTTTTCAAAATCTGGATAGAATTGAATTTCCTGTAATGGTTACTTATCTGTGTTGTCAAATAACCTGAAAACAAATTAGAACTATTTCACAATCACCCTACCAATGTCTTACATGTGTACAGATGTCCCCCTTTACCTTTACTTTCACTGGTTATTCGTAACTTAACTTATAAAAACTACTGCCTCTATCTGTCTCCTTTGAAAGCTATGGCTTGTGATTGGGCAGAGTAAACCTTTGTTCATGTAAATATTGAGTTTATAGATATAAATTAGAAAAAAAACCCTCCACGATCTTGATTTTATTTCCTTTAAACTTACTTAAGACAATAGACAAAGTAATGGATTTTACTGTAGTATTTTTTGATATATAAAGCTTATTTTGTTATTTAACCCCATTCAATGTGTCAGACCATTTAAATCAGTAATAATTCAAAGTCAGGCTTCATGTGAAATTTAGTAGATCTTCCTAATTTTTTAATTTAAATATTAATAGGTCAGTAAACACATGAGTTTTCAGACTTCAAAATCTACTATATCACCATCACCAGGGTTTGGAGATTTAAAGACACACTGTATAGACAGAAAGATCTTCTCAGTAATGAGTTTCATTATGGCATTTTGATACATTGATCTAATTTTATTTTATTTCTATTCACCTCCATTCAATACACACACACACACACACACACACACACACACACACACACACGCACGCACGCACACACACGCACACACAGTAGTGGAGATTGGCTTTAACAATTGAGACTGTTTTAATTTCATGTCAACCTTTACATTTATCATGTAAAATGTATTCCATAAACTATCTACTGATTATCTGTTCTGTTAGTGTTTGGCCTGTACCAGGAAAAAGCTTTCTCCTCACATGGAAACCCACGGTGAGAAAGCGACACTATTTCATGGCGTACGTGGAAGCTTGCTGCTCGAAGGGCCCGTGGAATTCAGAAGAGGCTGGAGGAAAAAGAAGCGCCATCTCTTCTTGTTGAATGATCTTTTGGTTGTGTCTAATAATATGTATGTGTTTATGTAATCCTTTTCTCCTTGGGAAAGGTGACCATTTCACCAGTCCATAACTGTACAATAATATAAAGGGTTTTTTTTTTTTTGTTTTCTTTTTCTGGCAAGCAATTTGTCCCTGCTTCTTAAATAAGAATTAGTGAAAGGTCTATTTTGCTGTCCACTCCTGTGGAGAATACGATCAAGAATAAAGAAAGCGCCAGGCATGTTGGCACATGCCAATAATCCCATCACATTTCTGGCTGATTGAGGGAAATTCCAAGTTTAAGGAACTCATTACCTGTATAAAAACATTTTTTCTCCAAATTAAATATCGCTAAATATGACTGACAGGTACCCTCTTGATGCATGTACCCTCTTGATAAATGTATGCTACATAGACGTAAAGGCCGCATGTCACTCCACTTGTAATAAAGTCATGTAATTTCTCCATTTGCTCTCAAAACAAAGACTAAATCCAGTATAAAAGGTAACAGCTCTGGCAAGGAAAGAAAAGGAAGTAGAGAAAGATTGCAGACTTACTCCACAGAATTTATGTCAGCAGATGCTGTGAGAAGTGGGTGAGAACCGCAGGGCCCTGGCCATATCGAGCTGTGGCTGGCAGTTGGGCAGCCTAGGTCACGGTCTAGACCATTCTCTAGTTTATTGACTGCTTTCAGAGTTGCCTCAACTGCAAAGTAGGTCTGGAGAAGATGAGTTTGTGCAGTTATTTGAGGAATGCAGCATTCAATGACCTTAGAATATATGAAATATTTCCTAGCATGTGGCTGCTGCTCAGAATTGTTATGGGATGGGACAGCTGTCTCTTGCTTTTATATAACTTTCGTGGTTTGGCTTATAAGAAAGGAGGACATCATAGACCTTCGGGAAATAATGAGGAGAATTGCTGACGTGGAATGTCTAGCCTCACACATGTGGAGTCTAAAATCTTCACCTTTTAAAAATACACAGTACAGTAATCTTAAACACTTTTATGTTGTAAAATACCAGACAATCTCTGGCTTTTTGTGGTGATGGAAAAGTATATTTAGTTTGAATGTGATATAAACTTTCCTAGCTGCAAGCTTTGTTGAGAGCCATCTACCTTCAGATGAGCTGTGCCTGGATGATAGAGACGGATGGGTGGCCCTCTGCTCTGAAGAGGAAGAGTGGTATTGCCGTGAGCAGTTCCACCTACATTGCAAAGCAAGCTAATAGAGCTGTTTGATTCCCTTCCTAGACACAAGAAGAAGTTTAAGATAAAATATATCATCCCACTGAGTTACCTCTGGATTTGTGACTATGCAGACCTTGTGGGAGGAGACAACAGGACTGCCTCCAAGTCCATCTTCCTTTGCTGGCCCATGGAAAATTTCGTGGCCACCTTCTGGTAAGACCTAAAGCTTGGACCTGCATTAACAAGCTGCAGGCTGTGGAAATCCAGGGTCAGCTTCACACTCTTTAGCAAACAAGGAACCTATAGTTTTTTGTTTTTTTTTAAAGAATCTGTTTTTAGGCGATTGTGTATAAACTGTTGAGTTTTCCTGGCCTGTGTTGACACTTGTTTCCCCTCTACCTCCCACGATGCTGGTTTTTGCATATTAATGTGTATAAATGGATCAACAGTGGGCAGGCTGGGAGAGATTCCTTATATTTTTATCAGCGGAGTTTGAAAACAGTTGTACAAGGTGTGAAAGGTGGGGGCTGCTAAGGTGCTGTAAAGGTTGTGGGCTGCATGGATTTACTCCATGGTCCTCATCTCACAGTGGTCTGCTATTATGGGAGCTCTAAAGCTACATGAGTTTAATCTTTCTTTTCCAGTGATGTTGGGAAGTCCAGGTTAGTTTTACAAATTTATGTTTATTCCCAAATGGATTTTTCTAAAGAATAGTATTGAATTAAGAAAATAATTACATTCCCAAGTGCTGGGCTTTGTTGAGTTTTTCTGCATGCATCCTTAGGTAGACTGAGGAAAGGGATTCTGGCTGGGCACCCTGAACCTCCTGAGTGGGTCTTTTGGATGCAAACTGACTTGCTAACTCTACCCAACTCTGTGTTTCAAGCACACATCAGCTTTTATATTTGTTATTTACATAAAGAGTTCTTCGTGTGCACGTGGTATCCTCCTCCCCTCCTTCCTCCACCCAAACCTCCAGCATCACCACAGAGCCAAACCAGCTAGCAAAGATACCTCTGTGTTTACTGAACTTTGCATAGTTTGTGACTCTGTAAATGACATAGGGTATCCATTTCCACAGCATTTCAGAAAGAAGTTTATGCTTGTCATTCTCCTAATATCTACTTTCTAAAAACCCATTGGCTAACTTATTGTAGATAATCCATTATTGCCACTTGTCCCAGGCTGCATAGGAGAGGAAGTATTTTTAATTAAGGATATATGAAATCTTTCTTGAGAGCATTTCTATGAAGCTTTTTTAATGAAGGAGGTAAAATTTGAAATTATTCCTACACAATTTAGAATATAATTAGCATTCAGTTAAATGTGTCCTAGGAATTTTTAGGCATGCAAACCACCAAATGCCTCTGAGGCTTCAGCTATGTCTGTTTTATAATTCCATGTTACTAAATGTGCTATGCAGGTCTATATGTAGGTTAGGGCCATAGGAATTTCCAGCGTTTCTAATGTAGCTGGTTACAAACACAATACCGGTAGGAAGTGTGGGAGCAGTTAATGGTAGACTCAGTAAATTGCCACTCCTTGGAGGAAGAAGCTGCCCATGATTCCATGGGAAGTTACAATGAATTTCCATGTGACTGTAGCCTCAGTCCTGGGTGTAGCACCCAGATTAAAAAAAATCTGTGCATCAATGTTGTTAAAAGCATGAATCATAATTTTCTAAAAGATGGAAATATCACAAATATTGAAACAAAGGACTGGAAGAGCGTGAAGGGGCTCGAGACCCCATATGAACAACAATGCCAACCAACCAGAGTTTCCGGGGACTAAACCACTACCTAAAGACTATACATGGACTGACCCTGGAATCTGACCTCATAGGTAGCAATGAATATCCTAGTAAGAGCACCAGTGGAAGGGGAAGCCCTTGTTCCTGCCAAGACTGAACCCCCAGTGAACGTGATTGTTGGGGGGAGGGCAGTAATGAAGGGAGGACGAGGATGGGAAGCCCATATAGAAGGGGAGGGAGAAGGGTTAGAGGGATGTTGGCCCGGAAACCGGGAAGGGGAATAACAATCAAAATGTAAATAAGAAATACTCAAGTTAATAAAGATGGGAAAAAAAGAAGAAGAAGAAGAGGAGGAGGATGAGGAGGAGGAGGAGAAGAAGAAGAAGAGAAGAAGAAGAAAGAAGAAGAAAGAAGGAGAAGAAGAAGAAGGAGAAGAAGGAGAAGAAGGAGAAGAAGGAGAAGAAGGAGAAGAAGAAGAAGAAGAAGAAGAAGAAGAAGAAGAAGAAGAAGAAGAAGAAGAAGAAGAAGGAAGAAAGAAGGAGAAGAAGAAGGAGAAGAAGAAGAAGGAGAAGAAGGAGAAGAAGGAGAAGAAGGAGAAGAAGGAGAAGAAGAAGAAGAAGAAGAAGAAGAAGGAAGAAAGAAGAAAGAAGAAGAAAGAAGAAAGAAGAAAGAAGAAAGAAGAAGAAAGAAGAAAGAAGAAGAAAGAAGAAAGAAGAATAGAAGGAAAGGAAAACGCCCCCTGGTGTATGAGCCAGGATTTGCTGTTTGGATAAGAAAAGCGCGTTCTTCCATGAAATAATGCTGATGCTCACACCACCCTGCGAATGTGACCGATGTCGCTTGATGGAAACACTCAAGCTACATGCAATTTCATTAAGTGTCAGAAATGATGGTGAATACTTGGCTCTTTTAATTACAGTTCTAAATGCTACATGAAGAAGCAGAGGGCTTGTTAGGAGTTAGCGCTAAATGAATTGTTCGTTATGAGACTCTCGGAAATGAAAGCCTGTTTTCGTGAGAACTAAAGTCACATATTACAAATTCTGTAGTCTGCATAAGAAAATAAGTCACAGGATTCTTTTTTTTTCCTTTATCGGTCTTCTTTAAAAATAGCTTGTGATTTCTCCAAATGTCAATTGCTTTGCATGTGATTTAATGTGAATAGGGACATGACTTCATATAAACCCAGCCTCAAGCTGTTTGGACACTGTAAGCCTTAATTACACATTTATACACAGGAAACTAAAGCTTAGGGCAGTTGATTGCCCAGACATCAACAAGGCTCTTGTTTCATAGTTACAGTCCGGTCTTTAAACTCCCAATCGGCCTTCACAGTAGTGAACTTTCTATCATATTAGGACACCAGTTAAAGAATTGGTCAATGAAAGCCCAATTTTGTAGAAGACACAAATTACACCTGTACCTCATTGGTAAAAACTGACTTATAATATTTTTATGTTTATTTTAAACATCTTAGCATAAATATTTCCCACATTCTAATTTTTTCTCACTTTTTAAATTACAGTACCAAGGAACAGAAAAAATGGTGGTGGTTTTTCCTCCAAAGGTATTTTCTAATGTTCATATATTAATTCCTTAGTGATAAAGGAATGGCAGTCTCTGCACACCAGTGACCCCAGAAAAGTGCACCATTTCTTAGTAAAATTGTCAGATGCATCCCTCCCCCCGGTGTGGCTTTACTAGATGTAAAGCCTGGTTGCTGCTATCTGTTCTCTAGTTAAAACATACATTTTATCTATTACTTGAGGAGTTCTGGTTGACAAGATCATTGTTTTCTCTTCAGTCTACACATTAGAGTAAGCAGTTCTCCACGGACATATATCATTCCTTCCAGCAGAGTTACTCTATCATGCAAACTCAAAACATGTGATGCTTTCCGCCCTAGAAATTAGGAAGGCTTTTGGTTCTTTCCATGAAGAGCAAACTTCTGGTGTTGGGATTTGCTTCTTAAGCTCACATCGCATAGCCATGCCCTGCCTTCCGAACCACGTCTTTTTTGATGAAATATTCTTGGCATACTTCTCAATCCACACTTCATCACTGAGTTTACACACTTCCATTCACAAGAAAAGAGACGAAAATGTTAGCAATGATTCATTTGACAGTGAGCTACTAATTGCTTCCTCTCATTGTTCTGTGTGTTTGTGTTGCTTTTGAGCAGATACATCAATGAGGCCAAGATGAATGGCGAGAGTAAGAGTGCTGCACTGCAGATGGTCACAGAGGACATCCAACGCTGCACCAGCGCATGCGCCTGTAAGGCCAAAGAAGACAGTTAGGGTTCTTGACTAGGGGAGCAAGGTCAACAGAATGTATAAGAATGGGGGAATGAAGGGTGGTAGAGTAGGGGAGAGAGGCAAAAGAAGAAGCAGGAGAAAGGGAGGGAGATAGATTTCAGACACTACTGTGTGGAAAATGTAGATGTGTATGTCATGCATGCATATATGTGAAAAGGACTAGGAAGAATGAAGGAAGAATAAATTGAGTTAGCTGCAGTTCTAAAAAAGTAAGTAGTTCATATTAAATTTAAATTATTATAAACTGTTCTAAATTTAATTTACAAATTAAATATGTCTTATTTTTATTCAAGTATAATTATAAATATGCAGGAGTTATGAGATAGGGAGACTACTATATACTATTAATTATACATATTTACGTAGTTGGTGACATTTTTCAGTTTTACCTTTTCTTCTGCTATTTCTTTCTCTCTGACTCTCTGTACATTGTACATAAGTCAGGTGCATAATGATAGCTCTTTATTCTCATCTCCTCTTAAATATAAGGATAACTTATTATATAACTACCATTTGAGAATGTGTCTGTGCATGTGTGTGTGTGTCTGTGTGTGCATGTGTGTGCATGTGTGTGTCTGTGTGTGTACATGTATGTGTCTATGTGTATATGTCTGTCTGTGTGCATGTATGTCTGTGTGTCTGTGTGCCTGTATGTGTCTATGTCTGTCTGTGTACATGTATATGTGTGTGTGTATATGTGTATGTGTCTCTCTGTGTGTGCTTGTCTGTCTGTGTGCAGGTATGTGTGTGTATGTCTGTGTGTGTGTGTATGTGTGTGTTCATGCCTGTGCCAAGGCATCTGTGGATATTAGAGCACATTTTGGATTGACCTTTCTGTCCAAATTTGTTGAGGGATCTAACCTTAGTCAACAGGCTTGGTGAAGGATTCTATACCTGCTAATTCCTGATCTCAGCCAGAGAAAACTCCTCTATCCACATTCTGAGCATATGTCTAAGATGGACTACTTACTGATTGCTTTTACACAAGATATCACCTCTGCTCTTGAATTCTTTGATACTTCTTTTATTCTTGGGCCACAGTTAGTAATGTGAAATCAGTGTCAGGTGGCTCAGGTGACATTTTTGTAAAGAGCATTTGCTTGGGATATAGTACATTTATAGAAATAATCCTTAGCACTAAGATTCTCTCTCTCTCTCTCTCTCTCTGTCTCTGTCTCTCTCTCTCTCTCTCTCTCTCTCTCTCTCACACACACACACACACACACACACACACACAGGAGGAGGTAGACACACACAGACAGGTGGGCATAGAGGGAGCTAAGGCCAGACACACAGAAAGGCAGAGATAAAGACTGATCAATTTATCCTAATCTAGACTTTTCCTTTATCTCCTTAAAAATCACACCTACAGAGACATCTGCTGCTGTCTTTGCCCAATCCAGAGGAAGACTCCCATTTATTCCCTCCAGGATAAATAAAATATTATTTGTGTTGAGAATTTGCTGTCTGGTTGTGTTTTGTGCCAACTCTGGAACCCCCAAATTTGGTGACATGACTCAGATTGTGACAGGACCCTGATCAGTTCTGCACTTTCCAGATCATCTAGTGCCTGCTCCCTTCACCCAACAGAGGCTAACTGGTGACTTTCCCCTTACTAGCCATCCAAAACCTTCTGTAGAACATTGGGTAATGACCCTTGAGCATCTGGCGTCCCAATCTGTGTTCTGGGAATGGGAAGCACACACCTGACTTTGACCTTCAGCAGCTCCTGTGGACTCCCTCAGATGGCTCCCAAGCCCATTCCTCTCAGTTTGGCTTGATGTTTTCCTTTCACGTTTGGGGGCTATACTTCTGGAATTCAGTGTCTGCCTTTAACTATCCAAAAATCCTCTCAAAGGTCCCTGGATTTCTCTTCAGACTATTATGTCACCCTCTTGGTGACAGAGCTTGGATGATGATCCTTCCCTCACAGGTACCTCCATATTGGCCACTCTAGACCATGAGGGATGATGCCCTTGACTACTCACTTTGTCTCCCAGTCACCATTAGCAAAAATATTCACTCCATCTTGACTAATATGCCTCTGCGATGTCTTCTAAAGACTCAGACTCACACCTAGCTCAAAAATGTCCCTTAAACTCCCTACATTAAAAGGAAATAAAATAAAATAAAAGACAACCTTTACAATTGTAATGGGCAAGGAATCATGGAAGATACCCCTCCTCCTTTCTGCCTTCCCTTTCCATAAATACCTTTATTTCTGCCCTTTTTATTTTTATTTTTACCTCAGCTCCAAGCATTCCCCTTATACTTTGTTTCTTGCCTCATGTTTCATTGGTCATCAAAATCTCCACTGTCACTGCTATGGCAACACAACTCTAGAAGTCCCCCCATGGAGTCCCTGGCTGCACTGCTCTAGGAGCTTCCTGCTAGAGCTCACCTCTGGAGCTCCCTGCTCAGATAGTTCATGAAGCTTGCTGCTTGTACCTCCTGCCCCATTCTTTTACTAGGAAGAGATATTCTTTCCAAAGTTGGCACAGATTTTGACTTCTACTCCAAAAAAGCTCCCAAGGCACTTCAGCATCCTTATTTCTCCTTTTCTTAGCTCCAGTCTTAGCATTTTATTGCTGTGAAATGACAACTTTTTTTATTGGATTTTTTTTTATATTTCAAATGTTATTCCCTTTCCCAGTTTCCTGCCCATAAGTCCCCTATTCTGTCTCCATCCCCTTCTTCTATAAGAGTGTACCCCCTTTCCAACCACCCCTACTTTCTGCCTCCCACTCTGACATTCCTCTATACTAGGGAGTCGAGCTTTGCCAGGACCAAGTGTTTCTCCTCCCATTGGTGTCCAACAAGGCCATCCTCTGCTACATATGCAGCTGGAGCCATGGGTCTGTCCATGTGTTCTCTGGGTAGTGGTTTAGTCCCTAGGAACTCTGGTTGGTTGGCATTCTTTTTCTTATGGGGTTGCAAGCCCCTTCAGCTCTTTCAATCCTTTCTCTAATTTCTCCAATGAGGATCCCGTTCTCAGTTCAATGGTTTGTTGCTAGCATTCGTCTCTGTATTTGACATGCTCTGGCACTGTCTCTCATGAGAGATCTATATCCGGTTCCTGTCAGCATACACTTCTTAGCTTTATAGTTTTGGTGGATATATATATATATATATATATATATATATATATATACACATATATATATATATGTGTGTGTGTCTATATATATGTATGTATATATGTATATATCATACATGTATACATGTATATATGTATATATATGTATATGTATATGGGCTGTATACCCATGTAGGGCAGGCTTTGAATGGCCATTCCTTCCATCTCTGCTCCAAAATTTGTCTTCATATCCCCTGCTATGAATATTTTTGTCCCCCCTTTTAAGAAGGACTGAAGCATCTGCACTTTGGTTGTTGTTCTTCTTAAGCTTCATGTCCCACAGCAACTCTTATAAAGGAAAACATGTAGTTGGATGGATCTGGCTTAAAGTTTCAGAGGGATGGTTTATCTATCATGGCAAGAAAGGTGACAGAGTTCAGGCAGACATGGTGCTGGAGAAGGAATTGAGAGTTCTGCAGGAAGTGAGCCGAGATGTACTTCTTCAATGAAGGCCACACCTATTCCAACACGGCCACACCTCCTGTTGCCTATGAGCCTTAAGGGGACTATTTTCTTTCAAAGCACCAGAGCCTCCATTTGAACACTCAACTCTCCAAATTCCTCAAACCCCTCTTGCCTTCTGGCCACTTGTTTAGGCAATCTCATTATATGGTATGCTACCTCTTCATTCTAATCTCCTGTTACATTTAAAGAGCTTAAAGACCATTCTGCCTACATCTCAACTCCCAAACCCAACCCTTCCACCCTTTACCAGCTGCATAGACCACAAACCCATTATTCCATCTCTGTTATCCACTCGTTGTTAAGCCCAACTATCCTATAATACCTGCTTCAACACAGCGCATCTTTAACTACCCACAGCACAGAATGCACTTTAATATCAAATCTGCTTACCTGGCTCTCACCCCTGCAGGTAAGTAAGACCTTTGTGTATAATCTAACCCAAATCTGAAATGTATTTCAGCAAACCAACCCACCTCCACTATACAACTCCCAGCTTTTCCTACTCATCAACTCATCAAGAATGAAGGTCTAAAATTGTGAGAATCTAAGAAAATATGTAAATGCAAATTGTAAAGGTTAGAGGATGTAAAAACAAGTTGTGGGAACCTCGAAAGAGGAGATAAGATATGTGCTTTGGGTAAATTATATATAGAATCCTTTATAATAAAACTACAGCCCAGATAATTTTTTTATCTTTAATAATATATCCCTTAACAATTTCATACATGTACACAATGCATTCTGCTCACCATCATCTCCTATTCAGGTGTCAAGAAAAACAAAATTATGACATTTTCAGGTAAGTGGATGGAACTAGAAACAATCACCCTGAGTGAAGAAATCAAAGAAACGACTAACTTTTAAACTTATTTTACTTCTGTTTTATTAATTTTAACTCAGCAGGATGGAGGTATGTTAGGAGAAGGGCTGAGGACAGCAAGAAAAGTTTCATCAATTACTGTTCAATGTCGTGTTTGAAGTCTTAGCTAGAGCAATAAGGTAACTGAAGGAGGTAAAAGGAACACAAGTAAGGATATGATTCTATATAAACAAGACCCTTAAAGACTGCACCAGAAAACTCCTATAGCAGACAAATACATTGAGCTAAACCAATTAATTTATAAATTCAATTTTAGGATCAACCCAGATGACAAAATAATATGACACACTAAGCAATGGAATGCACTATATACTTTGTATAACCATCAGTAATTTAAAATGACTACTTAGATATAAACACTTTTTAAATTCTTTGAAATTTTTGTCCAATGTATTTCATCACACTGAATGCCACCCTCCTAACTTTTCTAAAATCCACACCCGTTTATTAACCAACCCAACTTATGTGCTCTTTTCTCCTTTAAAACATGAAAATGTCAAACCTAATTTTATTGCCCATATACTTTTGGGTTTGGAGCCCTCTCATGAAGAATGGTCCATCTATAAATAGCTACACCATTGAATATTATTGATTCTTACTCTTTTGTTAACTATCAATTGCCAATAACTCTTCATTTAAACAAGGAACTTCATCACTACCTCCATCATCCTTGAAGAGACCTTATCTGGAAACTTTAATTTGTAAGGTTATAGTACATGTGTCAATAATTGTTCAGAGTTTCCATGTGCTAACTTCTGTATTGCACATAGAAAAGTAGTTGACATTTATGGCTAGTATTTCAAAGACTCTTACTCTTTGCACGTTTATCTCTGGTAGGTCTCTGTGTTAAACACTATCTACTGCCAAAAAAGAAGCATCTCTGACAAAGGTTGATCTATGAGTATGAGTATACATAATTCAGGGTTAGTTTGAAACTGTGTACATTTAGCAGATTAACAGTGGTTGCTTTTTCACTCACGGCCTCTGATATATATATATATATATATATATATATATATATATATATATATATATATATATATATATATATATATATATCAAAAGTGATCTGGTATGGGTTTCATCTAGTCAATTGGATATTAAACACATTTTGCAAAGTTATTGATAAGACCCATGTCAGTCTTGCCACTATTGTTGAACTTCTAATGCCTTTCCAAACCACATTGTAGCTCACAAGATTATAACTGTGCAAGTCTGATTATTTTCTCCTCTGGAAGCATATTTACCACAATCTAGCCCTGTTAATGACTAGGAGACTATAAGAATGATTTTTCTATTTCTGTGAGTCAAGCATATAACAGCTCCAGTGTTAGATTCTAAACATCAAAGACTAGATGAGAAGCAAGATCAATGCAATGACCTATTGTTGATGGGGTTGTGGGAACTCATAGTCAAACAACTCTTTAAAAGGTAACCCATTTCTAGCACTAAGATTTTTATTTGTTAAGTTGGTTCGTCTAGAGGACCATCCTTAGAAAATGACACTGTAAAATATTTAACCTTGATTTTTTTGGTATTTGAATGTTTATTTTAGGAAGTTTATATATTAATATGTCTTAAATGTATTATTTTTCAAACTAAAGTTAGTATTAGTTATCCTTGATTCTATTAACTGCCCTCTCACCCTTTTTCCACTTAAACTTGTGTGTGTGTGTGTGTGTGTGTGTGTGTGTGCGCACGCGTCATTTTCTTTTCTGCCATTAAATCACCTTGTTCTGTATCTCCTTCCTTGAAAATTCTCCTTGATGACCTTTATTATTGTTCTGAGACTATTCTAAATAAAATACACTCAATTAGAGTTTTGAATGACTAACTTATTCTTATATTCCATAGTCAGGATCCTATCTAATATCTTGAATATGCCCTAGGTTTATTTAAGGAACAAATCTCAGACACACCAAGAGAATAATTAAATATGGACATTTGGTGACACATCACCCATCTTCATCTTTGACATGACATCATTTTTAAATGATTAGAAATATGTAGCACACTTAAGCAAGCATTATAGTAGTACAATGTAAAATCATTGTGAAAATTATGATTTTGATTATTCCACAGATTCAGAGAAAACAGAAAACTGCACTGTTTCTTAACCCAGATGGTTTCATGGGATTCCAGTACCTTCCATGACTACCTGCTGCTGGACACACCCACACCAGCCATAAGAGTTCTTTGGAAACTCTCTTATGATTATTTGTGAGGAAAACTATCTGCTTTGTCCAATTCTAATAAGCATTATTTTTTCTCCATCCATCCTCATGGCCATCTTGAATCTTTGAATATCCATAGGAGGGGATATGGGGCACAGTTTAGAGCAGAGACTGAAGTAACAGCCATTCAGAGCCTGCCCCACATGTGGCCCATATATATACAGCCACCAAACTAGATAAGATGGATGAAGCTAAGGAGTACATGCTGACAGGAACTGGATATAGAGCTCTCCTGAGAGACACGGCCAGAGCATGTCAAATACAGAAGTGAATGTTAGCAGCAAACCACTGAACTGAAATCAGGACCCACATTGGAGGAATTAGACAAAGATTAAAAGAGCTGAAGGGGCTTACTACCCCATAAGAACAACAATGCCAACCAACCAGAGCTTCCAGGGACTAATCCACTACCCAAAGACTATATATGGGCTGACCCAGCACTCCAACTGCATATGTAGCAGAGGATGGCCTTATTGGGCACCAATGGAAGGAGAAGCCCTTGGTCCTGCCAAAGTTGGATCCCCAGTGCAAGGGAATGTCAGACAGGGGTAGAAAGGAGCGGCGGTTGGGGAGAGGAACATCCTTATAGAAGAAGGAGTGGGGATAGTGGCTTATGGACAGGGAACCAGGAAAGGGAATAACATTTGAAATGTAAATAAAGAGATATCCAATAAAAAATTTCTTATGTAATTAATTCCCTGGGTGACCGATTATTAGAAAAACCATCACTAGGGTTGAGGAAGCTAGTAAATATTACTTGTTAAAATAATGCCATATTGTTTTGGTAAATCATAGAAACCAGAACAGGAGAATAAATTCTAGTCTTTTTCTACTGGTTTCAGAAATGATCCACATTTACTTGCTGTGTGAGTGTAGTGTGCTCAGTAGGTGTGACACTCTCAAACATCTCTGCCTCACATCCCTCTTCTAATTTATTCTTCAGCTGCACACTGGTGTCAGACCCAGTTTTATGGTTTTATTACATTATAGTCTGACCATTCATATAATCTAAGTATCTGGCATGTTTGAAATCTAAGGGCCTAAATATAAAATGTTTTTTCTTTACTAATAATTAATCCTATAATCCTAACAAGATATTACAAAGCATGACATTTGTTTTGGCTTATACTATTATGAAGAAGTTATTAAATTATCAGTGGAAACACTGAATGTCCAACATCCTCACTATAAGGATACTTATATTGCATTGGAAGAAATTTATCATATCAGGTACAAGAATGATATTACAACAAATGTTGAATACTTTATAAAAGTTGACAGTAACCATGAAAGTCTTAACCCTGTCCCTGCTAATTACATAAGCAAAAACCTCAGTCTGATTGTTTATAGTACCCAGTCTTACATGGTAAATCACTGGCAGAATAGATTTCAGTTCCCATGAGTTCCTGACAGGACCAGTTACATGCTATATAAAAACACTGACATGAAGACAATAGAAGCAAATGAATGGCTCACACAGAATAATTTATTTAGAAAAAGATCTTTGTGAACACTGATTTAAATTTTATATGTAAGGATTATATATTGGAAGTGAGTTGGATCATAATAAATTAAAGGCAAAAATTCAGTAAGAAATTAGAACTACACAGTGGGGAAAGGCATTCATAGGAAAGAACAGTGAAGTAAGAGGAAACATTGTCAGGAGCATCGAGCCAGAGATTGAGTTAAGATCATTAAATCACAGCAGAAGAAAACCTGATTCAAACACGTCCGCAGTTGTCAGGGTGATGCATTGGAGTGGAGGGGGAAAGAACGTACAAGTAGAGAAGGAAGATCCAGTTCTACATCTCTTCCTTCCTATAGCTCTACCTCTGTCCCTTGTGAGCCATTGATCTTCTCAAGACTCACACCGGTGCTCTGCAAGTGTAGATCCTAAATGAGATGCACTTATCTTGCTCTCACGCAGGATATACTCTTTATTATCATTGGAAAGGGACCAGAAGTGAAGGGAATCTTCATAAATGCAGCCAATATGGCATCATGAGAAACCCTTAAAACAAAACTAGACTCTGGAGAAGAAGTGAACTTGAGTAAAGAATCAATCCTTCCTGTAGCATCAGTCTTCAAGGTAGAGAAAGCTCAAACATCGCCCACAGTCATCATCTCCCAGAAGCTGTGCGAAGCATTTCCTTCTTTATGATTACTTGAGAATGAGAACAGGCACAGCATGTGTTACTTCTCTATTAATCTGTTAGGACACCATCATCAAGGCAGATTACAGAAGGAAGCATTTACTTTGGCTTAGTTCCAGAGAGATAAGTGTCCACCATGAAAGCAGAATGGCAGGAGGAGCAGAAGATCACATCTGTAACCTCAAACTTGAAGCAGAGTTAGGAAACTGGAAGTCAGATGAGGCTATGAACTCTCAATGACATAAGCCTCGGCCAAGGCTGTTATCACTTTCCAAACACAGTGTCACCAAATAGAGCTCCGAGCATTCAGTTGCTTTTGTAGTTTAAGGATCCAATGATATTCACATTCCTCTATGAACAACACAACATCTTGAGAACAATAGCCTACTGTCTGGTATACTTATTTTTATGTTAGTTAATTATGGTTTATGAGATTAAATACCATGAATAAGTTTATTTTTTATTTTAGTTCCAGAGGGATAAAAGAACATCCAACCAGCAGGCAGACACTCCTATTGGCAAGAGCAAGAAGCCTGGCAGAGACGGTTTATAGGAAGTGGGACAAGGCCATGAAATCTCAAACCTGGACCCCATCATGCACTTTCTCCAAACAAGCTTTACCAACTTCCTAAAGAGTATTAACATCTGAGGATCATGTATTCAAAGATCAGAACTCATGGGGGCACTACAGTCATCATAGATTAAGAAAAATCTATGTGGCTTAAGCATTGGTCACATGATGGTAATTACATGAGTCATTCTTTGAGGTTAAGAACCATGCACATGAGATCCCACTTACTTTGTGATCACATACCTCTCTTAATTTCACTCTGAAACTATTTAGTTATGATAATACCAAAATAACTAATAATAAAATTTATTTACATTTTAAACTTCTGTTATATACCTAAGAGACACATCCTGCTGATTTTCATTTCAACACTGTTCTCATCATGAAAGCAACACTTCAAACACTACAGATTTAAATTTAGTAAATACTAATAGAAATTTGACATATAAAATCTACTCAGTAGAACACTGAGAGTTCCAGGCCATTCACAATTCCTGTCCCAATAGCCAAACACCTTTAATTTAAGGGTACCCTACCTATCTCCACTGCCTGCTCTATTTCACCCACACCACTTCTCCAGTTTTTGTTAGTATTTGCCATACCCCATCCACTATCAGACTCATGAAACTCAAAAAGATCCTCATGATAGACAGGAAGTGACTTATCTTGCTTCTTCCAGATCATGTGACCTTCTTAACTCAGCACTGGTCTCATGAAAAGAACCTCATATTAATAAACTTCATCACCTCAAGAAAACAGGCTTTATGCTGTCAGAGAAACAAACCCCCTGGGCTACATGGGAGAAAAGTAGTTGTAAGTCTATAAAGCTATGTCTAGCTTAGGAGAGAGGACTTATGCTCAGCTGAACTCAGTTGCTCTACTCATCATGAGCATGAAGACATATTATATAGTGGTCAGACCTCAGGCAAACATCTGTCAACTTTGCGATTTTCAAAACATCCATTTCTCAAATTTTGAGCATTGCTTTAGCTAAGATGGGGATGGCTTTTCCAAAATGTCCTGATTTCCTTGACTTGCAATATAATATAAAGCCAAATCTGAATCCCTCTGGCCTTCATTTGGATACGTGCTATGTTATGCCAGTATATGAGTACCACTATTGCATCTTTAAAGGACATCTTGCCATATGTCCATTGCGAAAATGAAGATTGTCATGGATGGACAGGACCATTGATTGTTCCCATCTGTCAGTGGCTTAAAAGGTATGGTCTGATTCTAGAAATGTTAAACCACTGGAAAAGGGGTTTCAGGTCAGATTGAAATTGAGTTTTCAGAGTTCTGTCTCTATTATGTGGTTTCTTTAGCATTGAGAGCTTTCCTTCAACCTCTTGAGAGGAGCTGAGGACCAAACCCAGGGCCTTGCGCTTGCTAGTCAAGTGCTCTACCACTGAGCTAAATCCCCAACCCCAACAACCTTCTTTGTATTAGAGTCCTTTGTCTTACTCTGAGAAGCTACTATCCCATTATATAATGAGCATGGCCTTTTCATTATCCATTCATCAGCTGAAAGGCATTCTGGTTATTTCTATTTCCCAGCTATTGGATATGGAGCAGTAGTGAACATCACTGAGTAAATGTCTGAGGAGCAAGACCTGGATCCTTTGGGAATATACCACGGAGATGTACAGCTAGGTCACATGGAAGACATTTTGAGCTCGTTGAGATGTCTCCAGAATGATGTCCAGTGTGGCTTCTCAAGTTTATATTCTTAACAACAGTGAGTAAGAATTGCACATTCCCCTCATTTTTTGTAAGCATGACACATTGGTTGTTTAGTTAACCTTAGCCATTCAGAGCAGAGTGAGATGAAATCTCAAAGACAATCGGAATTGCTAAGGATGATGAACCCTTTCTGAAATATCTCTTAATCAAGACTATCTTAACCTAGTTTTCTAGGTTATGAGAGGTATGTAATATAAAACTAGACATTTTAAAATCAGAATAATATGTGCATATGTTTATGTACAGAACACAAATATACACACACGTGCATGCCCACTTAGCATGTTTATCTGTAACAGATCCTGAAATTAAAACATATATTTAGTTAGATTTAGAAAATTGAACTTATGAGTTTAGCTTCATGTGGCTCTTCAAATGTCTTATAAAATTTTAAGGGGAGTGCTAAGTTTCTCTCCTTTTTATTTTGAGGCTCCTGTCGGTCTGCACTTCTTTGCTTCATCCATCTTGTCTAATTGGGTGGCTGTATATGTATGGGCCACATATGGGGCAGGCTCTGAATGGGTGTTCCTTCAGTCTCTGTTTTAATCTTTGCCTCTCCCTTCCCTGCCAGGGGTATTCTTTTTCCTCATTTAAAGAAGGAGTGAAGCATTCACATTTTGATCATCCGTCTTGAGTTTCGTTTGTTCTAGGGATCTAGGGTAATTCAAGCATTTGGGCTAATAGCCACTTATCAATGAGTGCATACCATGTATGTCTTTCTGTGATTGGGTTAGCTCACTCAGGATGATATTTTCCAGTTCCAACCATTTGCCTACGAATTTCATAAACTCGTTGTTTTTGATAGCTGAGTAATATTCCATTGTGTAGATGTACCACATTTTCTGTATCCATTCCTCTGTTGAAGGGCATCTGGGCTCTTTCCATTTTCTGGCTATTATAAATAAGGCTGCGATGAACATAGTGGAGCACGTGTCTCTTTTATATGTTGAGGCATCTTTTGGGTATATGCCCAAGAGAGGTATAGCTGGATCCTCAGGCAGTTCAATGTCCAATTTTCTGAGGAACCTCCAGACTGATTTCCAGAATGGTTTTACCAGTCTGCAATCCCACCAACAATGGAGGAGTGTTCCTCTTTCTCCACATCCTCGCCAGCATCTGCTGTCACCTGAGTTTTTGATCTTAGCCATTCTCACTGGTGTGAGGTGAAATCTCAGGGTTGTTTTGATTTGCATTTCCCTTATGACTAAAGATGTTGAACATTTCTTTAGGTGTTTCTCAGCCATTCGGCATTCCTCAGCTGTGAATTCTTTGTTTAGCTCTGAACCCCATTTTTTAATAGGGTTATTTGTTTCCCTGCGGTCTAACTTCTTGAGTTCTTTGTATATTTTGGATATAAGGCCTCTATCTGTTGTAGGATTGGTAAAGATCTTTTCCCAATCTGTTGGTTGCCGTTTTGTCCTAACCACAGTGTCCTTTGCCTTACAGAAGCTTTGCAGTTTTATGAGATCCCATTTGTCGATTCTTGATCTTAGAGCATAAGCCATTGGTGTTTTGTTCAGGAAACTTTCTCCAGTGCCCATGTGTTCCAGATGCTTCCCTAGTTTTTCTTCTATTCGTTTGAGTGTGTCTGGTTTGATGTGGAGGTCCTTGATCCACTTGGACTTAAGCTTTGTACAGGGTGATAAGCGTGGATCGATCTGCATTCTTCTACATGTTGCCCTCCAGTTGAACCAGCACCATTTGCTGAAAATGCTATCTTTTTTCCATTGGATGGTTTTGGCTCCTTTGTCAAAAGTCAAGTGACCATAGGTGTGTGGGTTCATTTCTGGGTCTTCAATTCTATTCCATTGGTCTATCTGTCTGTCTCTGTACCAATACCATGCAGTTTTTAACACTATTGCTCTGTAATACTGCTTGAGTTCAGGGATAGTGATTCCCCCTGAAGTCCTTTTATTGTTGAGGATAGCTTTAGCTATCCTGGGTTTTTTGTTATTCCAGATGAATTTGCAAATTGTTCTGTCTAACTCTTTGAAGAATTGGATTGGTATTTTGATGGGGATTGCATTGAATCTGTAGATTGCTTTTGGTAAAATGGCCATTTTTACTATATTAATCCTGCCAATCCATGAGCATGGGAGATCTTTCCATCTTCTGAGGTCTTCTTCAATTTCTTTCTTCAGTGTCTTGAAGTTCTTATTGTACAGATCTTTTACTTGCTTGGTTAAAGTCACACCGAGGTACTTTATATTATTTGGGTCTATTATGAAGGGTGTCGTTTCCCTAATTTCTTTCTCGGCTTGTTTCTCTTTTGTATAGAGGAAGGCAACTGGTTTATTTGAGTTAATTTTATACCCAGCCACTTTGCTGAAGTTGTTTATCAGCTTTAGTAGTTCTCTGGTGGAACTTTTGGGATCACTTAAATATACTATCATGTCATCTGCAAATAATGATATTTTGACCTCTTCTTTTCCGATCTGTATCCCCTTGATCTCCTTTTGTTGTCTGATTGCTCTGGCTAGAACTTCTAGAACTATATTGAATAAGTAGGGAGAGAGTGGGCAGCCTTGTCTAGTCCCTGATTTTAGTGGGATTGCTTCAAGTTTCTCTCCATTTAGTTTAATGTTAGCAACTGGTTTGCTGTATATGGCTTTTACTATGTTTAGGTATGGGCCTTGAATTCCTATTCTTTCCAGGACTTTTATCATGAAGGGGTGTTGAATTTTGTCAAATGCTTTCTTAGCATCTAATGAAATGATCATGTGGTTCTGTTCTTTCAGTTTGTTTATATAATGGATCACGTTGATGGTTTTCCATATATTAAACCATCCCTGCATGCCTGGGATGAAGCCTACTTGATCATGGTGGATGATTGTTTTGATGTGCTCTTGAATTCGGTTTGCCAGAATTTTATTGAGTATTTTTGCGTCGATATTCATAAGGGAAATTGGTCTGAAGTTCTCTTTCTTTGTTGTGTCTTTGTGTGGTTTAGGTATAAGAGTAATTGTGGCTTCGTAGAAGGAATTCGGTAGGGCTCTATCTGTTTCAATTTTGTGGAATAGTTTGGATAATATTGGTATGAGGTCTTCTATGAAGGTTTGATAGAATTCTGCAATAAACCCGTCTGGACCTGGGCTCTTTTTGGTTGGGAGACCTTTAATGACTGCTTCTATTTCCTTAGGAGTTATGGGGTTGTTTAACTGGTTTATCTGTTCCTGATTTAACTTCGATACCTGGTATCTGTCTAGGAAATTGTCCATTTCCTGAAGATTTTCAAATTTTGTTGAATATAGGTTTTTATAGTAAGATCTGATGATTTTTTGAATTTCCTCTGAATCTGTAGTTATGTCTCCCTTTTCATTTCTGATTTTGTTAATTTGGACGCACTCTCTGTGTCCTCTCGTTAGTCTGGCTAAGGGTTTATCTATCTTGTTGATTTTCTCAAAGAACCAACTTTTGGTTCTGTTGATTCTTTCTATGGTCCTTTTTGTTTCTACTTGGTTGATTTCAGCTCTGAGTTTGATTGTTTCCTGCCTTCTACTCCTCCTGGGTGTATTTGCTTCTTTTTGTTCTAGAGCTTTTAGGTGTGCTGTCAAGCTGCTGACATATGCTCTTTCCTGTTTCTTTCTGCAGGCACTCAGCGCTATGAGTTTTCCTCTTAGCACAGCTTTCATTGTGTCCCATAAGTTTGAGTATGTTGTATCTTCATTTTCATTAAATTCTAAAAAGTTTTTAATTTCTTTCTTTATTTCTTCCTTGACCAGGTTATCATTGATTAGAGCATTGTTCAATTTCCACGTATATGTGGGCATTCTTCCCTTATTGTTATTGAAGACCAGCTTTAGGCCGTGGTGGTCCGATAGCACGCATGGGATTATTTCTATCTTTCTGTACCTGTTGAGGCCCGTTTTTTGACCAATTATATGGTCAATTTTGGAGAAAGTACCATGAGGAGCTGAGACGAAGGTATATCCTTTTGCTTTAGGATAGAATGTTCTATAAATATCCGTTAAGTCCATTTGGCTCATGACTTCTTTTAGTCTGTAGACATCACTGTTTAATTTCTGTTTCCATGATCTGTCCATTGACGAGAGTGGGGTGTTGAAATCTCCCACTATTATTGTGTGAGGTGCAATGTGTGTTTTGAGCTTTAGTAAGGTTTCTTTTACGTATGTAGGTGCCCTTGTATTTGGGGCATAGATATTTAGGATTGAGAGTTCATCTTGGTGGATTTTTCCTTTGATGAATATGAAGTGTCCTTCCTTATCTTTTTTGATGACCTTTAATTGGAAATTGATTTTATTTGATACCAGAATGGCTACTCCAGCTTGCTTCTTCTGACCATTTGCTTGGAAAGTTGTTTTCCAGCCTTTCACTCTGAGGTAGTGTCTGTCTTTGTCTCTGAGGTGTGTTTCCTGTAGGCAGCAGAATGCAGGGTCCTCGTTGCGTATCCAGTTTGTTAATCTATGTCTTTTTATTGGGGAGTTGAGGCCATTGATATTGAGAGATATTAAGGAATAGTGATTATTGTTTCCCTTTCTATTCATATTTGGATGTGAGGTTATGTTTGTGTGCTTTCATTCTCTTTGTTTTGTTGCCAAGACGATTAGTTTCTTGCTTCTTCTAGGGTATAGCTTGCCTCCTTATGTTGGGCTTTACCATTTATTATCCTTTGTAGTGCTGGATTTGTAGAAAGATATTGTGTAAATTTGGTTTTGTCATGGAATATCTTGGTTTCTCCATCAATGTTAATTGAGAGTTTTGCTGGATACAGTAACCTGGGCTGGCATTTGTGTTCTCTTAGGGTCTGTATGACATCAGTCCAGGATCTTCTGGCCTTCATAGTTTCTGGCGAGAAGTCTGGTGTGATTCTGATAGGTCTCCCTTTATATGTTACTTGACCTTTTTCCCTTACTGCTTTTAATATTCTTTCTTTATTTTGTGCGTTTGGTGTTTTGACAATTATGTGACGGGAGGTGTTTCTTTTCTGGTCCAATCTATTTGGAGTTCTGTAGGCTTCTTGTATGTCTATGGGTATCTCTTTTTTTTAGGTTAGGGAAGTTTTCTTCTATGATTTTGTTGAAGATATTTACTGGTCCTTTGAGCTGGGAGTCTTCACTCTCTTCTATACCTATTATCCTTAGGTTTGATCTTCTCATTGAGTCCTGGATTTCCTGTATGTTTTGGACCAGTAGCTTTTTCCGCTTTACATTATCTTTGACAGTTGAGTCAATGATTTCTATGGAATCTTCTGCTCCTGAGATTCTCTCTTCCATCTCTTGTATTCTGTTGGTGAAGCTTGTATCTACAGCTCCTTGTCTCTTCTTTTGGTTTTCTATATCCAGGGTTGTTTCCATGTGTTCTTTCTTGATTGCTTCTATTTCCATTTTTAATTCCTTCAACTGTTTGATTGTGTTTTCCTGGAATTCTTTCAGGGATTTTTGCGATTCCTTTCTGTAGGCTTCTACTTGTTTATTAATGTTTTCCTGTGTTTCCCTAAGTGTGTTCATGTCTTTCTTGAAGTCCTCCAGCATCATGATCAAATATGATTTTGAAACTAGATCTTGCTTTTCTGGTGTGTTTGGATATTCCATGTTTGTTTTGGTGGGAGAATTGGGCTCCGATGATGGCATGTAGTCTTGGTTTCTGTTGCTTGGGTTCCTGCGCTTGCCTCTCGCCATCAGATTATCTCTAGTGTTACTTTGTTCTGCTATTTCTGACAGTGGCTAGACTGTCCTATAAGCCTGTGTGTCAGGAGTGCTGTAGACCTGTTTTCCTCTCTTTCAGTCAGTTATGGGGACAGTGTGTTCTGCTTTCGGGCGTGTAGTTTTTCCTCTCTACAGGTCTTCAGCTGTTCCTGTGGGCCTGTGTCTTGAGTTCACCAGGCAGCTTTCTTGCAGCAGAAAATTTGGTCTTACCTGTGGTCCCGAGGCTCAGGTTCGCTCGTGGGGTGCTGCCCAGGGGCTCTCTGCAGCGGCAGCAACCAGGAAGACCTGTGCTGCCCCTTCCGGGAGCTTCAGTGCACCAGGGTTCCAGATGGTCTTTGGCTTTTTCCTCTGGCGTCCGAGATGTGTGTGCAGGGAGCAGTCTCTTCTGGTTTCCCAGGCTTGTCTGCCTCTCTGAAGGTTTAGCTCTCCCTCCCACGGGATTTGGGTGCAGAGAACTGTTTATCCGGTCTGTTTCTTTCAGGTTCCGGCGGTGTCTCAAGCAGGAGTCCTGCCGCTCCTGGGCCCTCCCCCACGGGAGACAAGAGGCCTTATACAGTTTCCTCTTGGGCCAGGGATGTGGGCAGGGGTGAGCAGTGTTGGTGGTCTTTTCCGCTCTGCAGCCTCAGGAGTGCCCACCTGACCAGGCGGTTGGGTCTCTCTCTCACCGGGTCTGGGAGCAGAGAGCTGCTGCGGGCCGGGATCCGCGGGTGTGGGACTTCCGGGAAACACAGAACGTGCCCGGTCCTAGAGAAATTCTGCTTCCGTGTGTCCCAAGCTCACCAGGCAGCTTTCTTGCAGCAGAAAATTTGGTCTTACCTGTGGTGCCGAGGCTCAGGTTCGCTCGTGGGGTGCGGCCCAGGGGCTCTCTGCAGCGGCAGCAACAAGGAAGACCTGTGCCGCCCCTCGTAAGCTTAGTTTTAAGTGGTTCCAGACAGTAAAAAGCATACCTTTCCATATAGACAAACATGTGTTTCCCAGTCTAAATCACACATTCTTAGGCGAATTCTGTTCATTCCGACTGGGAAAAGCATGTAGGAAGTCTACAAATCAGATAAACACAAACCTTTTGTTTCACAAAGTGAATTGCCGTTACTTGGCGAATAAGCTTAGGTTTAAGTGGTACTAGACGATAAAAGGAATATTTTTCTGGATAGACAAAACATGTGTTTCCCAGTCTCATTCACACATTCTTTTGCGAATTCTGTTCGTTCCAAGAGGGAAAACCTTGTAGGATATTTACGTTTACACAGGAAAACACAGCCAGTGTTTCGCACAGTGAATTGCATTTTCTAGGCGAGTAAACTTAGTTGTAAGTGGCTCTAGACGGTAAAAAGTATACTTTTCTACATAGACAAAACATGCGTTTCCCAGTCTAAATCGCACATTCTTAGGCGAATTCTGTTCGTTCCAATTGGGAAATGCGTGTAGGCCAACTTGGCGAATAAGCCTACTTTTAAGTGGTACTAGACGGTAAAAAGCATACTTTTCTGGATAGACAAAACATGTTTTTCCCAGTCCCATTCACACATTCTTTTGCGAATCCTGTTCCTACGAAGTGGGAAAAGCTAGTAGGATGTTTACTTTACCCATGAACACACAGCTAGTGTTTCACAAAGTGAAATGCTTTTTCTTGGCGAGTAAGCTTATTTTTAAGTGGTTCCAGACGGTAAAAAGCATACTTTTCTATATAGACAAAACATGCGTTTCCCAGTCTAAATCACACATTCTTATACAAATTCTGTTCGTTCTGACTGGGAAAAGCGTGTAGGAAGTTTACAAATCAGATAAACACAAACCTTGTGTTTCACAAAGTGAATTGCTGTTACTTGGCGAATAAGCTTACTTTGAAGTGGTACTAGACGGTAAAAAGCATACTTTTCTGGATAGACAAACATTTGTTTCCCAGTCTCATTCACACATTCTTTTGCGAATTCTGTTCGTTCCAAGAGGGAAAAGCTTGTAGGGTATTTACTTTTACACAGGAAAACACAGCCAGTGTTTCGCAAAGTGAATTGCTTTTTCTAGGTGAGTAAACTTAGTTATAAGTGGCTCTAGACGGTAAAAAGTATACTTTTCTACATAGACAAAATATGCGTTTCCCAGTCTAAATCGCACATTCTTAGGCGAATTTTGTTCGTTCCAAATGGGAAAAGCGTGTAGGCGAACTTGGCGAATAAGCCTACTTTTAAGTGGTACTAGACGGTAAAAAGCATACTTTTCTGGATAGACAAAACATGTGTTTCCCAGTTTCATTCACACATTCTTTTGCGAATCCTGTTCGTACGAAGTGGGAAAAGCAAGTAGGATGTTTACTTTACCCATGAACACACAGCTAGTGTTTCACAAAGTGAATTGCTTTCTCTTGGCGAGTAAGCATAGTTTTAAGTGGTTCCAGACGGTAAAAAGCATACCTTTCTATATAGACAAAACATGTGTTTCCCAGTCTAAATCACACATTCTTAGGCAAATTCTGTTCATTCCGACTGGGAAAAGCGTGTAGGAAGTCTAAAAATCAGATAAACACAAACCTTGTGTTTCACAAAGTGAATTGCTGTTACTTGGCAAATAAGCTTAGTTTTAAGTGGTACTAGACGGTAAAAAGCATACTTTTCTCGATAGACAAAACATGTGTTTCCCAGTCTCATTCACACATTCTTTTGCGAATTCTGTTCGTTCCATGTGGGAAAAGCTAGTAGGATGTTTACGTTTGCGCATGAACACACAGTTAGTTTTTCACAAAGTGAATTGCTTTCTCTTGGCGAGTAAGCTTAGTTTTAAGTGCTTCCAGACGGTAAAAAGCATACTTTTCTATATAGACAAAACATGCCTTTCCTAGTCTCCATCACACATTCTTAGGCAATTTCGTTCGTTCCGACTGGGAAAAGCGTGTAGGAAGTTTACATATCAGATAAACACA
This sequence comes from Rattus norvegicus, assembly GCF_021556685.1. Classification (NCBI taxonomy): domain Eukaryota; kingdom Metazoa; phylum Chordata; class Mammalia; order Rodentia; family Muridae; genus Rattus; species Rattus norvegicus. The sequence continues at coordinate 5,959,295 of NC_141554.1, read as the reverse complement.
AACCTTGTGTTTCACAAAGTGAATTGCTGTTACTTTGCGAATAATCTTAGTTTTAAGTGGTACTAGACGGTAAAAAGCATATTTTTCTGGATAGACAAACATGTGTTTCCCAGTCTCATTCACACGTTCTTTTGCGAATTCTGTTCGTTCCAAGAGGGAAAAGCTTGTAGGATATTTACGTTTACACAGGAAAACACAGCCAGTGTTTCGCAAAGTGAATTGCTTTTTCTAGGCGAGTAAACTTAGTTGTAAGTGGCTCTAGACGGTAAAAAGTATACTTTTCTACATAGACAAAACATGCGTTTCCCAGTCTAAATCGCACATTCTTAGGCGAATTCTGTTCGTTCCAATTGGGAAATGCGTGTAGGCCAACTTGGCGAATAAGCCTACTTTTAAGTGGTACTAGACGGTAAAAAGCATACTTTTCTGGATAGACAAAACATGTTTTTCCCAGTCCCATTCACACATTCTTTTGCGAATCCTGTTCCTACCAAGTGGGAAAAGCTAGTAGGATGTTTACTTTACCCATGAACACACAGCTAGTGTTTCACAAAGTGAAATGCTTTTTCTTGGCGAGTAAGCTTATTTTTAAGTGGTTCCAGACGATAAAAAGCATACTTTTCTATATAGACAAAACATGCGTTTCCCAGTCTAAATCACACATTCTTATACAAATTCTGTTCGTTCTGACTGGGAAAAGCGTGTAGGAAGTTTACAACTCAGATAAACACAAACCTTGTGTTTCACAAAGTGAATTGCTGTTACTTGGCGAATAAGCTTACTTTGATGTGGTACTAGACGGTAAAAAGCATACTTTTCTGGATAGACAAACATTTGTTTCCCAGTCTCATTCACACATTCTTTTGCGAATTCTGTTCGTTCCAAGAGGGAAAAGCTTGTAGGGTATTTACTTTTACACAGGAAAACACAGCCAGTGTTTCGCAAAGTGAATTGCTTTTTCTAGGTGAGTAAACTTAATTATAAGTGGCTCTAGACGGTAAAAAGTATACTTTTCTACATAGACAAAATATGCGTTTCCCAGTCTAAATCGCACATTCTTAGGCGAATTTTGTTCGTTCCAAATGGGAAAAGCGTGTAGGCGAACTTGGCGAATAAGCCTACTTTTAAGTGGTACTAGACGGTAAAAAGCATACTTTTCTGGATAGACAAAACATGTGTTTCCCAGTCCCATTCACACATTCTTTTGCGAATCCTGTTCCTACCAAGTGGGAAAAGCTAGTAGGATGTTTACTTTACCCATGAACACACAGCTAGTGTTTCACAAAGTGAATTGCTTTCTCTTGGCGAGTAAGCTTAGTTTTAAGTGGTTCCAGACGGTAAAAAGCATACCTTTCTATATAGACAAAACATGCGTTTCCCAGTCTAAATCACACATTCTTAGGCAATTTCGTTCGTTCCGACTGGGAAAAGCGTGTAGGAAGTCTAAAAATCAGATAAACACAAACCTTGTGTTTCACAAAGTGAATTGCTGTTACTTGGCGAATAAGCTTAGTTTTAAGTGGTACTAGACGGTAAAAAGCATACTTTTCTCGATAGACAAAACATGTGTTTCCCAGTCTCATTCACACATTCTTTTGCGATTTCTGTTCGTTCCAAGTGGGAAAAGCTAGTAGGATGTTTACGTTTACGCATGAACACACAGTTAGTTTTTCACAAAGTGAATTGCTTTCTCTTGGCGAGTAAGCTTAGTTTTAAGTGCTTCCAGACGGTAAAAAGCATACTTTTCTATATAGACAAAACATGCGTTTCTGAGTCTACATCACACATTCTTAGGCAATTTCGTTCGTTCCGACTGGGAAAAGCGTGTAGGAAGTTTACATATCAGATAAACACAAACCTTGTGTTTCACAAAGTGAATTGCTGTTACTTGGCGAATAAGCTTAGATTAAAGTGATACCATACGGTAAAAAGCATACTTTTCTTGATAGACAAAACATGTGTTTCCCAGTCTCATTCACACGTTCTTTTGCTAAGTCTGTTCGTTCCAAGAGGGAAAAGCTTGTAGGATATTTACGTTTACACAGGAAAACACAGCCAGTGTTTCGCAAAGTGAATTGATTTTTCTAGGCGAGTAAACTTAGTTATTAGTGCTCTGTAAGGTAAAAAGTATACTTTTCTACATAGACAAATTATGCGTTTCCCAGTGTAAATCGCACATTCTTAGGCGAATTCTGTTCGTTCCAATTGGGAAATGCGTGTAGGCCAACTTGGCGAATAAGCCTACTTTTAAGTGGTACTAGACGGTAAAAAGCATACTTTTCTGGATGGACAAAACATGTGTTTCCCAGTCTCATTCACACATTCTTTTGCGAATCCTGTTCGTACGAAGTGGGAAAAGCTAGTAGGATGTTTACTTTACCCATGAACACACAGCTAGTGTTTCACAAAGTGAATTGCTTTCTCTTGGCGAGTAAGCTTAGTTTTAAGTGGTTCCAGACGGTAAAAAGCATACCTTTCTATATAGACAAAACATGCGTTTCCCAGTCTAAATCACACATTCTTAGGCGAATTCTGTTCATTCCGACTGGGAAAAGCGTGTAGGAAGTCTAAAAATCAGATAAACACAAACCTTGTGTTTCACAAAGTGAATTGCTGTTACTTGGTGAATAAGCTTAGTTTTAAGTGGTACTAGACGGTAAAAAGTATACTTTTCTGGATAGACAAAACATGCGTTTGCCTGTCTAAAACAACATTCTTAGGCGAATTCTGTTCGTTCCATTAGGGAAAAGCGTGTAGGCGTACTTGGCGAATAAGCCTACTTTTAAGTGATACTATACGGTAAGAAGCAAATTTTTTGTACAGAAAAAACATGTGTTTCCCATTCTGAATCGCACATTTTTCTCGAATTCTGTTCCTTCCAAGTGGGAAAAGCTTGTAGGACCTTTACTTTACCGAAAAACACACAGCTAGTGTTTCGCAAACTGAATTACATTTACATGGCTAGTAAGCTTAGACTTAAGTGGTTCTAAACAGTAAAATAAAAATCTCTATATGGACAAAACATGTGTTTCCCAGTCTCATTCACACATTCTTTTGCGATTTCTGTTCGTTCCAAGTGGGAAAAGCTAGTAGGATGTTTACGTTTACGCATGAACACACAGCTAGTGTTTCACAAAGTGAATTGCTTTTTCTTGGCGAGTAAGCTTAGTTTTAAGTGCTTCCATACGGTAAAAAGCATACTTTTCTATATAGACAAAACATGCGTTTCCTAGTCTACATCACACATTCTTAGGCAATTTCGTTCGTTCCGACTGGGAAAAGCGTGTAGGAAGTTTACATATCAGATAAACACAAACCTTGTGTTTCACAAAGTGAATTGCTGTTACTTTGCGAATAATCTTAGTTTTAAGTGGTACTAGACGGTAAAAAGCATACTTTTCTTGATAGACAAAACATGTGTTTCCCAGTCTCATTCACACGTTCTTTTGCGAATTCTGTTCGTTCCAAGAGGGAAAAGCTTGTAGGATATTTACGTTTACACAGGAAAACACAGCCAGTGTTTCGCAAAGTGAATTGCTTTTTCTAGGCGAGTAAACTTAGTTGTAAGTGGCTCTAGACGGTAAAAAGTATACTTTTCTACATAGACAAAACATGCGTTTCCCAGTCTAAATCGCACATTCTTAGGCGAATTCTGTTCGTTCCAATTGGGAAATGCGTGTAGGCCAACTTGGCGAATAAGCCTACTTTTAAGTGGTACTAGACGGTAAAAAGCATACTTTTCTGGATAGACAATACATGTGTTTCCCAATCTCATTCACACATCTTTTGCGAATTCTGTTCGTTCAAAGTGGGAAAAGCTAGTAGGATGTTTACGTTTACCCATGAACACACAGCTAGTGTTTCACAAAGTGAATTGCTCTCTCTTGGCGAGTAAGCCTAGTTTTAAGTGCTTCCGGTCAGTAAAAAGCATACTTTTCTATATAGACAAAACATGCGTTTCCTAGTCTAAATCACACATTCTTAGCAAATTCTCTTCGTTCCGACTGGGAAAAGCGTGTAGGAAGTTTAAAAATCAGATAAACACAAACCTTGTGTTTCAGTAAGTGAATTGCTGTTACTTGGTGAATAAGCTTAGTTTTAAGTGGTCGTAGACGGTAAAAAGCATACTTTTCTGGATAGACAAAACATGCGTTTCCCAGTCTAAATCATACATTCTTAGGCGAATTCTGTTCATTACGACTGGGAAAAGCATGTAGGAAGTCTACAAATCAGATAAACACAAACCTTGTGTTTCACAAAGTGAATTGCTGTTACGTGGCGAATAAGCTTAGTTTGAAGTGGTACTAGACGGTAAAAAGCATACTTTTCTGGATAGACAAAACATTTGTTTCCCAGTCTCATTCACACATTCTTTTGCGAATTCTGTTCGTTCCAAGTGGGAAAAGCTAGTAGGATGTTTACGTTTACCCATGAACACACAGCTAGTGTTTCACAAAGTGAATTGCTTTCTCTTGGCGAGTAAGCCTAGTTTTAATTGCTTCCAGACGGTAAAAAGCATACTTTTCTATATAGACAAAACATGCGTTTCCTAGTCTAAATCACACATTCTTAGCAAATTCTGTTCGTTCCGACTGGGAAAAGCGTGTAGGAAGTTTACAAATCAGATAAACACAAACCTTGTGTTTCACAAAGTGAATTGCTGTTACTTGGCGAATAAGCTTAGTTTGAAGTGGTACTAGACCGTAAAAAGCATACTTTTCTGGATAGACAAACATGTGTTTCCCATTCTCACTCACACATTGTTTTGCGAATTCTGTTCGTTCCAAGAGGGAAAAGTTTGTAGGATATTTACGTTTACCCAGGAACACACAGCTAGTGTTTCTCAAAGTGAATTGCTTTTTCATGGCGAGTAAACTTAGTTATAAGTGGCTCTAGATGGTAAAAAGTATACTTTTCTACATAGACAAAACATGCGTTTCCCAGTCTACATCGCACATTCTTAGGCGAATTCTGTTCCTTCCAATTGGGAAAAGCGTGTAGGTGAACTTGGCGAATAAGCCTACTTTTAAGTGGTACTAGACGGTAAAAAGCATACTTTTCTGGATAGACAAAACATATTTTTCCCAGTCCCATTCACACATTCTTTTGCGAATCCTGTTCGTACCAAGTGGGAAAAGCTAGTAGGATGTTTACTTTACCCATGAACACACAGCTAGTGTTTCACAAAGTGAAATGCTTTTTCTTGGCGAGTAAGCTTATTTTTAAGTGGTTCCAGACGATAAAATGCATACTTTTCTATATAGACAAAACATGTGTTTCCCAGCCTAATCACACATTCTTAAGCAAATTCTGTTCGTTCTGACTGGGAAAAGCGTGTAGGAAGTTTACAAATCAGAAAAACACAAACCTTGTGTTTCACTAAGTGAATTGCTGTTACTTGGTGAATAAGCTTAGTTTGAAGTGGTACTAGACGGTAAAAAGCATACTTTTCTGGATAGACAAAACATGCGTTTCCCAGTCTAAATCACACATTCTTAGGCGAATTCTGTTCATTCCGACTGGGAAAAGCATGTAAGGAAGTCTACAAATCAGATAAACACAAACCTTGTGTTTCACAAAGTGAATTGCTGTTATGTGGCGAATAAGCTTAGTTTGAAGTGGTACTAGACGGTAAAAAGCATACTTTTCTGGATAGACAATACATGTGTTTCCCAGTCTCATTCACACATCTTTTGCGAATTCTGTTCGTTCCAAGTGGGAAAAGCTAGTAGGATGTTTACGTTTACCCATGAACACACAGCTAGTGTTTCACAAAGTGAATTGCTCTCTCTTGGCGAGTAAGCCTAGTTTTAAGTGCTTCCGGTCAGTAAAAAGCATACTTTTCTATATAGACAAAACATGCGTTTCCTAGTCTAAATCACACATTCTTAGCAAATTCTCTTCGTTCCGACTGGGAAAAGCGTGTAGGAAGTTTACAAATCAGATAAACACAAACCTTGTGTTTCAGTAAGTGAATTGCTGTTACTTGGTGAATAAGCTTAGTTTTAAGTGGTCCTAGACGGTAAAAAGCATACTTTTCTGGATAGACAAAACATGCGTTTCCCAGTCTAAATCATACATTCTTAGGCGAATTCTGTTCATTATGACTGGGAAAAGCATGTAGGAAGTCTACAAATCAGATAAACACAAACCTTGTGTTTCACAAAGTGAATTGCTGTTACGTGGCGAATAAGCTTAGTTTGAAGTGGTACTAGACGGTAAAAAGCATACTTTTCTGGATAGACAAAACATGTGTTTTCCAGTCTCATTCACACATTTTTTTGCGAATTCTGTTCGTTCCAAGTGGGAAAAGCTAGTAGGATGTTTACGTTTACCCATGAACACACAGCTAGTGTTTCACAAAGTGAATTGCTTTCTCTTGGCGAGTAAGCCTAGTTTTAATTGCTTCCAGACGGTAAAAAGCATACTTTTCTATATAGACAAAACATGCGTTTCCTAGTCTAAATCACACATTCTTAGCAAATTCTGTTCGTTCCGACTGGGAAAAGCGTGTAGGAAGTTTACAAATCAGATAAACACAAACCTTGTGTTTCACAAAGTGAATTGCTGTTACTTGGCGAATAAGCTTAGTTTGAAGTGGTACTACACGGTAAAAAGCATACTTTTCTGGATAGACAAAACATGTGTTTCCCAGTCTCACTCACACATTCTTTTGCGAATTCTGTTCGTTCCATGAGGGAAAAGTTTGTAGGATATTTACGTTTACCCAGGAACACACAGCTAGTGTTTCTCAAAGTGAATTGCTTTTTCATGGCGAGTAAACCTAGTTATAAGTGGCTCTAGACGGTAAAAAGTATACTTTTCTACATAGACAAAACATGCGTTTCCCAGTCTACATCGCACATTCTTAGGCGAATTCTGTTCCTTCCAATTGGGAAAAGCGTGTAGGCGAACTTGGCGAATAAGCCTACTTTTAAGTGGTACTAGACGGTAAAAAGCATACTTTTCTGGATAGACAAAACGTGTTTCCCAGTCTCATTCACACATTCTTTTGCGAATTCTGTTCGTTCCAAGTGGGAAAAGCTAGTAGGATGTTTACTTTACCCATGAACACACAGCTAGTGTTTCACAAAGTGAATTGCTTTTTCTTGGCGAGTAAGCTTAGTTTTACGCGGTTCTAAATGGTAAAAAGCATACTTTTCTATATAGACAAAACATGTGTTTCCCAGTCTAAATCACACATTCTTAGGCAAATTCTGTTCCTTCCAAGCCGGAAAAGCTTGCAGGAGGTTGACTTTGAATATAAACACAGAGCTAATGATCTGCAAAGTGAATTGCCCTTACTTTGCCAATAAGCTTAATTTTAAGTGGTCCTAGACAGTAATAAGCAGACTTTTCTATGTAGACAAAACTTGCATTTCCCAGTCTGAAGCAGAAATTCTTACGTGAATTCTGTTCTTTCCAAGCGGGAAAAGCTTATAGGAAGCTGACTTTGAAATAAACACACAGCTAGTGTTTTGCAAAATGAATTGCTGTTACTTGGCAAATATGCTTATTTTAAGTGGATCTAGATGGTAAAAAGCAGACTTTTTTATATAGACTGAAAAAGCTTTTCCCAGTCTCAGTCTCTCATTCTTTGGCGAATTCTGTTCGTTCCAAGTGGGAAAAGCTTATAGGAAGTTGACTTTGAAGATAAACACACAGCTAGTGTTTTGCAAGGTGAATTGCTGTTACTTGACCAATAAGCTTAGTATTAAGTGGCTCTAGAGGGTAAAAAGCATACTTTTTATAGAGATTAAAAATGCTTTTCCCAGTCTCAATCTTCATTCTTTAGCGAATTGTATTCGTTCCAAGTGGGAAAAGCTTGTAGGAAGTTCACTTTCAAGAAAAACATACAGTTCGTGTTTTGCAAAGTGAATTGCTGTTACTTGGCCAATAAGCTTAGGTTTAAGTGTTTCTAGATGGTAAAGAGCATACTTTTCTATATAGACAAAACATGCATTTCCCAGTATTAATCACACATTCTTAGGCGAATCGTGTTCTTTCCAAGAGGGAAAAGCTTGTAGGAAGTTGACTTTGAAGATAAACACAGAGCTAGTGTTTTGCAAAGTGAATTGATGTTACTTGGCCAATAAGCTTAGTTTTCAGTGGTTCTAGAGGAGAGAAAGCATACTTTTATGTACAGACAAACATGGGTTTCCCAGTCTGAATCACACATCCTTTGGTGAATCTGTTTGTTCCAGTGTGAAAAGCTTGCAGGAAGTTGACTTTGAAGATAAACACACAGCTAGTGTTTTTCAAAGTGAATTGCTGTTAATTGGCCAATAAGCTTAATTTTCAGTGGTTCTAGGGGAGAAAAAGGAGACTTTTATGTATAGACATAACATGCATTTTCGAGTATGAACCACACATTCCTAGGCGAATCGTGTTCGTTCCAAGCCGGAAAAGTTTGTAGGAAGGTGACTTTGAAGATAAACACACAGATAGTGTTTTAAAAAGTGAATTGTTTTTACTTGGCCATTAAGCTTAGTTTTAAGTAGTTCTAGATGGAAAAAGCATACTTTTCTATAGAGACTGTAAAAACTTTTCCCAGTCTCAGTCTCTCATACTTTGGCGAATTCTGTTCCATTCAAGCAGGAAAAGCTTGTAGGAATTTGACTTTGAAGAGAAACACAGAGCTAGTGATTTGCATATTGAATGGTGTTACATGGCAAATTCGCTTAGTTTCAAGTGGCTGTGGAGGGTAAAAAGCAGACATTTCAACAAAGACATAACCTGGTTTTCCCAGTCTGAATCTCTCATTCTTTGGCCAAATATATAGGAAGTTGACTTTGAAGATAAACACAGAGCTAGTGTTTTGCAAAGTGAATTGCTCTTACTTGGCCAATAAGTTTAATTTTAAGTGTTTCTTGATGGTAAAAAGCATACTCTTCTATATGGACAAAACATGCCTTTCCTAGTCTGACTCACACATTCTCCTGTGAATCGTGTTCTTTCCAAGTGGGAAAAATTTGTAGGAAGTTGACTTTGAAGATAAACACACAGCTAGTGTTTTGCAAAGTGAATTGCTGTTACTTGGCCAATAAACTTAGTTTTCAGTGGTTCTAGAGGGAAAAAGCAGACTTTTCAATATAGCCAAAACATGGGTTTCCCAGTCTGAATCGATCATTCTTTGGTGAATCTGTTCATTCCAAGGGGGAAAAGCTTGTAGGAAGTTGACTTTGAAGATTAACACACAGCTAGTGTTTTGCAAAGTGAATTGCTGTTACTAGGCAAATAAGCTTAGTTTTCAGTGGTTCTAGAGGAGAAAATGCAGACTTTTAGGTATAGACATAACATGCATTTCCCAGTCTGAATCACACATTCTTATGCGAATCTTGTTTGTTCCAAGCAGGAAAAGTTTATAGGAAGGTGACTTTGAAGATAAACGCACAGCTAGTGTTTTACAAAGTGAATTGTTCTTACTTGGCAATTAAGCTTAGTTTTAGGTAGTTCTAGATGGTAAAAAGCAGACTTTTCAATATAGACAAAACCTGGTTTTCCCAGTCTGAATCTCTCATTCTTTGGCGAAATCTCTTCGTTCGAAGCAGGAAAAGCTTTAGGAAGTTGACTTTGAAGATAAACACACAGCTAGTGTTTTACAAAGAGAATTGCTGTTACTTGGCCAATAAACTTAGTTTTCAGTGGTTCTAGGGGGAAAAAGCAGACATTTCAATATAGCCAAAACATGGGTTTCCCAGTCTGAATCGATCTTTCTTTGGTGAATCTGTTCGTTCCAAGCGGGAAAAGCTTGTAGGAAGTTGACTTTGAAGATAAACACACAGCTAGTGTTTTGCAAAGTGAATTGCTCTTACTTGGCCAATAAGCTTAATTGTAAGTGGTTCTAGAGGAGAAAAACCAGACTTTTATGTATAGACAAAACATGCATTTTCCAGTCTGAACCACACAGTCTTTAGCGAATCGTGTTCGTTCCAAGCAGAAAAGTTTATAGGAAGGTGACTTTGAAGATAAACACACAGCTAGTGATTTGCAGAATGAATGGCTGTTACTTGTCGAATCAGCTTAGTTGTAAGTGGTTCTAGACCGTAAAAAGCAGACTTTTCTATAAGACAAAACCTTCCTTTCCCAGTCTGAATCACATATTCTTACGTGAAATCTGTTCATTCCATGTGGGAAAAGCTTGCAGGAAGTTGTCTTTGAAGATAAACACACAGCTAATGTTTTGCAAAGTGAATTGCTGTTACTAGCAGAATAAGCTTAGTTTTATGTGGTTCTAGCTTGGCAATTAAGCTAAGTTTTATGTAGGTGTAGATGGTAAAAAGCAGAATTATCTATATAGACTAAAAAAGCTTTTCCCAGTCTCAATCTCTCATTCTTTGGTGATTTCTGTCCGTTCCAAGAGGGAAAAGGTTATAGGAAATTGATGTTGAAGATAAACGCACAGGCAGTGATTTGCAAAGTGAATGGTGTTACTTGGCAAATATGCTTACTTTTAAGTGGCTCTAGAGGGTAAAAAGCAGACTATTCAATATAGACAAAACATGGGTTTCCCAGTCTGAATCACACATTCTTAGGCGAAATCTGTTCAGTCCAAGCGGGAAAAGCTTTTAAGAAGTTGACTTTGAAGATAAACACACAGCTAGTGTTTTGCAAAGTGAAATGCTGTTACTAGGCCAATAAGTTTAATTTAAAGTGGTTATAGAAGGTAAGAAGCATACTTTTCTATATAGACAAAACATGCTTTTCCCAGTCTGAGTCACACATTCTTAGGCAAATTCTGTTCGGTTAAAGCGGGTAAAGGTTGTAAGAAGATGACTTTCAAGATATACACACAGCTAGTGTTTTGCAAAGTGAAATGCTGTTACTTGCCAATAAGTTTAATTTTAAGTGTTTCTAGACGGTAAGAAGCATACATTTCTATATAGTCAAAACATGCATTTCCAGTCTGAATCACACATTCTTAGGCAAATTCTGTTCGGTCAAAACAGGAAAAGCTTGTATGAAGTTGACTTTGTAAATAAACACACAGCTAGTGTTTTGCAAAGTGAAATGCTCTTACTTGGCCAATAAGTTTAATTTTAAGTGTTTCTTGACGGTAAAAAGCATACTCTTCTATATGGACAAAACATGCCTTTCCTAGTCTGACTCACACATTCTCCTGTGAATCGTGTTCTTTCCAAGTGGGAAAAATTTGTAGGAAGTTGACTTTGAAGATAAACACACAGCTAGTGTTTTGGAAAGTGAATTGCTCTTACTTGGCCAATAAGCTTATTTTAAGTGGTTCTAGTCGGTAAAAAGCATACTTTTCTATATAGTTAAAACATGCGTTTGCCAGTCAGAATCACACATTCTTAGGTGAATTCTATTCGTTCCAAGCCGGAAAAGCTTATAGGAAGTTGACTTTCAGGATAAACACACAGCTACTGTTTTGCAAAGTGAATTGCTGTTACTTCGCCAATAAGCTTAGTTTTAAGTGGTCCTAGAAGGTAAAAAGCCTACTTTTGTATAAAGACAAAACGTGGATTTCCCAGTCTGAATCACACACTCTTAGGCAAAGCCTGTTGGTTCCAAGCGGGAAAAGTTTGGAGGAAGTTGACTTTGAAGATAAAAGCACAGCTAATGTTTTAAAAAGTGAATTGTTCCTACTTGGCGATAAAGCTTAATTTTAAGTGGTTCTAGATGGTAAAATGCATACTTTACTATATGGACAAAACATGCCTTTCCTAGTCTGAATCTATCATTCTTTGGCGATATCTGATTGGTCCAAGAGGGAAAAGCTTGTAGGATGTTGACTTTGAAGATAAACACACAGCTAGTTATTTCCAAAGTGAATTGCTGTTACTTCGCCAATAAGCTTAGTTTTAAGTGGTACTAGAAGGTAAAAAGCCTACTTTTGTATATAGACTTTTTGTAATACGTGGGTTTCCCAGTCTGAATCAACACTCTTAGGCAAATCCTGTTCCTTCCAAGCAGGAAAAGTTTGGAGGAAGTTGACTTTGAAGATAAAAGCACAGCTAATGTTTTAAAAAGTGAATTGTTCCTACTTGGCGATAAAGCTTAGTTTTAAGTGGTTCTAGATGGTAATAAGCATACTTTTCTATATAGACTAAAAAAGCTTTTCCCTGTCTCAATCTCTCATTCTTTGGCAAATTCTGTTAGTTCCATAAGGGAAAAGCTTGCAGGAACTTGACTTTGTAGATAAACACACAGCTAGTGATTTGCAAAGTGAATGGCTGTTATTTGGCGAATAAGATTAGTTTTAAGTGGTTCTAGAGGGTAAACAGCAGACTTTTCAATATCGACAAAACATGGTATTCCCAGTCTGAATCTCTCATTCTTTGGCGAATTCTGACCTTTCCAATCGGGAAAAGCTTGTAGGAAGTTGACTTTCAATATAAACACACAGTTGGTGTTTTGCAAAGTGAATTTCTGTCACTTAGCAAATAAGCTTAGTTTTCAGTGGTTCTAGAGGGTAAAAAGCATACTTTTCTATATGGACAAAACATGCCTTTCCTAGTCTGAATCTATCATTCTTTGGCGATTTCTGATTGGTCCAAACGGGAAAAGCTTGTAGGAAGTTGACTTTGAAGATAAACACACAGCTAGTGTTTTACAAAGAGAATTGCTGTTACTTGGCCAATAAACTTAGTTTTCAGTGGTTCTAGGGGGAAAAAGCAGACTTTTCAATATAGCCAAAACATGGGTTTCCCAGTCTGAATCGATCTTTCTTTGGTGAATCTGTTCGTTCCAAGCGGGAAAAGCTTGTAGGAAGTTGACTTTGAAGATAAACACACAGCTAGTGTTTTGCAAAGTGAATTGCTCTTACTTGGCCAATAAGGTTAATTGTAAGTGGTTCTAGAGGAGAAAAACCAGACTTTTATGTATAGACAAAACATGCATTTCCCAGTCTGAACCACACATTCTTTAGCGAATCGTGTTCGTTCCAAGCAGAAAGTTTATAGGAAGGTGAATTTGAAGATAAACACACAGCTAGTGATTTGCAGAATGAATGGCTGTTACTTGTCGAATCAGCTTAGTTGTAAGTGGTTCTAGACCGTAAAAAGCAGACTTTTCTATATAGACAAAACCTTCCTTTCCCAGTCTGAATCACATATTCTTACGTGAAATCTGTTCATTCCATGTGGGAAAAGCTTGCAGGAAGTTGTCTTTGAAGATAAACACACAGCTAATGTTTTGCAAAGTGAATTGCTGTTACTAGCAGAATAAGCTTAGTTTTATTTGGTTCTAGCTTGGCAATTAAGCTAAGTTTTATGTAGGTGTACATGGTAAAAAGCAGAATTATCTATATAGACTAAAAAAGCTTTTCCCAGTCTCAATCTCTCATTCTTTGGTGATTTCTGTCCGTTCCAAGAGGGAAAAGGTTATAGGAAATTGACATTGAAGATAAACGCACAGGCAGTGATTTGCAAAGTGAATGGTGTTACTTGGCAAATATGCTTACTTTTAAGTGGCTCTAGAGGGTAAAAAGCAGACTATTCAATATAGACAAAACATGGGTTTCCCAGTCTGAATCACACATTCTTAGGCGAAATCTGTTCAGTCCAAGCGGGAAAAGCTTTTAAGAATTTGACTTTGAAGATAAACACACAGCTAGTGTTTTGCAAAGTGAATTGCTGTTACTTGGCCAATAAGTTTAGTTTTCATATTGAATGGTGTTACTTGGCGAATATGCTTAGTTTCAAGTGGCTCTAGAGGGTAAAAAGCAGAATTTTCAACATAGACATAACCTGGTTTTCCCAGTCTGAATCTCTCATTCTTTGGCGAAATCTGTGGTTCTAGAGGAGAAAAACCAGACTTTTATGTATAGACATAACATGCATTTCCCAGTCTCAATCACACATTCTTAGGCGAACGGTGTTCGTTCCAAGTGGGAAATGTTTGTATGAAGGTGAATTTGAAGATAAACACACAGCTAGTGTTTTACAAAGTGAATTGTTCTTACTTGGCAATTAAGTTTAGTTTTAAGTAGTTCGAGATGGAAAAAGCATACTGTTCTACATAGACTATATAAACTTTTCCCAGTCTCAGTCTCCCATTCTTTGGCTAATATTGTTCCTTCCTAGCGGGAAAAGCTTGTAGGAATTTGACTTTCAAGATAAACACACAGCAACTGATTTGCAAAGTAAATTGCTCTTACTAGGCCAATAAGCGTAGTTTTAAATGGTTCTAGATGGTAAAAAGCAGACTTTTCAATACAGACAAAACATGGGTTTCCCAGTCTGAATCTCTCATTCTTTGGTGAAATCTGTTCGTTCGAAGCGGGAAAAGCTTGTAGGAAGTTGACTTTGAAGATAAACACACAGCTAGTGTTTTACAAAGAGAATTGCTGTTACTTGGCCAATAAACTTAGTTTTCAGTGGTTCTAGGGGGAAAAAGCAGACTTTTCAATATAGCCAAAACATGGGTTTCCCAGTCTGAATCGATCTTTCTTTGGTGAATCTGTTCGTTCCAAGCGGGAAAAGCTTGTAGGAAGTTGACTTTGAAGATAAACACACAGCTAGTGTTTTGCAAAGTGAATTGCTCTTACTAGGCCAATAAGCTTAATTGTAAGTGGTTCTAGAGGAGAAAAACCAGACTTTTATGTATAGACAAAACATGCATTTCCCAGTCTGAACCACACATTCTTTAGAGAATCGTGTTCGTTCCAAGCAGAAAAGTTTATAGGAAGGTGACTTTGAAGATAAACACACAGCTAGTGATTTGCAGAATGAATGGCTGTTACTTGTCGAATCAGCTTAGTTGTAAGTGGTTCTAGACCGTAAAAAGCAGACTTTTCTATATAGACAAAACATTCCTTTCCCAGTCTGAATCACATATTCTTACGTGAATTCTGTTCATTCCATGTGGGAAAAGCTTGCAGGAAGTTGTCTTTGAAGATAAACACACAGCTAATGTTTTGCAAAGTGAATTGCTGTTACTAGCAGAATAAGCTTAGTTTTATGTGGTTCTAGCTTGGCAATTAAGCTAAGTTTTATGTAGGTGTAGATGGTAAAAAGCAGAATTATCTATATAGACTAAAAAAGCTTTTCCCAGTCTCAATCTCTCATTCTTTGGTGATTTCTGTCCGTTCCAAGAGGGAAAAGGTTGTAGGAAATTGACTCTGATGATAAACGCACAGGCAGTGATTTGCAAAGTGAATGGTGTTACTTGGCAAATATGCTTACTTTTAAGTGGCTCTAGAGGGTAAAAAGCAGACTATTCAATATAGACAAAACATGGGTTTCCCAGTCTGAATCACACATTCTTAGGCGAAATCTGTTCAGTCCAAGCAGGAAAAGCTTTTAAGAAGTTGACTTTGAAGATAAACACACAGCTAGTGTTTTGCAAAGTGAAATGCTGTTACTTGCCAATAAGTTTAATTTTAAGTGTTTCTAGACGGTAAGAAGCATACATTTCTATATAGTCAAAACATGCATTTCCCAGTCTGAATCACACATTCTTAGGCAAATTCTGTTCGGTCAAAGCAGGAAAAGCTTGTATGAAGTTGACTTTGAAGATAAACACACAGCTAGTGTTTTGCAAAGTGAAATGCTCTTACTTGGTCAATAAGTTTAATTTTAAGTGTTTCTAGACGGTAAAAAGCATACTCTTCTATATGGACAAAACATGCCTTTCCTAGTCTGACTCACACATTCTCCTGTGAATCGTGTTCTTTCCAAGTGGGAAAAATTTGTAGGAAGTTGACTTTGAAGATAAACACACAGCTAGTGTTTTGCAAAGTGAATTGCTCTTACTTGGCCACTAAGCTTAATTTTAAGTGGTTCTAGTCGGTAAAAAGCATACTTTTCTATATAGTTAAAACATGCGTTTGCCAGTCAGAATCACACATTCTTAGGTGAATTCTATTCGTTCCAAGCCGGAAAAGCTTATAGGAAGTTGACTTTCAGGATAAACACACAGCTACTGTTTTGCAAAGTGAATTGCTGTTACTTCGCCAATAAGCTTAGTTTTAAGTGGTCCTAGAAGGTAAAAAGCCTACTTTTGTATATAGACAAAACGTGGATTTCCCAGTCTGAATCACACACTCTTAGGCAAAGCCTGTTGGTTCCAAGCGGGAAAAGTTTGGAGGAAGTTGACTTTGAAGATAAAAGCACAGCTAATGTTTTAAAAAGTGAATTGTTCCTACTTGGCGATAAAGCTTAATTTTAAGTGGTTCTAGATGGTAAAAAGCATACTTTACTATATAGACTAAAAAAGCTTTTCCCTGTCTCAATCTCTCATTCTTTGGCAAATTCTGTTAGTTCCATAAGGGAAAAGCTTGCAGGAACTTGACTTTGTAGATAAACACACAGCTAGTGATTTGCAAAGTGAATGGCTGTTATTTGGTGAATAAGATTAGTTTTAAGTGGTTCTAGAGGGTAAACAGCAGACTTTTCAATATCGACAAAACATGGTTTTCCCAGTCTGAATCTCTCATTCTTTGGTGAATTCTGACCTTTCCAAGCGGGAAAAGCTTGTAGGAAGTTGACTTTCAATATAAACACACAGTTGGTGTTTTGCAAAGTGAATTTCTGTCACTTAGCAAATAAGCTTAATTTTCAGTGGTTCTAGACGTTAAAAAGCATACTTTTCTATATGGACAAAAAAAGCCTTTCCTAGTCTGAATCTATCATTCTTTGGCGATTTCTGATTGGTCCAAGAGGGAAAAGCTTGTAGGAAGTTGACTTTGAAGATAAACACACAGCTAGTTATTTCCAAAGTGAATTTTGTTACTTTGCCAATAAGCTTAGTTTTAAGTGGTACTAGAAGATAAAAAGCCTACTTTTGTATATAGACTTTTTGTAATACGTGGGTTTCCCAGTCTGAATCACACACTCTTAGGCAAATCCTGTTCCTTCCAAGCAGGAAAAGTTTGGAGGAAGTTGACTTTGAAGATAAAAGCACAGCTAATGTTTTAAAAAGTGAATTGTTCCTACTTGGCGATAAAGCTTAGTTTTAAGTGGTTCTAGATGGTAATAAGCATACTTTTCTATATAGACTAAAAAAGCTTTTCCCTGTCTCAATCTCTCATTCTTTGGCGAATTCTGTTCGTTCCCTACGGCAAAAGCTTGCAGGAACTTGACTTTGAAGATAAACACACAGCTAGTCTTTTACAAAGTGAATTCCAGTTACTTGTCCAATAAGCTTAGTTTTAAGTGGTCCTAGAATGTAAAAAGCAGACTTTTCATTATAGGCAAAACAGGCGTTTCCCAGTCTGAGTCACACATTCTTCTGTGAATCGTGTTCGATCCAAGTGGGAAAAGTTTGTAGGAAGTTGACTCTGAAGATAAACACACAGCTAGTGTTTTGCAAAGTGAATTGCTGTTACTTGGCCAATAACCTTAATTTTAAGTGGTTCTAGTCGGTAAAAAGCATACTTTTATATGTAGACAAAACGTGTGTTTGCCAGTCAGAATCACACATTCTTGGGTGAATTCGATTCATTCCAAGTTGGAAAAGCTTATAGGAAGGTGACTTTCAGGATAAACACACAGCTACTGTTTTGCAAAGTGAATTGCTGTTACTAGGCAAATAAGCTTAGTTTTCAGTGGTTCTAGAGGGTAAAAAGCATACTGTTCAATATAGACAAAACATGGGTTTCCCAGTCTGAATCGAACATTCTTTGGTGAATCTGTTTGTTCCAAGAGGGAAAATCTTGTAGGAAGTGGACTTTTAAGATAAACGCACAGCTAGTGTTTTGCAAAGTGTATTGATGTTACTTGGCCAAAAAGCTTAGTTTTAAGTGTTTCTACACGGGAAAAAGCCTACTTTTCTATATGGACAAAACATGGGTTTCCTTTCCCAGGCTGACTCGAACATTCTTTGGCGAATACTGTTCGTTCCAATCGCGAAAAGTTTGTAGGAAGTTAACATTCAAGATAAACACACAGGAACTGATTCGTAAAGTAAATTGAACTTACTAGGCAAATATGCTTAGTTTTAAATGGTTCTAGGTGGTAAAAAGCAGACCTTTCAATGTAGACAAAACATGGGTTTCCCAGTCTGAATCACACATTCTTAGGCGAAATCTGTTCAGTCCAAGCGGGAAAAGCTTTTAAGAAGTTGACTTTGAAGATAAACACACAGCTAGTGTTTTGCAAAGTGAATTGCTGTTACTTGGCCAATAAGTTTAGTTTTCATATTGAATGGTGTTACTTGGCGAATATGCTTAGTTTCAAGTGGCTCTAGAGGGTAAAAAGCAGAATTTTCAACATAGACATAACCTGGTTTTCCCAGTCTGAATCTCTCATTCTTTGGCGAAATCTGTGGTTCTAGAGGAGAAAAACCAGACTTTTATGTATAGACATAACATGCATTTCCCAGTCTCAATCACACATTCTTAGGCGAACGGTGTTCGTTCCAAGTGGGAAATGTTTGTATGAAGGTGAATTTGAAGATAAACACACAGCTAGTGTTTTACAAAGTGAATTGTTCTTACTTGGCAATTAAGTTTAGTTTTAAGTAGTTCGAGATGGAAAAAGCATACTGTTCTACATAGACTATATAAACTTTTCCCAGTCTCAGTCTCCCATTCTTTGGCTAATATTGTTCCTTCCTAGCGGGAAAAGCTTGTAGGAATTTGACTTTCAAGATAAACACACAGCAACTGATTTGCAAAGTAAATTGCTCTTACTAGGCCAATAAGCGTAGTTTTAAATGGTTCTAGATGGTAAAAAGCAGACTTTTCAATACAGACAAAACATGGTTTTCCCATTCTGAATCTCTCATTCTTTGGTGAAATCTGTTCGTTCGAAGCGGGAAAAGCTTGTAGGAAGTTGACTTTGAAGATAAACACACAGCTAGTGTTTTACAAAGAGAATTGCTGTTACTTGGCCAATAAACTTAGTTTTCAGTGGTTCTAGGGGGAAAAAGCAGACTTTTCAATATAGCCAAAACATGGGTTTCCCAGTCTGAATCGATCTTTCTTTGGTGAATCTGTTCGTTCCAAGCGGGAAAAGCTTGTAGGAAGTTGACTTTGAAGATAAACACACAGCTAGTGTTTTGCAAAGTGAATTGCTCTTACTAGGCCAATAAGCTTAATTGTAAGTGGTTCTAGAGGAGAAAAACCAGACTTTTATGTATAGACAAAACATGCATTTCCCAGTCTGAACCACACATTCTTTAGAGAATCGTGTTCGTTCCAAGCAGAAAAGTTTATAGGAAGGTGACTTTGAAGATAAACACACAGCTAGTGATTTGCAGAATGAATGGCTGTTACTTGTCGAATCAGCTTAGTTGTAAGTGGTTCTAGACCGTAAAAAGCAGACTTTTCTATATAGACAAAACATTCCTTTCCCAGTCTGAATCACATATTCTTACGTGAATTCTGTTCATTCCATGTGGGAAAAGCTTGCAGGAAGTTGTCTTTGAAGATAAACACACAGCTAATGTTTTGCAAAGTGAATTGCTGTTACTAGCAGAATAAGCTTAGTTTTATGTGGTTCTAGCTTGGCAATTAAGCTAAGTTTTATGTAGGTGTAGATGGTAAAAAGCAGAATTATCTATATAGACTAAAAAAGCTTTTCCCAGTCTCAATCTCTCATTCTTTGGTGATTTCTGTCCGTTCCAAGAGGGAAAAGGTTGTAGGAAATTGACTCTGAAGATAAACGCACAGGCAGTGATTTGCAAAGTGAATGGTGTTACTTGGCAAATATGCTTACTTTTAAGTGGCTCTAGAGGGTAAAAAGCAGACTATTCAATATAGACAAAACATGGGTTTCCCAGTCTGAATCACACATTCTTAGGCGAAATCTGTTCAGTCCAAGCAGGAAAAGCTTTTAAGAAGTTGACTTTGAAGATAAACACACAGCTAGTGTTTTGCAAAGTGAAATGCTGTTACTTGCCAATAAGTTTAATTTTAAGTGTTTCTAGACGGTAAGAAGCATACATTTCTATATAGTCAAAACATGCATTTCCCAGTCTGAATCACACATTCTTAGGCAAATTCTGTTCGGTCAAAGCAGGAAAAGCTTGTATGAAGTTGACTTTGAAGATAAACACACAGCTAGTGTTTTGCAAAGTGAAATGCTCTTACTTGGTCAATAAGTTTAATTTTAAGTGTTTCTAGACGGTAAAAAGCATACTCTTCTATATGGACAAAACATGCCTTTCCTAGTCTGACTCACACATTCTCCTGTGAATCGTGTTCTTTCCAAGTGGGAAAAATTTGTAGGAAGTTGACTTTGAAGATAAACACACAGCTAGTGTTTTGCAAAGTGAATTGCTCTTACTTGGCCACTAAGCTTAATTTTAAGTGGTTCTAGTCGGTAAAAAGCATACTTTTCTATATAGTTAAAACATGCGTTTGCCAGTCAGAATCACACATTCTTAGGTGAATTCTATTCGTTCCAAGCCGGAAAAGCTTATAGGAAGTTGACTTTCAGGATAAACACACAGCTACTGTTTTGCAAAGTGAATTGCTGTTACTTCGCCAATAAGCTTAGTTTTAAGTGGTCCTAGAAGGTAAAAAGCCTACTTTTGTATATAGACAAAACGTGGATTTCCCCGTCTGAATCACACACTCTTAGGCAAAGCCTGTTGGTTCCAAGCGGGAAAAGTTTGGAGGAAGTTGACTTTGAAGATAAAAGCACAGCTAATGTTTTAAAAAGTGAATTGTTCCTACTTGGCGATAAAGCTTAATTTTAAGTGGTTCTAGATGGTAAAAAGCATACTTTACTATATAGACTAAAAAAGCTTTTCCCTGTCTCAATCTCTCATTCTTTGGCAAATTCTGTTAGTTCCATAAGGGAAAAGCTTGCAGGAACTTGACTTTGTAGATAAACACACAGCTAGTGATTTGCAAAGTGAATGGCTGTTATTTGGTGAATAAGATTAGTTTTAAGTGGTTCTAGAGGGTAAACAGCAGACTTTTCAATATCGACAAAACATGGTTTTCCCAGTCTGAATCTCTCATTCTTTGGTGAATTCTGACCTTTCCAAGCGGGAAAAGCTTGTAGGAAATTGACTTTCAATATAAACACACAGTTGGTGTTTTGCAAAGTGAATTTCTGTCACTTAGCAAATAAGCTTAGTTTTCAGTGGTTCTAGAGGGTAAAAAGCATACTTTTCTATATGGACAAAAAAAGCCTTTCCTAGTCTGAATCTATCATTCTTTGGCGATTTCTGATTGGTCCAAGAGGGAAAAGCTTGTAGGAAGTTGACTTTGAAGATAAACACACAGCTAGTTATTTCCAAAGTGAATTTTGTTACTTCGCCAATAAGCTTAGTTTTAAGTGGTACTAGAAGATAAAAAGCCTACTTTTGTATATAGACTTTTTGTAATACGTGGGTTTCCCAGTCTGAATCACACACTCTTAGGCAAATCCTGTTCCTTCCAAGCAGGAAAAGTTTGGAGGAAGTTGACTTTGAAGATAAAAGCACAGCTAATGTTTTAAAAAGTGAATTGTTCCTACTTGGCGATAAAGCTTAGTTTTAAGTGGTTCTAGATGGTAATAAGCATACTTTTCTATATAGACTAAAAAAGCTTTTCCCTGTCTCAATCTCTCATTCTTTGGCGAATTCTGTTCGTTCCCTACGGCAAAAGCTTGCAGGAACTTGACTTTGAAGATAAACACACAGCTAGTCTTTTACAAAGTGAATTCCAGTTACTTGTCCAATAAGCTTAGTTTTAAGTGGTCCTAGAATGTAAAAAGCAGACTTTTCATTATAGGCAAAACAGGCGTTTCCCAGTCTGAGTCACACATTCTTCTGTGAATCGTGTTCGATCCAAGTGGGAAAAGTTTGTAGGAAGTTGACTCTGAAGATAAACACACAGCTAGTGTTTTGCAAAGTGAATTGCTGTTACTTGGCCAATAACCTTAATTTTAAGTGGTTCTAGTCGGTAAAAAGCATACTTTTATATGTAGACAAAACGTGTGTTTGCCAGTCAGAATCACACATTCTTGGGTGAATTCGATTCATTCCAAGTTGGAAAAGCTTATAGGAAGGTGACTTTCAGGATAAACACACAGCTACTGTTTTGCAAAGTGAATTGCTGTTACTAGGCAAATAAGCTTAGTTTTCAGTGGTTCTAGAGGGTAAAAAGCATACTGTTCAATATAGACAAAACATGGGTTTCCCAGTCTGAATCGAACATTCTTTGGTGAATCTGTTTGTTCCAAGAGGGAAAATCTTGTAGGAAGTGGACTTTTAAGATAAACGCACAGCTAGTGTTTTGCAAAGTGTATTGATGTTACTTGGCCAAAAAGCTTAGTTTTAAGTGTTTCTACACGGGAAAAAGCCTACTTTTCTATATGGACAAAACATGGGTTTCCTTTCCCAGGCTGACTCGAACATTCTTTGGCGAATACTGTTCGTTCCAATCGCGAAAAGTTTGTAGGAAGTTAACATTCAAGATAAACACACAGGAACTGATTCGTAAAGTAAATTGAACTTACTAGGCAAATATGCTTAGTTTTAAATGGTTCTAGGTGGTAAAAAGCAGACCTTTCAATGTAGACAAAACATGGGTTTCCCAGTCTGAATCACACATTCTTAGGCGAAATCTGTTCAGTCCAAGCGGGAAAAGCTTTTAAGAAGTTGACTTTGAAGATAAACACACAGCTAGTGTTTTGCAAAGTGAATTGCTGTTACTTGGCCAATAAGTTTAGTTTTCATATTGAATGGTGTTACTTGGCGAATATGCTTAGTTTCAAGTGGCTCTAGAGGGTAAAAAGCAGAATTTTCAACATAGACATAACCTGGTTTTCCCAGTCTGAATCTCTCATTCTTTGGCGAAATCTGTGGTTCTAGAGGAGAAAAACCAGACTTTTATGTATAGACATAACATGCATTTCCCAGTCTCAATCACACATTCTTAGGCGAACGGTGTTCGTTCCAAGTGGGAAATGTTTGTATGAAGGTGAATTTGAAGATAAACACACAGCTAGTGTTTTACAAAGTGAATTGTTCTTACTTGGCAATTAAGTTTAGTTTTAAGTAGTTCGAGATGGAAAAAGCATACTGTTCTACATAGACTATATAAACTTTTCCCAGTCTCAGTCTCCCATTCTTTGGCTAATATTGGTCCTTCCTAGCGGGAAAAGCTTGTAGGAATTTGACTTTCAAGATAAACACACAGCAACTGATTTGCAAAGTAAATTGCTCTTACTAGGCCAATAAGCGTAGTTTTAAATGGTTCTAGATGGTAAAAAGCAGACTTTTCAATACAGACAAAACATGGTTTTCCCATTCTGAATCTCTCATTCTTTGGTGAAATCTGTTCGTTCGAAGCGGGAAAAGCTTGTAGGAAGTTGACTTTGAAGATAAACACACAGCTAGTGTTTTACAAAGAGAATTGCTGTTACTTGGCCAATAAACTTAGTTTTCAGTGGTTCTAGGGGGAAAAAGCAGACTTTTCAATATAGCCAAAACATGGGTTTCCCAGTCTGAATCGATCTTTCTTTGGTGAATCTGTTCGTTCCAAGCGGGAAAAGCTTGTAGGAAGTTGACTTTGAAGATAAACACACAGCTAGTGTTTTGCAAAGTGAATTGCTCTTACTTGGCCAATAAGCTTAATTGTAAGTGGTTCTAGAGGAGAAAAACCAGACTTTTATGTATAGACAAAACATGCATTTCCCAGTCTGAACCACACATTCTTTAGAGAATCGTGTTCGTTCCAAGCAGAAAAGTTTATAGGAAGGTGACTTTGAAGATAAACACACAGCTAGTGATTTGCAGAATGAATGGCTGTTACTTGTCGAATCAGCTTAGTTGTAAGTGGTTCTAGACCGTAAAAAGCAGACTTTTCTATATAGACAAAACATTCCTTTCCCAGTCTGAATCACATATTCTTACGTGAATTCTGTTCATTCCATGTGGGAAAAGCTTGCAGGAAGTTGTCTTTGAAGATAAACACACAGCTAATGTTTTGCAAAGTGAATTGCTGTTACTAGCAGAATAAGCTTAGTTTTATGTGGTTCTAGCTTGGCAATTAAGCTAAGTTTTATGTAGGTGTAGATGGTAAAAAGCAGAATTATCTATATAGACTAAAAAAGCTTTTCCCAGTCTCAATCTCTCATTCTTTGGTGATTTCTGTCCGTTCCAAGAGGGAAAAGGTTGTAGGAAATTGACTCTGAAGATAAACGCACAGGCAGTGATTTGCAAAGTGAATGGTGTTACTTGGCAAATATGCTTACTTTTAAGTGGCTCTAGAGGGTAAAAAGCAGACTATTCAATATAGACAAAACATGGGTTTCCCAGTCTGAATCACACATTCTTAGGCGAAATCTGTTCAGTCCAAGCAGGAAAAGCTTTTAAGAAGTTGACTTTGAAGATAAACACACAGCTAGTGTTTTGCAAAGTGAAATGCTGTTACTTGCCAATAAGTTTAATTTTAAGTGTTTCTAGACGGTAAGAAGCATACATTTCTATATAGTCAAAACATGCATTTCCCAGTCTGAATCACACATTCTTAGGCAAATTCTGTTCGGTCAAAGCAGGAAAAGCTTGTATGAAGTTGACTTTGAAGATAAACACACAGCTAGTGTTTTGCAAAGTGAAATGCTCTTACTTGGTCAATAAGTTTAATTTTAAGTGTTTCTAGACGGTAAAAAGCATACTCTTCTATATGGACAAAACATGCCTTTCCTAGTCTGACTCACACATTCTCCTGTGAATCGTGTTCTTTCCAAGTGGGAAAAATTTGTAGGAAGTTGACTTTGAAGATAAACACACAGCTAGTGTTTTGCAAAGTGAATTGCTCTTACTTGGCCACTAAGCTTAATTTTAAGTGGTTCTAGTCGGTAAAAAGCATACTTTTCTATATAGTTAAAACATGCGTTTGCCAGTCAGAATCACACATTCTTAGGTGAATTCTATTCGTTCCAAGCCGGAAAAGCTTATAGGAAGTTGACTTTCAGGATAAACACACAGCTACTGTTTTGCAAAGTGAATTGCTGTTACTTCGCCAATAAGCTTAGTTTTAAGTGGTCCTAGAAGGTAAAAAGCCTACTTTTGTATATAGACAAAACGTGGATTTCCCAGTCTGGATCACACACTCTTAGGCAAAGCCTGTTGGTTCCAAGCGGGAAAAGTTTGGAGGAAGTTGACTTTGAAGATAAAAGCACAGCTAATGTTTTAAAAAGTGAATTGTTCCTACTTGGCGATAAAGCTTAATTTTAAGTGGTTCTAGATGGTAAAAAGCATACTTTACTATATAGACTAAAAAAGCTTTTCCCTGTCTCAATCTCTCATTCTTTGGCAAATATTGTTAGTTCCATAAGGGAAAAGCTTGCAGGAACTTGACTTTGTAGATAAACACACAGCTAGTGATTTGCAAAGTGAATGGCTGTTATTTGGTGAATAAGATTAGTTTTAAGTGGTTCTAGAGGGTAAACAGCAGACTTTTCAATATCGACAAAACATGGTTTTCCCAGTCTGAATCTCTCATTCTTTGGTGAATTCTGACCTTTCCAAGCGGGAAAAGCTTGTAGGAAGTTGACTTTCAATATAAACACACAGTTGGTGTTTTGCAAAGTGAATTTCTGTCACTTAGCAAATAAGCTTAGTTTTCAGTGGTTCTAGAGGGTAAAAAGCATACTTTTCTATATGGACAAAAAAAGCCTTTCCTAGTCTGAATCTATCATTCTTTGGCGATTTCTGATTGGTCCAAGAGGGAAAAGCTTGTAGGAAGTTGACTTTGAAGATAAACACACAGCTAGTTATTTCCAAAGTGAATTTTGTTACTTCGCCAATAAGCTTAGTTTTAAGTGGTACTAGAAGATAAAAAGCCTACTTTTGTATATAGACTTTTTGTAATACGTGGGTTTCCCAGTCTGAATCACACACTCTTAGGCAAATCCTGTTCCTTCCAAGCAGGAAAAGTTTGGAGGAAGTTGACTTTGAAGATAAAAGCACAGCTAATGTTTTAAAAAGTGAATTGTTCCTACTTGGCGATAAAGCTTAGTTTTAAGTGGTTCTAGATGGTAATAAGCATACTTTTCTATATAGACTGAAAAAGCTTTTCCCTGTCTCAATCTCTCATTCTTTGGCGAATTCTGTTCGTTCCCTACGGCAAAAGCTTGCAGGAACTTGACTTTGAAGATAAACACACAGCTAGTCTTTTACAAAGTGAATTCCAGTTACTTGTCCAATAAGCTTAGTTTTAAGTGGTCCTAGAATGTAAAAAGCAGACTTTTCATTATAGGCAAAACAGGCGTTTCCCAGTCTGAGTCACACATTCTTCTGTGAATCGTGTTCGATCCAAGTGGGAAAAGTTTGTAGGAAGTTGACTCTGAAGATAAACACACAGCTAGTGTTTTGCAAAGTGAATTGCTGTTACTTGGCCAATAACCTTAATTTTAAGTGGTTCTAGTCGGTAAAAAGCATACTTTTATATGTAGACAAAACGTGTGTTTGCCAGTCAGAATCACACATTCTTGGGTGAATTCGATTCATTCCAAGTTGGAAAAGCTTATAGGAAGGTGACTTTCAGGATAAACACACAGCTACTGTTTTGCAAAGTGAATTGCTGTTACTAGGCAAATAAGCTTAGTTTTCAGTGGTTCTAGAGGGTAAAAAGCATACTGTTCAATATAGACAAAACATGGGTTTCCCAGTCTGAATCGAACATTCTTTGGTGAATCTGTTTGTTCCAAGAGGGAAAATCTTGTAGGAAGTGGACTTTTAAGATAAACGCACAGCTAGTGTTTTGCAAAGTGTATTGATGTTACTTGGCCAAAAAGCTTAGTTTTAAGTGTTTCTACACGGGAAAAAGCCTACTTTTCTATATGGACAAAACATGGGTTTCCTTTCCCAGGCTGACTCGAACATTCTTTGGCGAATACTGTTCGTTCCAATCGCGAAAAGTTTGTAGGAAGTTAACATTCAAGATAAACACACAGGAACTGATTCGTAAAGTAAATTGAACTTACTAGGCAAATATGCTTAGTTTTAAATGGTTCTAGGTGGTAAAAAGCAGACCTTTCAATGTAGACAAAACATGGGTTTCCCAGTCTGAATCACACATTCTTAGGCGAAATCTGTTCAGTCCAAGCGGGAAAAGCTTTTAAGAAGTTGACTTTGAAGATAAACACACAGCTAGTGTTTTGCAAAGTGAATTGCTGTTACTTGGCCAATAAGTTTAGTTTTCATATTGAATGGTGTTACTTGGCGAATATGCTTAGTTTCAAGTGGCTCTAGAGGGTAAAAAGCAGAATTTTCAACATAGACATAACCTGGTTTTCCCAGTCTGAATCTCTCATTCTTTGGCGAAATCTGTGGTTCTAGAGGAGAAAAACCAGACTTTTATGTATAGACATAACATGCATTTCCCAGTCTCAATCACACATTCTTAGGCGAACGGTGTTCGTTCCAAGTGGGAAATGTTTGTATGAAGGTGAATTTGAAGATAAACACACAGCTAGTGTTTTACAAAGTGAATTGTTCTTACTTGGCAATTAAGTTTAGTTTTAAGTAGTTCGAGATGGAAAAAGCATACTGTTCTACATAGACTATATAAACTTTTCCCAGTCTCAGTCTCCCATTCTTTGGCTAATATTGTTCCTTCCTAGCGGGAAAAGCTTGTAGGAATTTGACTTTCAAGATAAACACACAGCAACTGATTTGCAAAGTAAATTGCTCTTACTAGGCCAATAAGCGTAGTTTTAAATGGTTCTAGATGGTAAAAAGCAGACTTTTCAATACAGACAAAACATGGTTTTCCCATTCTGAATCTCTCATTCTTTGGTGAAATCTGTTCGTTCGAAGCGGGAAAAGCTTGTAGGAAGTTGACTTTGAAGATAAACACACAGCTAGTGTTTTACAAAGAGAATTGCTGTTACTTGGCCAATAAACTTAGTTTTCAGTGGTTCTAGGGGGAAAAAGCAGACTTTTCAATATAGCCAAAACATGGGTTTCCCAGTCTGAATCGATCTTTCTTTGGTGAATCTGTTCGTTCCAAGCGGGAAAAGCTTGTAGGAAGTTGACTTTGAAGATAAACACACAGCTAGTGTTTTGCAAAGTGAATTGCTCTTACTAGGCCAATAAGCTTAATTGTAAGTGGTTCTAGAGGAGAAAAACCAGACTTTTATGTATAGACAAAACATGCATTTCCCAGTCTGAACCACACATTCTTTAGAGAATCGTGTTCGTTCCAAGCAGAAAAGTTTATAGGAAGGTGACTTTGAAGATAAACACACAGCTAGTGATTTGCAGAATGAATGGCTGTTACTTGTCGAATCAGCTTAGTTGTAAGTGGTTCTAGACCGTAAAAAGCAGACTTTTCTATATAGACAAAACATTCCTTTCCCAGTCTGAATCACATATTCTTACGTGAATTCTGTTCATTCCATGTGGGAAAAGCTTGCAGGAAGTTGTCTTTGAAGATAAACACACAGCTAATGTTTTGCAAAGTGAATTGCTGTTACTAGCAGAATAAGCTTAGTTTTATGTGGTTCTAGCTTGGCAATTAAGCTAAGTTTTATGTAGGTGTAGATGGTAAAAAGCAGAATTATCTATATAGACTAAAAAAGCTTTTCCCAGTCTCAATCTCTCATTCTTTGGTGATTTCTGTCCGTTCCAAGAGGGAAAAGGTTGTAGGAAATTGACTCTGAAGATAAACGCACAGGCAGTGATTTGCAAAGTGAATGGTGTTACTTGGCAAATATGCTTACTTTTAAGTGGCTCTAGAGGGTAAAAAGCAGACTATTCAATATAGACAAAACATGGGTTTCCCAGTCTGAATCACACATTCTTAGGCGAAATCTGTTCAGTCCAAGCAGGAAAAGCTTTTAAGAAGTTGACTTTGAAGATAAACACACAGCTAGTGTTTTGCAAAGTGAAATGCTGTTACTTGCCAATAAGTTTAATTTTAAGTGTTTCTAGACGGTAAGAAGCATACATTTCTATATAGTCAAAACATGCATTTCCCAGTCTGAATCACACATTCTTAGGCAAATTCTGTTCGGTCAAAGCAGGAAAAGCTTGTATGAAGTTGACTTTGAAGATAAACACACAGCTAGTGTTTTGCAAAGTGAAATGCTCTTACTTGGTCAATAAGTTTAATTTTAAGTGTTTCTAGACGGTAAAAAGCATACTCTTCTATATGGACAAAACATGCCTTTCCTAGTCTGACTCACACATTCTCCTGTGAATCGTGTTCTTTCCAAGTGGGAAAAATTTGTAGGAAGTTGACTTTGAAGATAAACACACAGCTAGTGTTTTGCAAAGTGAATTGCTCTTACTTGGCCACTAAGCTTAATTTTAAGTGGTTCTAGTCGGTAAAAAGCATACTTTTCTATATAGTTAAAACATGCGTTTGCCAGTCAGAATCACACATTCTTAGGTGAATTCTATTCGTTCCAAGCCGGAAAAGCTTATAGGAAGTTGACTTTCAGGATAAACACACAGCTACTGTTTTGCAAAGTGAATTGCTGTTACTTCGCCAATAAGCTTAGTTTTAAGTGGTCCTAGAAGGTAAAAAGCCTACTTTTGTATATAGACAAAACGTGGATTTCCCAGTCTGGATCACACACTCTTAGGCAAAGCCTGTTGGTTCCAAGCGGGAAAAGTTTGGAGGAAGTTGACTTTGAAGATAAAAGCACAGCTAATGTTTTAAAAAGTGAATTGTTCCTACTTGGCGATAAAGCTTAATTTTAAGTGGTTCTAGATGGTAAAAAGCATACTTTACTATATAGACTAAAAAAGCTTTTCCCTGTCTCAATCTCTCATTCTTTGGCAAATTCTGTTAGTTCCATAAGGGAAAAGCTTGCAGGAACTTGACTTTGTAGATAAACACACAGCTAGTGATTTGCAAAGTGAATGGCTGTTATTTGGTGAATAAGATTAGTTTTAAGTGGTTCTAGAGGGTAAACAGCAGACTTTTCAATATCGACAAAACATGGTTTTCCCAGTCTGAATCTCTCATTCTTTGGTGAATTCTGACCTTTCCAAGCGGGAAAAGCTTGTAGGAAATTGACTTTCAATATAAACA
This sequence comes from Rattus norvegicus, assembly GCF_021556685.1. NCBI lineage: Eukaryota > Metazoa > Chordata > Mammalia > Rodentia > Muridae > Rattus > Rattus norvegicus. Next base: position 5,929,402 of record NC_141554.1, on the reverse strand, counting down.
CACAGTTGGTGTTTTGCAAAGTGAATTTCTGTCACTTAGCAAATAAGCTTAGTTTTCAGTGGTTCTAGAGGGTAAAAAGCATACTTTTCTATATGGACAAAAAAAGCCTTTCCTAGTCTGAATCTATCATTCTTTGGCGATTTCTGATTGGTCCAAGAGGGAAAAGCTTGTAGGAAGTTGACTTTGAAGATAAACACACAGCTAGTTATTTCCAAAGTGAATTTTGTTACTTCGCCAATAAGCTTAGTTTTAAGTGGTACTAGAAGATAAAAAGCCTACTTTTGTATATAGACTTTTTGTAATACGTGGGTTTCCCAGTCTGAATCACACACTCTTAGGCAAATCCTGTTCCTTCCAAGCAGGAAAAGTTTGGAGGAAGTTGACTTTGAAGATAAAAGCACAGCTAATGTTTTAAAAAGTGAATTGTTCCTACTTGGCGATAAAGCTTAGTTTTAAGTGGTTCTAGATGGTAATAAGCATACTTTTCTATATAGACTAAAAAAGCTTTTCCCTGTCTCAATCTCTCATTCTTTGGCGAATTCTGTTCGTTCCCTACGGCAAAAGCTTGCAGGAACTTGACTTTGAAGATAAACACACAGCTAGTCTTTTACAAAGTGAATTCCAGTTACTTGTCCAATAAGCTTAGTTTTAAGTGGTCCTAGAATGTAAAAAGCAGACTTTTCATTATAGGCAAAACAGGCGTTTCCCAGTCTGAGTCACACATTCTTCTGTGAATCGTGTTCGATCCAAGTGGGAAAAGTTTGTAGGAAGTTGACTCTGAAGATAAACACACAGCTAGTGTTTTGCAAAGTGAATTGCTGTTACTTGGCCAATAACCTTAATTTTAAGTGGTTCTAGTCGGTAAAAAGCATACTTTTATATGTAGACAAAACGTGTGTTTGCCAGTCAGAATCACACATTCTTGGGTGAATTCGATTCATTCCAAGTTGGAAAAGCTTATAGGAAGGTGACTTTCAGGATAAACACACAGCTACTGTTTTGCAAAGTGAATTGCTGTTACTAGGCAAATAAGCTTAGTTTTCAGTGGTTCTAGAGGGTAAAAAGCATACTGTTCAATATAGACAAAACATGGGTTTCCCAGTCTGAATCGAACATTCTTTGGTGAATCTGTTTGTTCCAAGAGGGAAAATCTTGTAGGAAGTGGACTTTTAAGATAAACGCACAGCTAGTGTTTTGCAAAGTGTATTGATGTTACTTGGCCAAAAAGCTTAGTTTTAAGTGTTTCTACACGGGAAAAAGCCTACTTTTCTATATGGACAAAACATGGGTTTCCTTTCCCAGGCTGACTCGAACATTCTTTGGCGAATACTGTTCGTTCCAATCGCGAAAAGTTTGTAGGAAGTTAACATTCAAGATAAACACACAGGAACTGATTCGTAAAGTAAATTGAACTTACTAGGCAAATATGCTTAGTTTTAAATGGTTCTAGGTGGTAAAAAGCAGACCTTTCAATGTAGACAAAACATGGGTTTCCCAGTCTGAATCACACATTCTTAGGCGAAATCTGTTCAGTCCAAGCGGGAAAAGCTTTTAAGAAGTTGACTTTGAAGATAAACACACAGCTAGTGTTTTGCAAAGTGAATTGCTGTTACTTGGCCAATAAGTTTAGTTTTCATATTGAATGGTGTTACTTGGCGAATATGCTTAGTTTCAAGTGGCTCTAGAGGGTAAAAAGCAGAATTTTCAACATAGACATAACCTGGTTTTCCCAGTCTGAATCTCTCATTCTTTGGCGAAATCTGTGGTTCTAGAGGAGAAAAACCAGACTTTTATGTATAGACATAACATGCATTTCCCAGTCTCAATCACACATTCTTAGGCGAACGGTGTTCGTTCCAAGTGGGAAATGTTTGTATGAAGGTGAATTTGAAGATAAACACACAGCTAGTGTTTTACAAAGTGAATTGTTCTTACTTGGCAATTAAGTTTAGTTTTAAGTAGTTCGAGATGGAAAAAGCATACTGTTCTACATAGACTATATAAACTTTTCCCAGTCTCAGTCTCCCATTCTTTGGCTAATATTGTTCCTTCCTAGCGGGAAAAGCTTGTAGGAATTTGACTTTCAAGATAAACACACAGCAACTGATTTGCAAAGTAAATTGCTCTTACTAGGCCAATAAGCGTAGTTTTAAATGGTTCTAGATGGTAAAAAGCAGACTTTTCAATACAGACAAAACATGGTTTTCCCATTCTGAATCTCTCATTCTTTGGTGAAATCTGTTCGTTCGAAGCGGGAAAAGCTTGTAGGAAGTTGACTTTGAAGATAAACACACAGCTAGTGTTTTACAAAGAGAATTGCTGTTACTTGGCCAATAAACTTAGTTTTCAGTGGTTCTAGGGGGAAAAAGCAGACTTTTCAATATAGCCAAAACATGGGTTTCCCAGTCTGAATCGATCTTTCTTTGGTGAATCTGTTCGTTCCAAGCGGGAAAAGCTTGTAGGAAGTTGACTTTGAAGATAAACACACAGCTAGTGTTTTGCAAAGTGAATTGCTCTTACTTGGCCAATAAGCTTAATTGTAAGTGGTTCTAGAGGAGAAAAACCAGACTTTTATGTATAGACAAAACATGCATTTCCCAGTCTGAACCACACATTCTTTAGAGAATCGTGTTCGTTCCAAGCAGAAAAGTTTATAGGAAGGTGACTTTGAAGATAAACACACAGCTAGTGATTTGCAGAATGAATGGCTGTTACTTGTCGAATCAGCTTAGTTGTAAGTGGTTCTAGACCGTAAAAAGCAGACTTTTCTATATAGACAAAACATTCCTTTCCCAGTCTGAATCACATATTCTTACGTGAATTCTGTTCATTCCATGTGGGAAAAGCTTGCAGGAAGTTGTCTTTGAAGATAAACACACAGCTAATGTTTTGCAAAGTGAATTGCTGTTACTAGCAGAATAAGCTTAGTTTTATGTGGTTCTAGCTTGGCAATTAAGCTAAGTTTTATGTAGGTGTAGATGGTAAAAAGCAGAATTATCTATATAGACTAACAAAGCTTTTCCCAGTCTCAATCTCTCATTCTTTGGTGATTTCTGTCCGTTCCAAGAGGGAAAAGGTTGTAGGAAATTGACTCTGAAGATAAACGCACAGGCAGTGATTTGCAAAGTGAATGGTGTTACTTGGCAAATATGCTTACTTTTAAGTGGCTCTAGAGGGTAAAAAGCAGACTATTCAATATAGACAAAACATGGGTTTCCCAGTCTGAATCACACATTCTTAGGCGAAATCTGTTCAGTCCAAGCAGGAAAAGCTTTTAAGAAGTTGACTTTGAAGATAAACACACAGCTAGTGTTTTGCAAAGTGAAATGCTGTTACTTGCCAATAAGTTTAATTTTAAGTGTTTCTAGACGGTAAGAAGCATACATTTCTATATAGTCAAAACATGCATTTCCCAGTCTGAATCACACATTCTTAGGCAAATTCTGTTCGGTCAAAGCAGGAAAAGCTTGTATGAAGTTGACTTTGAAGATAAACACACAGCTAGTGTTTTGCAAAGTGAAATGCTCTTACTTGGTCAATAAGTTTAATTTTAAGTGTTTCTAGACGGTAAAAAGCATACTCTTCTATATGGACAAAACATGCCTTTCCTAGTCTGACTCACACATTCTCCTGTGAATCGTGTTCTTTCCAAGTGGGAAAAATTTGTAGGAAGTTGACTTTGAAGATAAACACACAGCTAGTGTTTTGCAAAGTGAATTGCTCTTACTTGGCCACTAAGCTTAATTTTAAGTGGTTCTAGTCGGTAAAAAGCATACTTTTCTATATAGTTAAAACATGCGTTTGCCAGTCAGAATCACACATTCTTAGGTGAATTCTATTCGTTCCAAGCCGGAAAAGCTTATAGGAAGTTGACTTTCAGGATAAACACACAGCTACTGTTTTGCAAAGTGAATTGCTGTTACTTCGCCAATAAGCTTAGTTTTAAGTGGTCCTAGAAGGTAAAAAGCCTACTTTTGTATATAGACAAAACGTGGATTTCCCAGTCTGAATCACACACTCTTAGGCAAAGCCTGTTGGTTCCAAGCGGGAAAAGTTTGGAGGAAGTTGACTTTGAAGATAAAAGCACAGCTAATGTTTTAAAAAGTGAATTGTTCCTACTTGGCGATAAAGCTTAATTTTAAGTGGTTCTAGATGGTAAAAAGCATACTTTACTATATAGACTAAAAAAGCTTTTCCCTGTCTCAATCTCTCATTCTTTGGCAAATTCTGTTAGTTCCATAAGGGAAAAGCTTGCAGGAACTTGACTTTGTAGATAAACACACAGCTAGTGATTTGCAAAGTGAATGGCTGTTATTTGGTGAATAAGATTAGTTTTAAGTGGTTCTAGAGGGTAAACAGCAGACTTTTCAATATCGACAAAACATGGTTTTCCCAGTCTGAATCTCTCATTCTTTGGTGAATTCTGACCTTTCCAAGCGGGAAAAGCTTGTAGGAAGTTGACTTTCAATATAAACACACAGTTGGTGTTTTGCAAAGTGAATTTCTGTCACTTAGCAAATAAGCTTAGTTTTCGTGGTTCTAGAGGGTAAAAAGCATACTTTTCTATATGGACAAAAAAAGCCTTTCCTAGTCTGAATCTATCATTCTTTGGCGATTTGTGATTGGTCCAAGAGGGAAAAGCTTGTAGGAAGTTGACTTTGAAGATAAACACACAGCTAGTTATTTCCAAAATGAATTTTGTTACTTCGCCAATAAGCTTAGTTTTAAGTGGTACTAGAAGATAAAAAGCCTACTTTTGTATATAGACTTTTTGTAATACGTGGGTTTCCCAGTCTGAATCACACACTCTTAGGCAAATCCTGTTCCTTCCAAGCAGGAAAAGTTTGGAGGAAGTTGACTTTGAAGATAAAAGCACAGCTAATGTTTTAAAAAGTGAATTGTTCCTACTTGGCGATAAAGCTTAGTTTTAAGTGGTTCTAGATGGTAATAAGCATACTTTTCTATATAGACTAAAAAAGCTTTTCCCTGTCTCAATCTCTCATTCTTTGGCGAATTCTGTTCGTTCCCTACGGCAAAAGCTTGCAGGAACTTGACTTTGAAGATAAACACACAGCTAGTCTTTTACAAAGTGAATTCCAGTTACTTGTCCAATAAGCTTAGTTTTAAGTGGTCCTAGAATGTAAAAAGCAGACTTTTCATTATAGGCAAAACAGGCGTTTCCCAGTCTGAGTCACACATTCTTCTGTGAATCGTGTTCGATCCAAGTGGGAAAAGTTTGTAGGAAGTTGACTCTGAAGATAAACACACAGCTAGTGTTTTGCAAAGTGAATTGCTGTTACTTGGCCAATAACCTTAATTTTAAGTGGTTCTAGTCGGTAAAAAGCATACTTTTATATGTAGACAAAACGTGTGTTTGCCAGTCAGAATCACACATTCTTGGGTGAATTCGATTCATTCCAAGTTGGAAAAGCTTATAGGAAGGTGACTTTCAGGATAAACACACAGCTACTGTTTTGCAAAGTGAATTGCTGTTACTAGGCAAATAAGCTTAGTTTTCAGTGGTTCTAGAGGGTAAAAAGCATACTGTTCAATATAGACAAAACATGGGTTTCCCAGTCTGAATCGAACATTCTTTGGTGAATCTGTTTGTTCCAAGAGGGAAAATCTTGTAGGAAGTGGACTTTTAAGATAAACGCACAGCTAGTGTTTTGCAAAGTGTATTGATGTTACTTGGCCAAAAAGCTTAGTTTTAAGTGTTTCTACACGGGAAAAAGCCTACTTTTCTATATGGACAAAACATGGGTTTCCTTTCCCAGGCTGACTCGAACATTCTTTGGCGAATACTGTTCGTTCCAATCGCGAAAAGTTTGTAGGAAGTTAACATTCAAGATAAACACACAGGAACTGATTCGTAAAGTAAATTGAACTTACTAGGCAAATATGCTTAGTTTTAAATGGTTCTAGGTGGTAAAAAGCAGACCTTTCAATGTAGACAAAACATGGGTTTCCCAGTCTGAATCACACATTCTTAGGCGAAATCTGTTCAGTCCAAGCGGGAAAAGCTTTTAAGAATTTGACTTTGAAGATAAACACACAGCTAGTGTTTTGCAAAGTGAATTGCTGTTACTTGGCCAATAAGTTTAGTTTTCATATTGAATGGTGTTACTTGGCGAATATGCTTAGTTTCAAGTGGCTCTAGAGGGTAAAAAGCAGAATTTTCAACATAGACATAACCTGGTTTTCCCAGTCTGAATCTCTCATTCTTTGGCGAAATCTGTGGTTCTAGAGGAGAAAAACCAGACTTTTATGTATAGACATAACATGCATTTCCCAGTCTCAATCACACATTCTTAGGCGAACGGTGTTCGTTCCAAGTGGGAAATGTTTGTATGAAGGTGAATTTGAAGATAAACACACAGCTAGTGTTTTACAAAGTGAATTGTTCTTACTTGGCAATTAAGTTTAGTTTTAAGTAGTTCGAGATGGAAAAAGCATACTGTTCTACATAGACTATATAAACTTTTCCCAGTCTCAGTCTCCCATTCTTTGGCTAATATTGTTCCTTCCTAGCGGGAAAAGCTTGTAGGAATTTGACTTTCAAGATAAACACACAGCAACTGATTTGCAAAGTAAATTGCTCTTACTAGGCCAATAAGCGTAGTTTTAAATGGTTCTAGATGGTAAAAAGCAGACTTTTCAATACAGACAAAACATGGGTTTCCCAGTCTGAATCTCTCATTCTTTGGTGAAATCTGTTCGTTCGAAGCGGGAAAAGCTTGTAGGAAGTTGACTTTGAAGATAAACACACAGCTAGTGTTTTACAAAGAGAATTGCTGTTACTTGGCCAATAAACTTAGTTTTCAGTGGTTCTAGGGGGAAAAAGCAGACTTTTCAATATAGCCAAAACATGGGTTTCCCAGTCTGAATCGATCTTTCTTTGGTGAATCTGTTCGTTCCAAGCGGGAAAAGCTTGTAGGAAGTTGACTTTGAAGATAAACACACAGCTAGTGTTTTGCAAAGTGAATTGCTCTTACTAGGCCAATAAGCTTAATTGTAAGTGGTTCTAGAGGAGAAAAACCAGACTTTTATGTATAGACAAAACATGCATTTCCCAGTCTGAACCACACATTCTTTAGAGAATCGTGTTCGTTCCAAGCAGAAAAGTTTATAGGAAGGTGACTTTGAAGATAAACACACAGCTAGTGATTTGCAGAATGAATGGCTGTTACTTGTCGAATCAGCTTAGTTGTAAGTGGTTCTAGACCGTAAAAAGCAGACTTTTCTATATAGACAAAACATTCCTTTCCCAGTCTGAATCACATATTCTTACGTGAATTCTGTTCATTCCATGTGGGAAAAGCTTGCAGGAAGTTGTCTTTGAAGATAAACACACAGCTAATGTTTTGCAAAGTGAATTGCTGTTACTAGCAGAATAAGCTTAGTTTTATGTGGTTCTAGCTTGGCAATTAAGCTAAGTTTTATGTAGGTGTAGATGGTAAAAAGCAGAATTATCTATATAGACTAAAAAAGCTTTTCCCAGTCTCAATCTCTCATTCTTTGGTGATTTCTGTCCGTTCCAAGAGGGAAAAGGTTGTAGGAAATTGACTCTGATGATAAACGCACAGGCAGTGATTTGCAAAGTGAATGGTGTTACTTGGCAAATATGCTTACTTTTAAGTGGCTCTAGAGGGTAAAAAGCAGACTATTCAATATAGACAAAACATGGGTTTCCCAGTCTGAATCACACATTCTTAGGCGAAATCTGTTCAGTCCAAGCAGGAAAAGCTTTTAAGAAGTTGACTTTGAAGATAAACACACAGCTAGTGTTTTGCAAAGTGAAATGCTGTTACTTGCCAATAAGTTTAATTTTAAGTGTTTCTAGACGGTAAGAAGCATACATTTCTATATAGTCAAAACATGCATTTCCCAGTCTGAATCACACATTCTTAGGCAAATTCTGTTCGGTCAAAGCAGGAAAAGCTTGTATGAAGTTGACTTTGAAGATAAACACACAGCTAGTGTTTTGCAAAGTGAAATGCTCTTACTTGGTCAATAAGTTTAATTTTAAGTGTTTCTAGACGGTAAAAAGCATACTCTTCTATATGGACAAAACATGCCTTTCCTAGTCTGACTCACACATTCTCCTGTGAATCGTGTTCTTTCCAAGTGGGAAAAATTTGTAGGAAGTTGACTTTGAAGATAAACACACAGCTAGTGTTTTGCAAAGTGAATTGCTCTTACTTGGCCACTAAGCTTAATTTTAAGTGGTTCTAGTCGGTAAAAAGCATACTTTTCTATATAGTTAAAACATGCGTTTGCCAGTCAGAATCACACATTCTTAGGTGAATTCTATTCGTTCCAAGCCGGAAAAGCTTATAGGAAGTTGACTTTCAGGATAAACACACAGCTACTGTTTTGCAAAGTGAATTGCTGTTACTTCGCCAATAAGCTTAGTTTTAAGTGGTCCTAGAAGGTAAAAAGCCTACTTTTGTATATAGACAAAACGTGGATTTCCCAGTCTGAATCACACACTCTTAGGCAAAGCCTGTTGGTTCCAAGCGGGAAAAGTTTGGAGGAAGTTGACTTTGAAGATAAAAGCACAGCTAATGTTTTAAAAAGTGAATTGTTCCTACTTGGCGATAAAGCTTAATTTTAAGTGGTTCTAGATGGTAAAAAGCATACTTTACTATATAGACTAAAAAAGCTTTTCCCTGTCTCAATCTCTCATTCTTTGGCAAATTCTGTTAGTTCCATAAGGGAAAAGCTTGCAGGAACTTGACTTTGTAGATAAACACACAGCTAGTGATTTGCAAAGTGAATGGCTGTTATTTGGTGAATAAGATTAGTTTTAAGTGGTTCTAGAGGGTAAACAGCAGACTTTTCAATATCGACAAAACATGGTTTTCCCAGTCTGAATCTCTCATTCTTTGGTGAATTCTGACCTTTCCAAGCGGGAAAAGCTTGTAGGAAGTTGACTTTCAATATAAACACACAGTTGGTGTTTTGCAAAGTGAATTTCTGTCACTTAGCAAATAAACTTAGTTTTCAGTGGTTCTAGAGGGTAAAAAGCATACTTTTCTATATGGACAAAAAAAGCCTTTCCTAGTCTGAATCTATCATTCTTTGGCGATTTCTGATTGGTCCAAGAGGGAAAAGCTTGTAGGAAGTTGACTTTGAAGATAAACACACAGCTAGTTATTTCCAAAGTGAATTTTGTTACTTCGCCAATAAGCTTAGTTTTAAGTGGTACTAGAAGATAAAAAGCCTACTTTTGTATATAGACTTTTTGTAATACGTGGGTTTCCCAGTCTGAATCACACACTCTTAGGCAAATCCTGTTCCTTCCAAGCAGGAAAAGTTTGGAGGAAGTTGACTTTGAAGATAAAAGCACAGCTAATGTTTTAAAAAGTGAATTGTTCCTACTTGGCGATAAAGCTTAGTTTTAAGTGGTTCTAGATGGTAATAAGCATACTTTTCTATATAGACTAAAAAAGCTTTTCCCTGTCTCAATCTCTCATTCTTTGGCGAATTCTGTTCGTTCCCTACGGCAAAAGCTTGCAGGAACTTGACTTTGAAGATAAACACACAGCTAGTCTTTTACAAAGTGAATTCCAGTTACTTGTCCAATAAGCTTAGTTTTAAGTGGTCCTAGAATGTAAAAAGCAGACTTTTCATTATAGGCAAAACAGGCGTTTCCCAGTCTGAGTCACACATTCTTCTGTGAATCGTGTTCGATCCAAGTGGGAAAAGTTTGTAGGAAGTTGACTCTGAAGATAAACACACAGCTAGTGTTTTGCAAAGTGAATTGCTGTTACTTGGCCAATAACCTTAATTTTAAGTGGTTCTAGTCGGTAAAAAGCATACTTTTATATGTAGACAAAACGTGTGTTTGCCAGTCAGAATCACACATTCTTGGGTGAATTCGATTCATTCCAAGTTGGAAAAGCTTATAGGAAGGTGACTTTCAGGATAAACACACAGCTACTGTTTTGCAAAGTGAATTGCTGTTACTAGGCAAATAAGCTTAGTTTTCAGTGGTTCTAGAGGGTAAAAAGCATACTGTTCAATATAGACAAAACATGGGTTTCCCAGTCTGAATCGAACATTCTTTGGTGAATCTGTTTGTTCCAAGAGGGAAAATCTTGTAGGAAGTGGACTTTTAAGATAAACGCACAGCTAGTGTTTTGCAAAGTGTATTGATGTTACTTGGCCAAAAAGCTTAGTTTTAAGTGTTTCTACACGGGAAAAAGCCTACTTTTCTATATGGACAAAACATGGGTTTCCTTTCCCAGGCTGACTCGAACATTCTTTGGCGAATACTGTTCGTTCCAATCGCGAAAAGTTTGTAGGAAGTTAACATTCAAGATAAACACACAGGAACTGATTCGTAAAGTAAATTGAACTTACTAGGCAAATATGCTTAGTTTTAAATGGTTCTAGGTGGTAAAAAGCAGACCTTTCAATGTAGACAAAACATGGGTTTCCCAGTCTGAATCACACATTCTTAGGCGAAATCTGTTCAGTCCAAGCGGGAAAAGCTTTTAAGAAGTTGACTTTGAAGATAAACACACAGCTAGTGTTTTGCAAAGTGAATTGCTGTTACTTGGCCAATAAGTTTAGTTTTCATATTGAATGGTGTTACTTGGCGAATATGCTTAGTTTCAAGTGGCTCTAGAGGGTAAAAAGCAGAATTTTCAACATAGACATAACCTGGTTTTCCCAGTCTGAATCTCTCATTCTTTGGCGAAATCTGTGGTTCTAGAGGAGAAAAACCAGACTTTTATGTATAGACATAACATGCATTTCCCAGTCTCAATCACACATTCTTAGGCGAACGGTGTTCGTTCCAAGTGGGAAATGTTTGTATGAAGGTGAATTTGAAGATAAACACACAGCTAGTGTTTTACAAAGTGAATTGTTCTTACTTGGCAATTAAGTTTAGTTTTAAGTAGTTCGAGATGGAAAAAGCATACTGTTCTACATAGACTATATAAACTTTTCCCAGTCTCAGTCTCCCATTCTTTGGCTAATATTGTTCCTTCCTAGCGGGAAAAGCTTGTAGGAATTTGACTTTCAAGATAAACACACAGCAACTGATTTGCAAAGTAAATTGCTCTTACTAGGCCAATAAGCGTAGTTTTAAATGGTTCTAGATGGTAAAAAGCAGACTTTTCAATACAGACAAAACATGGTTTTCCCATTCTGAATCTCTCATTCTTTGGTGAAATCTGTTCGTTCGAAGCGGGAAAAGCTTGTAGGAAGTTGACTTTGAAGATAAACACACAGCTAGTGTTTTACAAAGAGAATTGCTGTTACTTGGCCAATAAACTTAGTTTTCAGTGGTTCTAGGGGGAAAAAGCAGACTTTTCAATATAGCCAAAACATGGGTTTCCCAGTCTGAATCGATCTTTCTTTGGTGAATCTGTTCGTTCCAAGCGGGAAAAGCTTGTAGGAAGTTGACTTTGAAGATAAACACACAGCTAGTGTTTTGCAAAGTGAATTGCTCTTACTTGGCCAATAAGCTTAATTGTAAGTGGTTCTAGAGGAGAAAAACCAGACTTTTATGTATAGACAAAACATGCATTTCCCAGTCTGAACCACACATTCTTTAGAGAATCGTGTTCGTTCCAAGCAGAAAAGTTTATAGGAAGGTGACTTTGAAGATAAACACACAGCTAGTGATTTGCAGAATGAATGGCTGTTACTTGTCGAATCAGCTTAGTTGTAAGTGGTTCTAGACCGTAAAAAGCAGACTTTTCTATATAGACAAAACATTCCTTTCCCAGTCTGAATCACATATTCTTACGTGAATTCTGTTCATTCCATGTGGGAAAAGCTTGCAGGAAGTTGTCTTTGAAGATAAACACACAGCTAATGTTTTGCAAAGTGAATTGCTGTTACTAGCAGAATAAGCTTAGTTTTATGTGGTTCTAGCTTGGCAATTAAGCTAAGTTTTATGTAGGTGTAGATGGTAAAAAGCAGAATTATCTATATAGACTAAAAAAGCTTTTCCCAGTCTCAATCTCTCATTCTTTGGTGATTTCTGTCCGTTCCAAGAGGGAAAAGGTTGTAGGAAATTGACTCTGAAGATAAACGCACAGGCAGTGATTTGCAAAGTGAATGGTGTTACTTGGCAAATATGCTTACTTTTAAGTGGCTCTAGAGGGTAAAAAGCAGACTATTCAATATAGACAAAACATGGGTTTCCCAGTCTGAATCACACATTCTTAGGCGAAATCTGTTCAGTCCAAGCAGGAAAAGCTTTTAAGAAGTTGACTTTGAAGATAAACACACAGCTAGTGTTTTGCAAAGTGAAATGCTGTTACTTGCCAATAAGTTTAATTTTAAGTGTTTCTAGACGGTAAGAAGCATACATTTCTATATAGTCAAAACATGCATTTCCCAGTCTGAATCACACATTCTTAGGCAAATTCTGTTCGGTCAAAGCAGGAAAAGCTTGTATGAAGTTGACTTTGAAGATAAACACACAGCTAGTGTTTTGCAAAGTGAAATGCTCTTATTGGTCAATAAGTTTAATTTTAAGTGTTTCTAGACGGTAAAAAGCATACTCTTCTATATGGACAAAACATGCCTTTCCTAGTCTGACTCACACATTCTCCTGTGAATCGTGTTCTTTCCAAGTGGGAAAAATTTGTAGGAAGTTGACTTTGAAGATAAACACACAGCTAGTGTTTTGCAAAGTGAATTGCTCTTACTTGGCCACTAAGCTTAATTTTAAGTGGTTCTAGTTGGTAAAAAGCATACTTTTCTATATAGTTAAAACATGCGTTTGCCAGTCAGAATCACACATTCTTAGGTGAATTCTATTCGTTCCAAGCCGGAAAAGCTTATAGGAAGTTGACTTTCAGGATAAACACACAGCTACTGTTTTGCAAAGTGAATTGCTGTTACTTCGCCAATAAGCTTAGTTTTAAGTGGTCCTAGAAGGTAAAAAGCCTACTTTTGTATATAGACAAAACGTGGATTTCCCAGTCTGAATCACACACTCTTAGGCAAAGCCTGTTGGTTCCAAGCGGGAAAAGTTTGGAGGAAGTTGACTTTGAAGATAAAAGCACAGCTAATGTTTTAAAAAGTGAATTGTTCCTACTTGGCGATAAAGCTTAATTTTAAGTGGTTCTAGATGGTAAAAAGCATACTTTACTATATAGACTAAAAAAGCTTTTCCCTGTCTCAATCTCTCATTCTTTGGCAAATTCTGTTAGTTCCATAAGGGAAAAGCTTGCAGGAACTTGACTTTGTAGATAAACACACAGCTAGTGATTTGCAAAGTGAATGGCTGTTATTTGGTGAATAAGATTAGTTTTAAGTGGTTCTAGAGGGTAAACAGCAGACTTTTCAATATCGACAAAACATGGTTTTCCCAGTCTGAATCTCTCATTCTTTGGTGAATTCTGACCTTTCCAAGCGGGAAAAGCTTGTAGGAAGTTGACTTTCAATATAAACACACAGTTGGTGTTTTGCAAAGTGAATTTCTGTCACTTAGCAAATAAACTTAGTTTTCAGTGGTTCTAGAGGGTAAAAAGCATACTTTTCTATATGGACAAAAAAAGCCTTTCCTAGTCTGAATCTATCATTCTTTGGCGATTTCTGATTGGTCCAAGAGGGAAAAGCTTGTAGGAAGTTGACTTTGAAGATAAACACACAGCTAGTTATTTCCAAAGTGAATTTTGTTACTTCGCCAATAAGCTTAGTTTTAAGTGGTACTAGAAGATAAAAAGCCTACTTTTGTATATAGACTTTTTGTAATACGTGGGTTTCCCAGTCTGAATCACACACTCTTAGGCAAATCCTGTTCCTTCCAAGCAGGAAAAGTTTGGAGGAAGTTGACTTTGAAGATAAAAGCACAGCTAATGTTTTAAAAAGTGAATTGTTCCTACTTGGCGATAAAGCTTAGTTTTAAGTGGTTCTAGATGGTAATAAGCATACTTTTCTATATAGACTAAAAAAGCTTTTCCCTGTCTCAATCTCTCATTCTTTGGCGAATTCTGTTCGTTCCCTACGGCAAAAGCTTGCAGGAACTTGACTTTGAAGATAAACACACAGCTAGTCTTTTACAAAGTGAATTCCAGTTACTTGTCCAATAAGCTTAGTTTTAAGTGGTCCTAGAATGTAAAAAGCAGACTTTTCATTATAGGCAAAACAGGCGTTTCCCAGTCTGAGTCACACATTCTTCTGTGAATCGTGTTCGATCCAAGTGGGAAAAGTTTGTAGGAAGTTGACTCTGAAGATAAACACACAGCTAGTGTTTTGCAAAGTGAATTGCTGTTACTTGGCCAATAACCTTAATTTTAAGTGGTTCTAGTCGGTAAAAAGCATACTTTTATATGTAGACAAAACGTGTGTTTGCCAGTCAGAATCACACATTCTTGGGTGAATTCGATTCATTCCAAGTTGGAAAAGCTTATAGGAAGGTGACTTTCAGGATAAACACACAGCTACTGTTTTGCAAAGTGAATTGCTGTTACTAGGCAAATAAGCTTAGTTTTCAGTGGTTCTAGAGGGTAAAAAGCATACTGTTCAATATAGACAAAACATGGGTTTCCCAGTCTGAATCGAACATTCTTTGGTGAATCTGTTTGTTCCAAGAGGGAAAATCTTGTAGGAAGTGGACTTTTAAGATAAACGCACAGCTAGTGTTTTGCAAAGTGTATTGATGTTACTTGGCCAAAAAGCTTAGTTTTAAGTGTTTCTACACGGGAAAAAGCCTACTTTTCTATATGGACAAAACATGGGTTTCCTTTCCCAGGCTGACTCGAACATTCTTTGGCGAATACTGTTCGTTCCAATCGCGAAAAGTTTGTAGGAAGTTAACATTCAAGATAAACACACAGGAACTGATTCGTAAAGTAAATTGCTCTTACTAGGCAAATATGCTTAGTTTTAAATGGTTCTAGGTGGTAAAAAGCAGACCTTTCAATGTAGACAAAACATGGGTTTCCCAGTCTGAATCACACATTCTTAGGCGAAATCTGTTCAGTCCAAGCGGGAAAAGCTTTTAAGAAGTTGACTTTGAAGATAAACACACAGCTAGTGTTTTGCAAAGTGAATTGCTGTTACTTGGCCAATAAGTTTAGTTTTCATATTGAATGGTGTTACTTGGCGAATATGCTTAGTTTCAAGTGGCTCTAGAGGGTAAAAAGCAGAATTTTCAACATAGACATAACCTGGTTTTCCCAGTCTGAATCTCTCATTCTTTGGCGAAATCTGTGGTTCTAGAGGAGAAAAACCAGACTTTTATGTATAGACATAACATGCATTTCCCAGTCTCAATCACACATTCTTAGGCGAACGGTGTTCGTTCCAAGTGGGAAATGTTTGTATGAAGGTGAATTTGAAGATAAACACACAGCTAGTGTTTTACAAAGTGAATTGTTCTTACTTGGCAATTAAGTTTAGTTTTAAGTAGTTCGAGATGGAAAAAGCATACTGTTCTACATAGACTATATAAACTTTTCCCAGTCTCAGTCTCCCATTCTTTGGCTAATATTGTTCCTTCCTAGCGGGAAAAGCTTGTAGGAATTTGACTTTCAAGATAAACACACAGCAACTGATTTGCAAAGTAAATTGCTCTTACTAGGCCAATAAGCGTAGTTTTAAATGGTTCTAGATGGTAAAAAGCAGACTTTTCAATACAGACAAAACATGGTTTTCCCATTCTGAATCTCTCATTCTTTGGTGAAATCCGTTCGTTCGAAGCGGGAAAAGCTTGTAGGAAGTTGACTTTGAAGATAAACACACAGCTAGTGTTTTACAAAGAGAATTGCTGTTACTTGGCCAATAAACTTAGTTTTCAGTGGTTCTAGGGGGAAAAAGCAGACTTTTCAATATAGCCAAAACATGGGTTTCCCAGTCTGAATCGATCTTTCTTTGGTGAATCTGTTCGTTCCAAGCGGGAAAAGCTTGTAGGAAGTTGACTTTGAAGATAAACACACAGCTAGTGTTTTGCAAAGTGAATTGCTCTTACTTGGCCAATAAGCTTAATTGTAAGTGGTTCTAGAGGAGAAAAACCAGACTTTTATGTATAGACAAAACATGCATTTCCCAGTCTGAACCACACATTCTTTAGAGAATCGTGTTCGTTCCAAGCAGAAAAGTTTATAGGAAGGTGACTTTGAAGATAAACACACAGCTAGTGATTTGCAGAATGAATGGCTGTTACTTGTCGAATCAGCTTAGTTGTAAGTGGTTCTAGACCGTAAAAAGCAGACTTTTCTATATAGACAAAACATTCCTTTCCCAGTCTGAATCACATATTCTTACGTGAATTCTGTTCATTCCATGTGGGAAAAGCTTGCAGGAAGTTGTCTTTGAAGATAAACACACAGCTAATGTTTTGCAAAGTGAATTGCTGTTACTAGCAGAATAAGCTTAGTTTTATGTGGTTCTAGCTTGGCAATTAAGCTAAGTTTTATGTAGGTGTAGATGGTAAAAAGCAGAATTATCTATATAGACTAAAAAAGCTTTTCCCAGTCTCAATCTCTCATTCTTTGGTGATTTCTGTCCGTTCCAAGAGGGAAAAGGTTGTAGGAAATTGACTCTGAAGATAAACGCACAGGCAGTGATTTGCAAAGTGAATGGTGTTACTTGGCAAATATGCTTACTTTTAAGTGGCTCTAGAGGGTAAAAAGCAGACTATTCAATATAGACAAAACATGGGTTTCCCAGTCTGAATCACACATTCTTAGGCGAAATCTGTTCAGTCCAAGCAGGAAAAGCTTTTAAGAAGTTGACTTTGAAGATAAACACACAGCTAGTGTTTTGCAAAGTGAAATGCTGTTACTTGCCAATAAGTTTAATTTTAAGTGTTTCTAGACGGTAAGAAGCATACATTTCTATATAGTCAAAACATGCATTTCCCAGTCTGAATCACACATTCTTAGGCAAATTCTGTTCGGTCAAAGCAGGAAAAGCTTGTATGAAGTTGACTTTGAAGATAAACACACAGCTAGTGTTTTGCAAAGTGAAATGCTCTTACTTGGTCAATAAGTTTAATTTTAAGTGTTTCTAGACGGTAAAAAGCATACTCTTCTATATGGACAAAACATGCCTTTCCTAGTCTGACTCACACATTCTCCTGTGAATCGTGTTCTTTCCAAGTGGGAAAAATTTGTAGGAAGTTGACTTTGAAGATAAACACACAGCTAGTGTTTTGCAAAGTGAATTGCTCTTACTTGGCCACTAAGCTTAATTTTAAGTGGTTCTAGTCGGTAAAAAGCATACTTTTCTATATAGTTAAAACATGCGTTTGCCAGTCAGAATCACACATTCTTAGGTGAATTCTATTCGTTCCAAGCCGGAAAAGCTTATAGGAAGTTGACTTTCAGGATAAACACACAGCTACTGTTTTGCAAAGTGAATTGCTGTTACTTCGCCAATAAGCTTAGTTTTAAGTGGTCCTAGAAGGTAAAAAGCCTACTTTTGTATATAGACAAAACGTGGATTTCCCAGTCTGAATCACACACTCTTAGGCAAAGCCTGTTGGTTCCAAGCGGGAAAAGTTTGGAGGAAGTTGACTTTGAAGATAAAAGCACAGCTAATGTTTTAAAAAGTGAATTGTTCCTACTTGGCGATAAAGCTTAATTTTAAGTGGTTCTAGATGGTAAAAAGCATACTTTACTATATAGACTAAAAAAGCTTTTCCCTGTCTCAATCTCTCATTCTTTGGCAAATTCTGTTAGTTCCATAAGGGAAAAGCTTGCAGGAACTTGACTTTGTAGATAAACACACAGCTAGTGATTTGCAAAGTGAATGGCTGTTATTTGGTGAATAAGATTAGTTTTAAGTGGTTCTAGAGGGTAAACAGCAGACTTTTCAATATCGACAAAACATGGTTTTCCCAGTCTGAATCTCTCATTCTTTGGTGAATTCTGACCTTTCCAAGCGGGAAAAGCTTGTAGGAAGTTGACTTTCAATATAAACACACAGTTGGTGTTTTGCAAAGTGAATTTCTGTCACTTAGCAAATAAGCTTAGTTTTCGTGGTTCTAGAGGGTAAAAAGCATACTTTTCTATATGGACAAAAAAAGCCTTTCCTAGTCTGAATCTATCATTCTTTGGCGATTTCTGATTGGTCCAAGAGGGAAAAGCTTGTAGGAAGTTGACTTTGAAGATAAACACACAGCTAGTTATTTTCAAAGTGAATTTTGTTACTTCGCCAATAAGCTTAGTTTTAAGTGGTACTAGAAGATAAAAAGCCTACTTTTGTATATAGACTTTTTGTAATACGTGGGTTTCCCAGTCTGAATCACACACTCTTAGGCAAATCCTGTTCCTTCCAAGCAGGAAAAGTTTGGAGGAAGTTGACTTTGAAGATAAAAGCACAGCTAATGTTTTAAAAAGTGAATTGTTCCTACTTGGCGATAAAGCTTAGTTTTAAGTGGTTCTAGATGGTAATAAGCATACTTTTCTATATAGACTAAAAAAGCTTTTCCCTGTCTCAATCTCTCATTCTTTGGCGAATTCTGTTCGTTCCCTACGGCAAAAGCTTGCAGGAACTTGACTTTGAAGATAAACACACAGCTAGTCTTTTACAAAGTGAATTCCAGTTACTTGTCCAATAAGCTTAGTTTTAAGTGGTCCTAGAATGTAAAAAGCAGACTTTTCATTATAGGCAAAACAGGCGTTTCCCAGTCTGAGTCACACATTCTTCTGTGAATCGTGTTCGATCCAAGTGGGAAAAGTTTGTAGGAAGTTGACTCTGAAGATAAACACACAGCTAGTGTTTTGCAAAGTGAATTGCTGTTACTTGGCCAATAACCTTAATTTTAAGTGGTTCTAGTCGGTAAAAAGCATACTTTTATATGTAGACAAAACGTGTGTTTGCCAGTCAGAATCACACATTCTTGGGTGAATTCGATTCATTCCAAGTTGGAAAAGCTTATAGGAAGGTGACTTTCAGGATAAACACACAGCTACTGTTTTGCAAAGTGAATTGCTGTTACTAGGCAAATAAGCTTAGTTTTCAGTGGTTCTAGAGGGTAAAAAGCATACTGTTCAATATAGACAAAACATGGGTTTCCCAGTCTGAATCGAACATTCTTTGGTGAATCTGTTTGTTCCAAGAGGGAAAATCTTGTAGGAAGTGGACTTTTAAGATAAACGCACAGCTAGTGTTTTGCAAAGTGTATTGATGTTACTTGGCCAAAAAGCTTAGTTTTAAGTGTTTCTACACGGGAAAAAGCCTACTTTTCTATATGGACAAAACATGGGTTTCCTTTCCCAGGCTGACTCGAACATTCTTTGGCGAATACTGTTCGTTCCAATCGCGAAAAGTTTGTAGGAAGTTAACATTCAAGATAAACACACAGGAACTGATTCGTAAAGTAAATTGAACTTACTAGGCAAATATGCTTAGTTTTAAATGGTTCTAGGTGGTAAAAAGCAGACCTTTCAATGTAGACAAAACATGGGTTTCCCAGTCTGAATCACACATTCTTAGGCGAAATCTGTTCAGTCCAAGCGGGAAAAGCTTTTAAGAAGTTGACTTTGAAGATAAACACACAGCTAGTGTTTTGCAAAGTGAATTGCTGTTACTTGGCCAATAAGTTTAGTTTTCATATTGAATGGTGTTACTTGGCGAATATGCTTAGTTTCAAGTGGCTCTAGAGGGTAAAAAGCAGAATTTTCAACATAGACATAACCTGGTTTTCCCAGTCTGAATCTCTCATTCTTTGGCGAAATCTGTGGTTCTAGAGGAGAAAAACCAGACTTTTATGTATAGACATAACATGCATTTCCCAGTCTCAATCACACATTCTTAGGCGAACGGTGTTCGTTCCAAGTGGGAAATGTTTGTATGAAGGTGAATTTGAAGATAAACACACAGCTAGTGTTTTACAAAGTGAATTGTTCTTACTTGGCAATTAAGTTTAGTTTTAAGTAGTTCGAGATGGAAAAAGCATACTGTTCTACATAGACTATATAAACTTTTCCCAGTCTCAGTCTCCCATTCTTTGGCTAATATTGTTCCTTCCTAGAAGGAAAAGCTTGTAGGAATTTGACTTTCAAGATAAACACACAGCAACTGATTTGCAAAGTAAATTGCTCTTACTAGGCCAATAAGCGTAGTTTTAAATGGTTCTAGATGGTAAAAAGCAGACTTTTCAATACAGACAAAACATGGTTTTCCCATTCTGAATCTCTCATTCTTTGGTGAAATCTGTTCGTTCGAAGCGGGAAAAGCTTGTAGGAAGTTGACTTTGAAGATAAACACACAGCTAGTGTTTTACAAAGAGAATTGCTGTTACTTGGCCAATAAACTTAGTTTTCAGTGGTTCTAGGGGGAAAAAGCAGACTTTTCAATATAGCCAAAACATGGGTTTCCCAGTCTGAATCGATCTTTCTTTGGTGAATCTGTTCGTTCCAAGCGGGAAAAGCTTGTAGGAAGTTGACTTTGAAGATAAACACACAGCTAGTGTTTTGCAAAGTGAATTGCTCTTACTTGGCCAATAAGCTTAATTGTAAGTGGTTCTAGAGGAGAAAAACCAGACTTTTATGTATAGACAAAACATGCATTTCCCAGTCTGAACCACACATTCTTTAGAGAATCGTGTTCGTTCCAAGCAGAAAAGATTATAGGAAGGTGACTTTGAAGATAAACACACAGCTAGTGATTTGCAGAATGAATGGCTGTTACTTGTCGAATCAGCTTAGTTGTAAGTGGTTCTAGACCGTAAAAAGCAGACTTTTCTATATAGACAAAACATTCCTTTCCCAGTCTGAATCACATATTCTTACGTGAATTCTGTTCATTCCATGTGGGAAAAGCTGGCAGGAAGTTGTCTTTGAAGATAAACACACAGCTAATGTTTTGCAAAGTGAATTGCTGTTACTAGCAGAATAAGCTTAGTTTTATGTGGTTCTAGCTTGGCAATTAAGCTAAGTTTTATGTAGGTGTAGATGGTAAAAAGCAGAATTATCTATATAGACTAAAAAAGCTTTTCCCAGTCTCAGTCTCCCATTCTTTGGTGATTTCTGTCCGTTCCAAGAGGGAAAAGGTTGTAGGAAATTGACTCTGAAGATAAACGCACAGGCAGTGATTTGCAAAGTGAATGGTGTTACTTGGCAAATATGCTTACTTTTAAGTGGCTCTAGAGGGTAAAAAGCAGACTATTCAATATAGACAAAACATGGGTTTCCCAGTCTGAATCACACATTCTTAGGCGAAATCTGTTCAGTCCAAGCAGGAAAAGCTTTTAAGAAGTTGACTTTGAAGATAAACACACAGCTAGTGTTTTGCAAAGTGAAATGCTGTTACTTGCCAATAAGTTTAATTTTAAGTGTTTCTAGACGGTAAGAAGCATACATTTCTATATAGACAAAACATGCATTTCCCAGTCTGAATCACACATTCTTAGGCAAATTCTGTTCGGTCAAAGCAGGAAAAGCTTGTATGAAGTTGACTTTGTAAATAAACACACAGCTAGTGTTTTGCAAAGTAAAATGCTCTTACTTGGCCAGTAAGTTTAATTTTAAGTGTTTCTAGACGGTAAAAAGCATACTCTTCTATATGGACAAAACATGCCTTTCCTAGTCTGACTCACACATTCTCCTGTGAATCGTGTTCTTTCCAAGTGGGAAAAATTTGTAGGAAGTTGACTTTGAAGATAAACACACAGCTAGTGTTTTGCAAAGTGAATTGCTCTTACTTGGCCACTAAGCTTAATTTTAAGTGGTTCTAGTCGGTAAAAAGCATACTTTTCTTTATAGTTAAAACATGCGTTTGCCAGACAGAATCACACATTCTTAGGTGAATTCTATTCGTTCCAAGCCGGAAAAGCTTATAGGAAGTTGACTTTCAGGATAAACACACAGCTACTGTTTTGCAAAGTGAATTGCTGTTACTTCGCCAATAAGCTTAGTTTTAAGTGGTCCTAGAAGGTAAAAAGCCTACTTTTGTATATAGACAAAACGTGGATTTCCCAGTCTGAATCCCACACTCTTAGGCAAATCCTGTTGGTTCCAAGCGGGAAAAGTTTGGAGGAAGTTGACTTTGAAGATAAAAGCACAGCTAATATTTTAAAAAGTGAATTGTTCCTACTTGGCGATAAAGCTTAATTTTAAGTGGTTCTAGATGGTAAAAAGCATACTTTTCTATATGGACAAAACATGCCTTTCCTAGTCTGAATCTATCATTCTTTGTCGATTTCTGATTGGTCCAAGAGGGAAAAGCTTGTAGGAAGTTGACTTTGAAGATAAACACACAGCTAGTTATTTCCAAAGTGAATTGGTGTTTCTTCGCCAATAAGCTTAGTTTTAAGTGGTACTAGAAGGTAAAAAGCCCACTTTTGTATATAGACTTTTTGTAATACGTGGATTTCCCAGTCTGAATCACACACTCTTAGGCAAAGCCTGTTGGTTCCAAGCAGGAAAAGTTTGGAGGAAGTTGACTTTGAAGATAAAAGCACAGCTAATGTTTTAAAAAGTGAATTGTTCCTACTTGGCGATAAAGCTTAGTTTTAAGTGGTTCTAGATGGTAATAAGCATACTTTTCTATATAGACTGAAAAAGCTTTTCCCTGTCTCAATCTCTCATTCTTTGGCAAATTCTGTTAGTTCCATAAGGGAAAAGCTTGCAGGAACTTGACTTTGTAGATAAACACACAGCTAGTGATTTGCAAAGTGAATGGCTGTTATTTGGTGAATAAGATTAGTTTTAAGTGGTTCTAGAGGGTAAACAGCAGACTTTTCAATATCGACAAAACATGGTTTTCCCAGTCTGAATCTCTCATTCTTTGGTGAATTCTGACCTTTCCAAGCGGGAAAAGCTTGTAGGAAGTTGACTTTCAATATAAACACACAGTTGGTGTTTTGCAAAGTGAATTTCTGTCACTTAGCAAATAAGCTTAGTTTTCAGTGGTTCTAGAGGGTAAAAAGCATACTTTTCTATATGGACAAAACATGCCTTTCCTAGTCTGAATCTATCATTCTTTGGCGATTTCTGATTGGTCCAAGAGGGAAGAGCTTGTAGGAAGTTGACTTTGAAGATAAACACACAGCTAGTGTTTTGCAAAGTGAATAGCGTTACTTGGCCAATAAGCTTAGTTTTCAGTGGTTCTAGAGGGTAAAAAGCATACTTTTCTATATACACAAGAAATGGGTTTCCCAGTCAGAATCTCTCATTCTTTGGTGAACTCTTTTCGTTACAAATGGGAAGAGCTTGTAGGAAGTTGACTTTGAAGATAAACGCACAGCTAGTGTTTTGCAAAGTGAATTGCTGTTACTTGACCAATAAGCTTAGTATTAAGTGGCCCTAGAGGGTAAAAAGCATACTTTTTATAGAGATTAAAAATGCTTTTTCCCAGTCTCAATCTCTCATTCTTTAGCGAATTGTATTCCTTCCAAGTGGGAAAAGCTTGTAGGAAGTTCACTTTCAAGAAAAACATACAGTTAGTGTTTTGCAAAGTGAATTGCAGTTACTTGGCCAATAAGATAAGTTTTAAGTGTTTGTAGATGGTAAAGAGCATACTTTTCTATATAGACAAAACATGCATTTCCCAGTATTAATCACACATTCTTAGGCGAATCGTGTTCTTTCCAAGAGGGAAAAGCTTGTAGGAAGTTGACTTTGAAGATAAACACAGAGCTAGTGTTTTGCAAAGTGAATTGCTCTTACTTGGCCAATAAGTTTAATTTTAAGTGTTTCTTGACGGTAAAAAGCATACTCTTCTATATGGACAAAACATGCCTTTCCTAGTCTGACTCACACATTCTCCTGTGAATCGTGTTCTTTCCAAGTGGGAAAAATTTGTAGGAAGTTGACTTTGAAGATAAACACACAGCTAGTGTTTTGCAAAGTGAATTGCTGTTACTTGGCCAATAAACTTAGTTTTCAGTGGTTCTAGAGGGAAAAAGCAGACTTTTCAATATAGCCGAAACATGGGTTTCCCAGTCTGAATCGATCATTCTTTGGTGAATCTGTTCGTTCCAAGCGGGAAAAGCTTGTAGGAAGTTGACTTTGAAGATAAACACACAGCTAGTGTTTTGCAAAGTGAAATTGCTGTTACTAGGCAAATAAGCTTAGTTTTCAGTGGTTCTAGAGGAGAAAATGCAGACTTTTAGGTATAGACATAACATGCATTTCCCAGTCTGAATCACACATTCTTATGCGAATCTTGTTTGTTCCAAGCGGGAAAAGATTATAGGAAGGTGACTTTGAAGATAAACACACAGCTAGTGTTTTACAAAGTGAATTGTTCTTACTTGGCAATTAAGCTTAGTTTTAGGTAGTTCTAGATGGTAAAAAGCAGACTTTTCAATATAGAGAAAACCTGGTTTTCCCAGTCTGAATCTCTCATTCTTTGGCGAATCTCTTCGTTCGAAGCGGGAAAAGCTTTAGGAAGTTGACTTTGAAGATAAACACACAGCTAGTGTTTTGCAAAGTGAATTCCTGTTACTTGGCCAATAAGCTTAGTTTTCTGTGGTTCTTGAGGAGAAAAACCAGACTTTTATGTATAGACAAAACATGCATTTCCCTGTCTGAACAACACATTCTTTAGAGAATCGTGTTCGTTCCAAGCAGAAAAGTTTATAGGAAGGTGACTTTGAAGATAAACACACAGCTAGTGATTTGCAGAATGAATGGCTGTTACTTGTCGAATCAGCTTAGTTGTAAGTGGATCTAGACCGTAAAAAGCATTCTTTTCTATATAGACAAAACATTCCTTTCCCAGTCTGAATCACATATTCTTACGTGAATTCTGTTCATTCCATGTGGGAAAAGCTTGCAGGAAGTTGTCTTTGAAGATAAACACACAGCTAATGTTTTGCAAAGTGAATTGCTGTTACTAGCAGAATAAGCTTAGTTTTAAGTGGTACTAGAAGATAAAAAGCCTACATTTGTATATAGACTTTTTGTAATACGTGGGTTTCCCAGTCTGCATCACACACTCTTAGGCAAATCCTGTTCCTTCCAAGCAGGAAAAGTTTGGAGGAAGTTGACTTTGAGGATAAAAGCACAGCTAATGTTTTAAAAAGTGAATTGTTCTTACTGGGCGATTAAGCTTAGTTTTAAGTGGTTCTAGATGGTAATAAGCATACTTTTCTATATAGACTAAAAAAGCTTTTCCCTGTCTCAATCTCTCATTCTTTGGTGATTTCTGTCCGTTCCAAGAGGGAAAAGGTTTTAGGAAATTGACTCTGAAGATAAACGCACAGGCAGTGATTTGCAAAGTGAATGGTGTTACTTGGCAAATATGCTTACTTTTAAGTGGCTCTAGAGGGTAAAAAGCAGACTATTCAATATAGACAAAACATGGGTTTCCCAGTCTGAATCACACATTCTTAGGCGAAATCTGTTCAGTCCAAGCGGGAAAAGCTTTTAAGAAGTTGACTTTGAAGATAAACACACAGCTAGTGTTTTGCAAAGTGAAATGCTGTTACTTGCCAATAAGTTTAATTTTAAGTGTTTCTAGACGGTAAGAAGCATACATTTCTATATAGACAAAACATGCATTTCCCAGTCTGAATCACACATTCTTAGGCAAATTCTGTTCGGTCAAAGCAGGAAAAGCTTGTATGAAGTTGACTTTGTAAATAAACACACAGCTAGTGTTTTGCAAAGTGAAATGCTCTTACTTGGCCAGTAAATTTAATTTTAAGTGTTTCTAGACGGTAAAAAGCATACTCTTCTATATGGACAAAACATGCCTTCCCTAGTCTGACTCACACATTCTCCTGTGAATCGTGTTCTTTCCAAGTGGGAAAAATTTGTAGGAAGTTGACTTTGAAGATAAACACACAGCTAGTGTTTTGCAAAGTGAATTGCTCTTACTTGGCCACTAAGCTTAATTTTAAGTGGTTCTAGTCGGTAAAAAGCATACTTTTCTATATAGTTAAAACATGCGTTTGCCAGTCAGAATCACACATTCTTAGGTGAATTCTATTCGTTCCAAGCCGGAAAAGCTTATAGGAAGTTGACATTCAGGATAAACACACAGCTACTCTTTTGCAAAGTGAATTGCTGTTACTTCGCCAATAAGCTTAGTTTTAAGTGGTCCTAGAAGGTAAAAAGCCTACTTTTGTATATAGACAAAACGTGGATTTCCCAGTCTGAATCCCACACTCTTAGGCAAATCCTGTTGGTTCCAAGCGGGAAAAGTTTGGAGGAAGTTGACTTTGAAGATAAAAGCACAGCTAATATTTTAAAAAGTGAATTGTTCCTACTTGGCGATAAAGCTTAATTTTAAGTGGTTCTAGATGGTAAAAAGCATACTTTTCTATATGGACAAAACATGCCTTTCCTAGTCTGAATCTATCATTCTTTGGCGATTTCTGATTGGTCCAAGAGGGAAAAGCTTGTAGGAAGTTGACTTTGAAGATAAACACACAGCTAGTTATTTCCAAAGTGAATTGCTGTTACTTCGCCAATAAGCTTAGTTTTAAGTGGTACTAGAAGGTAAAAAGCCCACTTTTGTATATAGACTTTTTGTAATACGTGGGTTTCCCAGTCTGAATCACACACTCTTAGGCAAATCCTGTTCCTTCCAAGCAGGAAAAGTTTGGAGGAAGTTGACTTTGAAGATAAAAGCACAGCTAATGTTTTAAAAAGTGAATTGTTCCTACTTGGCGATAAAGCTTAGTTTTAAGTGGTTCTAGATGGTAATAAGCATACTTTTCTATATAGACTGAAAAAGCTTTTCCCTGTCTCAATCTCTCATTCTTTGGCAAATTCTGTTAGTTCCATAAGGGAAAAGCTTGCAGGAACTTGACTTTGTAGATAAACACACAGCTAGTGATTTGCAAAGTGAATGGCTGTTATTTGGTGAATAAGATTAGTTTTAAGTGGTTCTAGAGGGTAAACAGCAGACTTTTCAATATCGACAAAACATGGTTTTCCCAGTCTGAATCTCTCATTCTTTGGTGAATTCTGACCTTTCCAAGCGGGAAAAGCTTGTAGGAAGTTGACTTTCAATATAAACACACAGTTGGTGTTTTGCAAAGTGAATTTCTGTCACTTAGCAAATAAGCTTAGTTTTCAGTGGTTCTAGAGGGTAAAAAGCATCCTTTTCTATATGGACAAAACATGCCTTTCCTAGTCTGAATCTATCATTCTTTGGCGATTTCTGATTGGTCCAAGAGGGAAGAGCTTGTAGGAAGTTGACTTTGAAGATAAACACACAGCTAGTGTTTTGCAAAGTAAATAGCGTTACTTGGCCAATAAGCTTAGTTTTCAGTGGTTCTAGAGGGTAAAAAGCATACTTTTCTATATAAACAAGAAATGGGTTTCCCAGTCAGAATCTCTCATTCTTTGGTGAACTCTTTTCGTTACAAATGGGAAAAGTTTGGAGGAAGTTGACTTTGAAGATAAAAGCACAGCTAATGTTTTGCAAAGTGAATTGCTGTTACTTCGCCAATGAGCTTAGTTTTAAGTGGTCCTAGAAGGTAAAAAGCCTACTTTTGTATATAGACAAAACGTGGATTTCCCAGTCTGAATCACACACTCTTAGGCAAAGCCTGTTGGTTCCAAGCGGGAAAAGTTTGGAGGAAGTTGACTTTGAAGATAAAAGCACAGCTAATGTTTTAAAAAGTGAATTGTTCCTACTTGGCGATAAAGCTTAATTTTAAGTGGTTCTAGATGGTAAAAAGCATACTTTACTATATAGACTAAAAAAGCTTTTCCCTGTCTCAATCTCTCATTCTTTGGCAAATTCTGTTAGTTC
The DNA here is from genome assembly GCF_021556685.1 of Rattus norvegicus. Taxonomy (NCBI): domain Eukaryota; kingdom Metazoa; phylum Chordata; class Mammalia; order Rodentia; family Muridae; genus Rattus; species Rattus norvegicus. The sequence continues at coordinate 5,901,763 of NC_141554.1, read as the reverse complement.
CATAAGGGAAAAGCTTGCAGGAACTTGACTTTGTAGATAAACACACAGCTAGTGATTTGCAAAGTGAATGGCTGTTATTTGGTGAATAAGATTAGTTTTAAGTGGTTCTAGAGGGTAAACAGCAGACTTTTCAATATCGACAAAACATGGTTTTCCCAGTCTGAATCTCTCATTCTTTGGTGAATTCTGACCTTTCCATGCGGGAAAAGCTTGTAGGAAGTTGACTTTCAATATAAACACACAGTTGGTGTTTTGCAAAGTGAATTTCTGTCACTTAGCAAATAAGCTTAGTTTTCAGTGGTTCTAGAGGGTAAAAAGCATACTTTTCTATATGGACAAAACATGCCTTTCCTAGTCTGAATCTATCATTCTTTGGCGATTTCTGATTGGTCCAAGAGGGAAAAGCTTGTAGGAAGTTGACTTTGAAGATAAACACACAGCTAGTTATTTCCAAAGTGAATTTTGTTACTTCGCCAATAAGCTTAGTTTTAAGTGGTACTAGAAGGTAAAAAGCCTACTTTTGTATATAGACTTTTTGTAATACGTGGGTTTCCCAGTCTGAATCACACACTCTTAGGCAAATCCTGTTCCTTCCAAGCAGGAAAAGTTTGGAGGAAGTTGACTTTGAAGATAAAAGCACAGCTAATGTTTTAAAAAGTGAATTGTTCCTACTTGGCGATAAAGCTTAGTTTTAAGTGGTTCTAGATGGTAATAAGCATACTTTTCTATATAGACTAAAAAAGCTTTTCCCTGTCTCAATCTCTCATTCTTTGGCGAATTCTGTTCGTTCCCTATGGCAAAAGCTTGCAGGAACTTGACTTTGAAGATAAACACACAGCTAGTCTTTTACAAAGTGAATTCCAGTTACTTGTCCAATAAGCTTAGTTTTAAGTGGTCCTAGAATGTAAAAAGCAGACTTTTCATTATAGGCAAAACAGGCGTTTCCCAGTCTGAGTCACACATTCTTCTGTGAATCGTGTTCGATCCAAGTGGGAAAAGTTTGTAGGAAGTTGACTCTGAAGATAAACACACAGCTAGTGTTTTGCAAAGTGAATTGCTGTTACTTGGCCAATAACCTTAATTTTAAGTGGTTCTAGTCGGTAAAAAGCATACTTTTATATGTAGACAAAACGTGTGTTTGCCAGTCAGAATCACACATTCTTGGGTGAATTCGATTCATTCCAAGTTGGAAAAGCTTATAGGAAGGTGACTTTCAGGATAAACACACAGCTACTGTTTTGCAAAGTGAATTGCTGTTACTAGGCAAATAAGCTTAGTTTTCAGTGGTTCTAGAGGGTAAAAAGCATACTGTTCAATATAGACAAAACATGGGTTTCCCAGTCTGAATCGAACATTCTTTGGTGAATCTGTTTGTTCCAAGAGGGAAAATCTTGTAGGAAGTGGACTTTTAAGATAAACGCACAGCTAGTGTTTTGCAAAGTGTATTGATGTTACTTGGCCAAAAAGCTTAGTTTTAAGTGTTTCTACACGGGAAAAAGCCTACTTTTCTATATGGACAAAACATGGGTTTCCTTTCCCAGGCTGACTCGAACATTCTTTGGCGAATACTGTTCGTTCCAATCGCGAAAAGTTTGTAGGAAGTTAACATTCAAGATAAACACACAGGAACTGATTCGTAAAGTAAATTGAACTTACTAGGCAAATATGCTTAGTTTTAAATGGTTCTAGGTGGTAAAAAGCAGACCTTTCAATGTAGACAAAACATGGGTTTCCCAGTCTGAATCACACATTCTTAGGCGAAATCTGTTCAGTCCAAGCGGGAAAAGCTTTTAAGAAGTTGACTTTGAAGATAAACACACAGCTAGTGTTTTGCAAAGTGAATTGCTGTTACTTGGCCAATAAGTTTAGTTTTCATATTGAATGGTGTTACTTGGCGAATATGCTTAGTTTCAAGTGGCTCTAGAGGGTAAAAAGCAGAATTTTCAACATAGACATAACCTGGTTTTCCCAGTCTGAATCTCTCATTCTTTGGCGAAATCTGTGGTTCTAGAGGAGAAAAACCAGACTTTTATGTATAGACATAACATGCATTTCCCAGTCTCAATCACACATTCTTAGGCGAACGGTGTTCGTTCCAAGTGGGAAATGTTTGTATGAAGGTGAATTTGAAGATAAACACACAGCTAGTGTTTTACAAAGTGAATTGTTCTTACTTGGCAATTAAGTTTAGTTTTAAGTAGTTCGAGATGGAAAAAGCATACTGTTCTACATAGACTATATAAACTTTTCCCAGTCTCAGTCTCCCATTCTTTGGCTAATATTGGTCCTTCCTAGCGGGAAAAGCTTGTAGGAATTTGACTTTCAAGATAAACACACAGCAACTGATTTGCAAAGTAAATTGCTCTTACTAGGCCAATAAGCGTAGTTTTAAATGGTTCTAGATGGTAAAAAGCAGACTTTTCAATACAGACAAAACATGGTTTTCCCATTCTGAATCTCTCATTCTTTGGTGAAATCTGTTCGTTCGAAGCGGGAAAAGCTTGTAGGAAGTTGACTTTGAAGATAAACACACAGCTAGTGTTTTACAAAGAGAATTGCTGTTACTTGGCCAATAAACTTAGTTTTCAGTGGTTCTAGGGGGAAAAAGCAGACTTTTCAATATAGCCAAAACATGGGTTTCCCAGTCTGAATCGATCTTTCTTTGGTGAATCTGTTCATTCCAAGCGGGAAAAGCTTGTAGGAAGTTGACTTTGAAGATAAACACACAGCTAGTGTTTTGCAAAGTGAATTGCTGTTACTTGGCCAATAAGCTTAATTGTAAGTGGTTCTAGAGGAGAAAAACCAGACTTTTATGTATAGACAAAACATGCATTTCCCTGTCTGAACCACACATTCTTTAGAGAATCGTGTTCGTTCCAAGCAGAAAAGTTTATAGGAAGGTGACTTTGAAGATAAACACACAGCTAGTGATTTGCAGAATGAATGGCTGTTACTTGTCGAATCAGCTTAGTTGTAAGTGGTTCTAGACCGTAAAAAGCAGACTTTTCTATATAGACAAAACATTCCTTTCCCAGTCTGAATCACATATTCTTACGTGAATTCTGTTCATTCCATGTGGGAAAAGCTGGCAGGAAGTTGTCTTTGAAGATAAACACACAGCTAATGTTTTGCAAAGTGAATTGCTGTTACTAGCAGAATAAGCTTAGTTTTATGTGGTTCTAGCTTGGCAATTAAGCTAAGTTTTATGTAGGTGTAGATGGTAAAAAGCAGAATTATCTATATAGACTAAAAAAGCTTTTCCCAGTCTCAATCTCTCATTCTTTGGTGATTTCTGTCCGTTCCAAGAGGGAAAAGGTTGTAGGAAATTGACTCTGAAGATAAACGCACAGGCAGTGATTTGCAAAGTGAATGGTGTTACTTGGCAAATATGCTTACTTTTAAGTGGCTCTAGAGGGTAAAAAGCAGACTATTCAATATAGACAAAACATGGGTTTCCCAGTCTGAATCACACATTCTTAGGCGAAATCTGTTCAGTCCAAGCAGGAAAAGCTTTTAAGAAGTTGACTTTGAAGATAAACACACAGCTAGTGTTTTGCAAAGTGAAATGCTGTTACTTGGCCAATAAGTTTAATTTAAAGTTGTTATAGACGGTAAGAAGCATACTTTTCTATATAGACAAAACATGCTTTTCCCAGTCTGAGTCACACATTCTTAGGCAAATTCTGTTCGGTTAAAGCGGGTAAAGGTTGTAAGAAGATGACTTTCAAGATATACACACAGCTAGTGTTTTGCAAAGTGAAATGCTGTTACTTGCCAATAAGTTTAATTTTAAGTGTTTCTAGACGGTAAGAAGCATACATTTCTATATAGACAAAACATGCATTTCCCAGTCTGAATCACACATTCTTAGGCAAATTCTGTTCGGTCAAAGCAGGAAAAGCTTGTATGAAGTTGACTTTGTAAATAAACATACAGCTAGTGTTTTGCAAAGTGAAATGCTCTTACTTGGCCAGTAAGTTTAATTTTAAGTGTTTCTAGACGGTAAAAAGCATACTCTTCTATATGGACAAAACATGCCTTTCCTAGTCTGACTCACACATTCTCCTGTGAATCGTGTTCTTTCCAAGTGGGAAAAATTTGTAGGAAGTTGACTTTGAAGATAAACACACAGCTAGTGTTTTGCAAAGTGAATTGCTCTTACTTGGCCACTAAGCTTAATTTTAAGTGGTTCTAGTCGGTAAAAAGCATACTTTTCTTTATAGTTAAAACATGCATTTGCCAGACAGAATCACACATTCTTAGGTGAATTCTATTCGTTCCAAGCCGGAAAAGCTTATAGGAAGTTGACTTTCAGGATAAAAACACAGCTACTGTTTTGCAAAGTGAATTGCTGTTACTTCGCCAATAAGCTTAGTTTTAAGTGGTCCTAGAAGGTAAAAAGCCTACTTTTGTATATAGACAAAACGTGGATTTCCCAGTCTGAATCCCACACTCTTAGGCAAATCCTGTTGGTTCCAAGCGGGAAAAGTTTGGAGGAAGTTGACTTTGAAGATAAAAGCACAGCTAATATTTTAAAAAGTGAATTGTTCCTACTTGGCGATAAAGCTTAATTTTAAGTGGTTCTAGATGGTAAAAAGCATACTTTTCTATATGGACAAAACATGCCTTTCCTAGTCTGAATCTATCATTCTTTGTCGATTTCTGATTGGTCCAAGAGGGAAAAGCTTGTAGGAAGTTGACTTTGAAGAAAAACACAGCTAGTTATTTCCAAAGTGAATTGGTGTTTCTTCGCCAATAAGCTTAGTTTTAAGTGGTACTAGAAGGTAAAAAGCCCACTTTTGTATATAGACTTTTTGTAATACGTGGATTTCCCAGTCTGAATCACACACTCTTAGGCAAAGCCTGTTGGTTCCAAGCAGGAAAAGTTTGGAGGAAGTTGACTTTGAAGATAAAAGCACAGCTAATGTTTTAAAAAGTGAATTGTTCCTACTTGGCGATAAAGCTTAGTTTTAAGTGGTTCTAGATGGTAATAAGCATACTTTTCTATATAGACTGAAAAAGCTTTTCCCTGTCTCAATCTCTCATTCTTTGGCAAATTCTGTTAGTTCCATAAGGGAAAAGCTTGCAGGAACTTGACTTTGTAGATAAACACACAGCTAGTGATTTGCAAAGTGAATGGCTGTTATTTGGCGAATAAGCTTAGTTTTCAGTGGTTCTAGAGGGTAAACAGCAGACTTTTCAATATCGACAAAACATGGTTTTCCCAGTCTGAATCTCTCATTCTTTGGTGAATTCTGACCTTTCCAAGCGGGAAAAGCTTGTAGGAAGTTGACTTTCAATATAAACACACAGTTGGTGTTTTGCAAAGTGAATTTCTGTCACTTAGCAAATAAGCTTAGTTTTCAGTGGTTCTAGAGGGTAAAAAGCATACTTTTCTATATGGACAAAACATGCCTTTCCTAGTCTGAATCTATCATTCTTTGGCGATTTCTGATTGGTCCAAGAGGGAAGAGCTTGTAGGAAGTTGACTTTGAAGATAAACACACAGCTAGTGTTTTGCAAAGTGAATAGCGTTACTTGGCCAATAAGCTTAGTTTTCAGTGGTTCTAGAGGGTAAAAAGCATACTTTTCTATATACACAAGAAATGGGTTTCCCAGTCAGAATCTCTCATTCTTTGGTGAACTCTTTTCGTTACAAATGGGAAGAGCTTGTAGGAAGTTGACTTTGAAGATAAACGCACAGCTAGTGTTTTACAAAGTGAATTGCTGTTACTTGACCAATAAGCTTAGTATTAAGTGGCCCTAGAGGGTAAAAAGCATACTTTTTATAGAGATTAAAAATGCTTTTTCCCAGTCTCAATCTCTCATTCTTTAGCGAATTGTATTCCTTCCAAGTGGGAAAAGCTTGTAGGAAGTTCACTTTCAAGAAAAACATACAGTTAGTGTTTTGCAAAGTGAATTGCAGTTACTTGGCCAATAAGATAAGTTTTAAGTGTTTGTAGATGGTAAAGAGCATACTTTTCTATATAGACAAAACATGCATTTCCCAGTATTAATCACACATTCTTAGGCGAATCGTGTTCTTTCCACGAGGGAAAAGCTTGTAGGAAGTTGACTTTGAAGATAAACACAGAGCTAGTGTTTTGCAAAGTGAATTGCTCTTACTTGGCCAATAAGTTTAATTTTAAGTGTTTCTTGACGGTAAAAAGCATACTCTTCTATATGGACAAAACATGCCTTTCCTAGTCTGACTCACACATTCTCCTGTGAATCGTGTTCTTTCCAAGTGGGAAAAATTTGTAGGAAGTTGACTTTGAAGATAAACACACAGCTAGTGTTTTGCAAAGTGAATTGCTGTTACTTGGCCAATAAACTTAGTTTTCAGTGGTTCTAGAGGGAAAAAGCAGACTTTTCAATATAGCCGAAACATGGGTTTCCCAGTCTGAATCGATCATTCTTTGGTGAATCTGTTCGTTCCAAGCGGGAAAAGCTTGTAGGAAGTTGACTTTGAAGATAAACACACAGCTAGTGTTTTGCAAAGTGAATTGCTGTTACTAGGCAAATAAGCTTAGTTTTCAGTGGTTCTAGAGGAGAAAATGCAGACTTTTAGGTATAGACATAACATGCATTTCCCAGTCTGAGTCACACATTCTTATGCGAATCTTGTTTGTTCCAAGCGGGAAAAGATTATAGGAAGGTGACTTTGAAGATAAACACACAGCTAGTGTTTTACAAAGTGAATTGTTCTTACTTGGCAATTAAGCTTAGTTTTAGGTAGTTCTAGATGGTAAAAAGCAGACTTTTCAATATAGAGAAAACCTGGTTTTCCCAGTCTGAATCTCTCATTCTTTGGCGAATCTCTTCGTTCGAAGCGGGAAAAGCTTTAGGAAGTTGACTTTGAAGATAAACACACAGCTAGTGTTTTGCAAAGTGAATTCCTGTTACTTGGCCAATAAGCTTAGTTTTCTGTGGTTCTTGAGGAGAAAAACCAGACTTTTATGTATAGACAAAACATGCATTTCCCTGTCTGAACAACACATTCTTTAGAGAATCGTGTTCGTTCCAAGCAGAAAAGTTTATAGGAAGGTGACTTTGAAGATAAACAAACAGCTAGTGATTTGCAGAATGAATGGCTGTTACTTGTCGAATCAGCTTAGTTGTAAGTGGATCTAGACCGTAAAAAGCATTCTTTTCTATATAGACAAAACATTCCTTTCCCAGTCTGAATCACATATTCTTACGTGAATTCTGTTCATTCCATGTGGGAAAAGCTTGCAGGAAGTTGTCTTTGAAGATAAACACACAGCTAATGTTTTGCAAAGTGAATTGCTGTTACTAGCAGAATAAGCTTAGTTTTAAGTGGTACTAGAAGATAAAAAGCCTACATTTGTATATAGACTTTTTGTAATACGTGGGTTTCCCAGTCTGCATCACACACTCTTAGGCAAATCCTGTTCCTTCCAAGCAGGAAAAGTTTGGAGGAAGTTGACTTTGAGGATAAAAGCACAGCTAATGTTTTAAAAAGTGAATTGTTCTTACTGGGCGATTAAGCTTAGTTTTAAGTGGTTCTAGGTGGTAATAAGCATACTTTTCTATATAGACTAAAAAAGCTTTTCCCTGTCTCAATCTCTCATTCTTTGGTGATTTCTGTCCGTTCCAAGAGGGAAAAGTTTGTAGGAAATTGACTCTGAAGATAAACGCACAGGCAGTGATTTGCAAAGTGAATGGTGTTACTTGGCAAATATGCTTACTTTTAAGTGGCTCTAGAGGGTAAAAAGCAGACTATTCAATATAGACAAAACATGGGTTTCCCAGTCTGAATCACACATTCTTAGGCGAAATCTGTTCAGTCCAAGCGGGAAAAGCTTTTAAGAAGTTGACTTTGAAGATAAACACACAGCTAGTGTTTTGCAAAGTGAAATGCTGTTACTTGGCCAATAAGTTTAATTTAAAGTGGTTATAGACGGTAAGAAGCATACTTTTCTATATAGACAAAACATGCTTTTCCCAGTCTGAGTCACACATTCTTAGGCAAATTCTGTTCGGTTAAAGCGGGTAAAGGTTGTAAGAAGATGACTTTCAAGATATACACACAGCTAGTGTTTTGCAAGGTGAAATGCTGTTACTTGCCAATAAGTTTAATTTTAAGTGTTTCTAGACGGTAAGAAGCATACATTTCTATATAGACAAAACATGCATTTCCCAGTCTGAATCACACATTCTTAGGCAAATTCTGTTCGGTCAAAGCAGGAAAAGCTTGTATGAAGTTGACTTTGTAAATAAACACACAGCTAGTGTTTTGCAAAGTGAAATGCTCTTACTTGGCCAGTAAATTTAATTTTAAGTGTTTCTAGACGGTAAAAAGCATACTCTTCTATATGGACAAAACATGCCTTCCCTAGTCTGACTCACACATTCTCCTGTGAATCGTGTTCTTTCCAAGTGGGAAAAATTTGTAGGAAGTTGACTTTGAAGATAAACACACAGCTAGTGTTTTGCAAAGTGAATTGCTCTTACTTGGCCACTAAGCTTAATTTTAAGTGGTTCTAGTCGGTAAAAAGCATACTTTTCTATATAGTTAAAACATGCGTTTGCCAGTCAGAATCACACATTCTTAGGTGAATTCTATTCGTTCCAAGCCGGAAAAGCTTATAGGAAGTTGACTTTCAGGATAAACACACAGCTACTGTTTTGCAAAGTGAATTGCTGTTACTTCGCCAATAAGCTTAGTTTTAAGTGGTCCTAGAAGGTAAAAAGCCTACTTTTGTATATAGACAAAACGTGGATTTCCCAGTCTGAATCCCACACTCTTAGGCAAATCCTATTTGTTCCAAGCGGGAAAAGTTTGGAGGAAGTTGACTTTGAAGATAAAAGCACAGCTAATATTTTAAAAAGTGAATTGTTCCTACTTGGCGATAAAGCTTAGTTTTAAGTGGTACTAGAAGGTAAAAAGCCCACTTTTGTATATAGACTGTTTGTAATACGTGGGTTTCCCAGTCTGAATCGCACACTCTTAGGCAAATCCTGTTCCTTCCAAGCAGGAAAAGTTTGGAGGAAGTTGACTTTGAAGATAAAAGCACAGCTAATGTTTTAAAAAGTGAATTGTTCCTACTTGGCGATAAAGCTTAGTTTTAAGTGGTTCTAGATGGTAATAAGCATACTTTTCTATATAGACTGAAAAAGCTTTTCCCTGTCTCAATCTCTCATTCTTTGGCAAATTCTGTTAGTTCCATAAGGGAAAAGCTTGCAGGAACTTGACTTTGTAGATAAACACACAGCTAGTGATTTGCAAAGTGAATGGCTGTTATTTGGTGAATAAGATTAGTTTTAAGTGGTTCTAGAGGGTAAACAGCAGACTTTTCAATATCGACAAAACATGGTTTTCCCAGTCTGATTCTCTCATTCTTTGGTGAATTCTGACCTTTCCAAGCGGGAAAAGCTTGTAGGAAGTTGACTTTCAATATAAACACACAGTTGGTGTTTTGCAAAGTGAATTTCTGTCACTTAGCAAATAAGCTTAGTTTTCAGTGGTTCTAGAGGGTAAAAACCATACTTTTCTATATGGACAAAACATGCCTTTCCTAGTCTGAATCTATCATTCTTTGGCGATTTCTGATTGGTCCAAGATGGAAGAGCTTGTAGGAAGTTGACTTTGAAGATAAACACACAGCTAGTGTTTTGCAAAGTGAATTGCTGTTACTAGGCAAATAAGCTTAGTTTTCAGTGGTTCTAGAGGAGAAAATGCAGACTTTTAGGTATAGACATAACATGCATTTCCCAGTCTGAATCACACATTCTTATGCGAATCTTGTTTGTTCCAAGCGGGAAAAGATTATAGGAAGGTGACTTTGAAGATAAACACACAGCTAGTGTTTTACAAAGTGAATTGTTCTTACTTGGCAATTAAGCTTAGTTTTAGGTAGTTCTAGATGGTAAAAAGCAGACTTTTCAATATAGAGAAAACCTGGTTTTCCCAGTCTGAATCTCTCATTCTTTGGCGAATCTCTTCGTTCGAAGCGGGAAAAGCTTTAGGAAGTTGACTTTGAAGATAAACACACAGCTAGTGTTTTGCAAAGTGAATTCCTGTTACTTGGCCAATAAGCTTAGTTTTCTGTGGTTCTTGAGGAGAAAAACCAGACTTTTATGTATAGACAAAACATGCATTTCCCTGTCTGAACAACACATTCTTTAGAGAATCGTGTTCGTTCCAAGCAGAAAAGTTTATAGGAAGGTGACTTTGAAGATAAACAAACAGCTAGTGATTTGCAGAATGAATGGCTGTTACTTGTCGAATCAGCTTAGTTGTAAGTGGATCTAGACCGTAAAAAGCATTCTTTTCTATATAGACAAAACATTCCTTTCCCAATCTGAATCACATATTCTTACGTGAATTCTGTTCATTCCATGTGGGAAAAGCTTGCAGGAAGTTGTCTTTGAAGATAAACACACAGCTAATGTTTTGCAAAGTGAATTGCTGTTACTAGCAGAATAAGCTTAGTTTTAAGTGGTACTAGAAGATAAAAAGCCTACATTTGTATATAGACTTTTTGTAATACGTGGGTTTCCCAGTCTGCATCACACACTCTTAGGCAAATCCTGTTCCTTCCAAGCAGGAAAAGTTTGGAGGAAGTTGACTTTGAGGATAAAAGCACAGCTAATGTTTTAAAAAGTGAATTGTTCTTACTGGGCGATTAAGCTTAGTTTTAAGTGGTTCTAGGTGGTAATAAACATACTTTTCTATATAGACTAAAAAAGCTTTTCCCTGTCTCAATCTCTCATTCTTTGGTGATTTCTGTCCGTTCCAAGAGGGAAAAGGTTTTAGGAAATTGACTCTGAAGATAAACGCACAGGCAGTGATTTGCAAAGTGAATGGTGTTACTTGGCAAATATGCTTACTTTTAAGTGGCTCTAGAGGGTAAAAAGCAGACTATTCAATATAGACAAAACATGGGTTTCCCAGTCTGAATCACACATTCTTAGGCGAAATCTGTTCAGTCCAAGCGGGAAAAGCTTTTAAGAAGTTGACTTTGAAGATAAACACACAGCTAGTGTTTTGCAAAGTGAAATGCTGTTACTTGGCCAATAAGTTTAATTTAAAGTGGTTATAGACGGTAAGAAGCATACTTTTCTATATAGACAAAACATGCTTTTCCCAGTCTGAGTCACACATTCTTAGGCAAATTCTGTTCGGTTAAAGCGGGTAAAGGTTGTAAGAAGATGACTTTCAAGATATACACACAGCTAGTGTTTTGCAAAGTGAAATGCTGTTACTTGCCAATAAGTTTAATTTTAAGTGTTTCTAGACGGTAAGAAGCATACATTTCTATATAGACAAAACATGCATTTCCCAGTCTGAATCACACATTCTTAGGCAAATTCTGTTCGGTCAAAGCAGGAAAAGCTTGTATGAATTTGACTTTGTAAATAAACACACAGCTAGTGTTTTGCAAAGTGAAATGCTCTTACTTGGCCAGTAAATTTAATTTTAAGTGTTTCTAGACGGTAAAAAGCATACTCTTCTATATGGACAAAACATGCCTTCCCTAGTCTGACTCACACATTCTCCTGTGAATCGTGTTCTTTCCAAGTGGGAAAAATTTGTAGGAAGTTGACTTTGAAGATAAACACACAGCTAGTGTTTTGCAAAGTGAATTGCTCTTACTTGGCCACTAAGCTTAATTTTAAGTGGTTCTTGTCGGTAAAAAGCATACTTTTCTATATAGATAAAACATGCGTTTGCCAGTCAGAATCACACATTCTTAGGTGAATTCTATTCGTTCCAAGCCGGAAAAGCTTATAGGAAGTTGACTTTCAGGATAAACACACAGCTACTGTTTTGCAAAGTGAATTGCTGTTACTTCGCCAATAAGCTTAGTTTTAAGTGGTCCTAGAAGGTAAAAAGCCTACTTTTGTATATAGACAAAACGTGGATTTCCCAGTCTGAATCACACACTCTTAGGCAAATCCTGTTGGTTCCAAGCGGGAAAAGTTTGGAGGAAGTTGACTTTGAAGATAAAAGCACAGCTAATGTTTTAAAAAGTGAATTGTTCCTACTTGGCGATAAAGCTTAATTTTAAGTGGTTCTAGATGGTAAAAAGCATATTTTTCTATATGGACAAAACATGCCTTTCCTAGTCTGAATCTAACATTCTTTGGCGATTTCTGATTGGTCCAAGAGGGAAAAGCTTGTAGGAAGTTGACTTTGAAGATAAACACACAGCTAGTTATTTCCAAAGTGAATTGCTGTTACTTCGCCAATAAGCTTAGTTTTAAGTGGTACTAGAAGGTAAAAAGCCCACTTTTGTATATAGACTTTTTGTAATACGTGGGTTTCCCAGTCTGAATCGCACACTCTTAGGCAAATCCTGTTCCTTCCAAGCAGGAAAAGTTTGGAGGAAGTTGACTTTGAAGATAAAAGCACAGCTAATGTTTTAAAAAGTGAATTGTTCCTACTTGGCGATAAAGCTTAGTTTTAAGTGGTTCTAGATGGTAATAAGCATACTTTTCTATATAGACTGAAAAAGCTTTTCCCTGTCTCAATCTCTCATTCTTTGGCAAATTCTGTTAGTTCCATAAGGGAAAAGCTTGCAGGAACTTGACTTTGTAGATAAACACACAGCTAGTGATTTGCAAAGTGAATGGCTGTTATTTGGTGAATAAGATTAGTTTTAAGTGGTTCTAGAGGGTAAACAGCAGACTTTTCAATATCGACAAAACATGGTTTTCCCAGTCTGAATCTCTCATTCTTTGGTGAATTCTGACCTTTCCAAGCGGGAAAAGCTTGTAGGAAGTTGACTTTCAATATAAACACACAGTTGGTGTTTTGCAAAGTGAATTTCTGTCACTTAGCAAATAAGCTTAGTTTTCAGTGGTTCTAGAGGGTAAAAAGCATCCTTTTCTATATGGACAAAACATGCCTTTCCTAGTCTGAATCTATCATTCTTTGGCGATTTCTGATTGGTCCAAGAGGGAAGAGCTTGTAGGAAGTTGACTTTGAAGATAAACACACAGCTAGTGTTTTGCAAAGTGAATAGCGTTACTTGGCCAATAAGCTTAGTTTTCAGTGGTTCTAGAGGGTAAAAAGCATACTTTTCTATATAAACAAGAAATGGGTTTCCCAGTCAGAATCTCTCATTCTTTGGTGAACTCTTTTCGTTACAAATGGGAAGAGCTTGTAGGAAGTTGACTTTGAAGATAAACACACAGCTAGTTATTTCCAAAGTGAATTGCTGTTACTTCGCCAATAAGCTTAGTTTTAAGTGGTCCTAGAAGGTAAAAAGCCTACTTTTGTATATAGACAAAACGTGGATTTCCCAGTCTGAATCACACACTCTTAGGCAAAGCCTGTTGGTTCCAAGCGGGAAAAGTTTGGAGGAAGTTGACTTTGAAGATAAAAGCACAGCTAATGTTTTAAAAAGTGAATTGTTCCTACTTGGCGATAAAGCTTAATTTTAAGTGGTTCTAGATGGTAAAAAGCATACTTTACTATATAGACTAAAAAAGCTTTTCCCTGTCTCAATCTCTCATTCTTTGGCAAATTCTGTTAGTTCCATAAGGGAAAAGCTTGCAGGAACTTGACTTTGTAGATAAACACACAGCTAGTGATTTGCAAAGTGAATGGCTGTTATTTGGTGAATAAGATTAGTTTTAAGTGGTTCTAGAGGGTAAACAGCAGACTTTTCAATATCGACAAAACATGGTTTTCCCAGTCTGAATCTCTCATTCTTTGGTGAATTCTGACCTTTCCAAGCGGGAAAAGCTTGTAGGAAGTTGACTTTCAATATAAACACACAGTTGGTGTTTTGCAAAGTGAATTTCTGTCACTTAGCAAATAAGCTTAGTTTTCAGTGGTTCTAGAGGGTAAAAAGCATACTTTTCTATATGGACAAAACATGCCTTTCCTAGTCTGAATCTATCATTCTTTGGCGATTTCTGATTGGTCCAAGAGGGAAAAGCTTGTAGGAAGTTGACTTTGAAGATAAACACACAGCTAGTTATTTCCAAAGTGAATTTTGTTACTTCGCCAATAAGCTTAGTTTTAAGTGGTACTAGAAGGTAAAAAGCCTACTTTTGTATATAGACTTTTTGTAATACGTGGGTTTCCCAGTCTGAATCACACACTCTTAGGCAAATCCTGTTCCTTCCAAGCAGGAAAAGTTTGGAGGAAGTTGACTTTGAAGATAAAAGCACAGCTAATGTTTTAAAAAGTGAATTGTTCCTACTTGGCGATAAAGCTTAGTTTTAAGTGGTTCTAGATGGTAATAAGCATACTTTTCTATATAGACTAAAAAAGCTTTTCCCTGTCTCAATCTCTCATTCTTTGGCGAATTCTGTTCGTTCCCTACGGCAAAAGCTTGCAGGAACTTGACTTTGAAGATAAACACACAGCTAGTCTTTTACAAAGTGAATTCCAGTTACTTGTCCAATAAGCTTAGTTTTAAGTGGTCCTAGAATGTAAAAAGCAGACTTTTCATTATAGGCAAAACAGGCGTTTCCCAGTCTGAGTCACACATTCTTCTGTGAATCGTGTTCGATCCAAGTGGGAAAAGTTTGTAGGAAGTTGACTCTGAAGATAAACACACAGCTAGTGTTTTGCAAAGTGAATTGCTGTTACTTGGCCAATAACCTTAATTTTAAGTGGTTCTAGTCGGTAAAAAGCATACTTTTATATGTAGACAAAACGTGTGTTTGCCAGTCAGAATCACACATTCTTGGGTGAATTCGATTCATTCCAAGTTGGAAAAGCTTATAGGAAGGTGACTTTCAGGATAAACACACAGCTACTGTTTTGCAAAGTGAATTGCTGTTACTAGGCAAATAAGCTTAGTTTTCAGTGGTTCTAGAGGGTAAAAAGCATACTGTTCAATATAGACAAAACATGGGTTTCCCAGTCTGAATCGAACATTCTTTGGTGAATCTGTTTGTTCCAAGAGGGAAAATCTTGTAGGAAGTGGACTTTTAAGATAAACGCACAGCTAGTGTTTTGCAAAGTGTATTGATGTTACTTGGCCAAAAAGCTTAGTTTTAAGTGTTTCTACACGGGAAAAAGCCTACTTTTCTATATGGACAAAACATGGGTTTCCTTTCCCAGGCTGACTCGAACATTCTTTGGCGAATACTGTTCGTTCCAATCGCGAAAAGTTTGTAGGAAGTTAACATTCAAGATAAACACACAGGAACTGATTCGTAAAGTAAATTGAACTTACTAGGCAAATATGCTTAGTTTTAAATGGTTCTAGGTGGTAAAAAGCAGACCTTTCAATGTAGACAAAACATGGGTTTCCCAGTCTGAATCACACATTCTTAGGCGAAATCTGTTCAGTCCAAGCGGGAAAAGCTTTTAAGAAGTTGACTTTGAAGATAAACACACAGCTAGTGTTTTGCAAAGTGAATTGCTGTTACTTGGCCAATAAGTTTAGTTTTCATATTGAATGGTGTTACTTGGCGAATATGCTTAGTTTCAAGTGGCTCTAGAGGGTAAAAAGCAGAATTTTCAACATAGACATAACCTGGTTTTCCCAGTCTGAATCTCTCATTCTTTGGCGAAATCTGTGGTTCTAGAGGAGAAAAACCAGACTTTTATGTATAGACATAACATGCATTTCCCAGTCTCAATCACACATTCTTAGGCGAACGGTGTTCGTTCCAAGTGGGAAATGTTTGTATGAAGGTGAATTTGAAGATAAACACACAGCTAGTGTTTTACAAAGTGAATTGTTCTTACTTGGCAATTAAGTTTAGTTTTAAGTAGTTCAAGATGGAAAAAGCATACTGTTCTACATAGACTATATAAACTTTTCCCAGTCTCAGTCTCCCATTCTTTGGCTAATATTGTTCCTTCCTAGCGGGAAAAGCTTGTAGGAATTTGACTTTCAAGATAAACACACAGCAACTGATTTGCAAAGTAAATTGCTCTTACTAGGCCAATAAGCGTAGTTTTAAATGGTTCTAGATGGTAAAAAGCAGACTTTTCAATACAGACAAAACATGGTTTTCCCATTCTGAATCTCTCATTCTTTGGTGAAATCTGTTCGTTCGAAGCGGGAAAAGCTTGTAGGAAGTTGACTTTGAAGATAAACACACAGCTAGTGTTTTACAAAGAGAATTGCTGTTACTTGGCCAATAAACTTAGTTTTCAGTGGTTCTAGGGGGAAAAAGCAGACTTTTCAATATAGCCAAAACATGGGTTTCCCAGTCTGAATCGATCTTTCTTTGGTGAATCTGTTCGTTCCAAGCGGGAAAAGCTTGTAGGAAGTTGACTTTGAAGATAAACACACAGCTAGTGTTTTGCAAAGTGAATTGCTGTTACTTGGCCAATAAGCTTAATTGTAAGTGGTTCTAGAGGAGAAAAACCAGACTTTTATGTATAGACAAAACATGCATTTCCCAGTCTGAACCACACATTCTTTAGAGAATCGTGTTCGTTCCAAGCAGAAAAGTTTATAGGAAGGTGACTTTGAAGATAAACACACAGCTAGTGATTTGCAGAATGAATGGCTGTTACTTGTCGAATCAGCTTAGTTGTAAGTGGTTCTAGACCGTAAAAAGCAGACTTTTCTATATAGACAAAACATTCCTTTCCCAGTCTGAATCACATATTCTTACGTGAATTCTGTTCATTCCATGTGGGAAAAGCTGGCAGGAAGTTGTCTTTGAAGATAAACACACAGCTAATGTTTTGCAAAGTGAATTGCTGTTACTAGCAGAATAAGCTTAGTTTTATGTGGTTCTAGCTTGGCAATTAAGCTAAGTTTTATGTAGGTGTAGATGGTAAAAAGCAGAATTATCTATATAGACTAAAAAAGCTTTTCCCAGTCTCAATCTCTCATTCTTTGGTGATTTCTGTCCGTTCCAAGAGGGAAAAGGTTGTAGGAAATTGACTCTGAAGATAAACGCACAGGCAGTGATTTGCAAAGTGAATGGTGTTACTTGGCAAATATGCTTACTTTTAAGTGGCTCTAGAGGGTAAAAAGCAGACTATTCAATATAGACAAAACATGGGTTTCCCAGTCTGAATCACACATTCTTAGGCGAAATCTGTTCAGTCCAAGCAGGAAAAGCTTTTAAGAAGTTGACTTTGAAGATAAACACACAGCTAGTGTTTTGCAAAGTGAAATGCTGTTACTTGGCCAATAAGTTTAATTTAAAGTGGTTATAGACGGTAAGAAGCATACTTTTCTATATAGACAAAACATGCTTTTCCCAGTCTGAGTCACACATTCTTAGGCAAATTCTGTTCGGTTAAAGCAGGTAAAGGTTGTAAGAAGATGACTTTCAAGATATACACACAGCTAGTGTTTTGCAAAGTGAAATGCTGTTACTTGCCAATAAGTTTAATTTTAAGTGTTTCTAGACGGTAAGAAGCATACATTTCTATATAGACAAAACATGCATTTCCCAGTCTGAATCACACATTCTTAGGCAAATTCTGTTCGGTCAAAGCAGGAAAAGCTTGTATGAAGTTGACTTTGTAAATAAACACACAGCTAGTGTTTTGCAAAGTGAAATGCTCTTACTTGGCCAGTAAGTTTAATTTTAAGTGTTTCTAGACGGTAAAAAGCATACTCTTCTATATGGACAAAACATGCCTTTCCTAGTCTGACTCACACATTCTCCTGTGAATCGTGTTCTTTCCAAGTGGGAAAAATTTGTAGGAAGTTGACTTTGAAGATAAACACACAGCTAGTGTTTTGCAAAGTGAATAGCGTTACTTGGCCAATAAGCTTAGTTTTCAGTGGTTCTAGAGGGTAAAAAGCATACTTTTCTATATACACAAGAAATGGGTTTCCCAGTCAGAATCTCTCATTCTTTGGTGAACTCTTTTCGTTACAAATGGGAAGAGCTTGTAGGAAGTTGACTTTGAAGATAAACGCACAGCTAGTGTTTTACAAAGTGAATTGCTGTTACTTGACCAATAAGCTTAGTATTAAGTGGCCCTAGAGGGTAAAAAGCATACTTTTTATAGAGATTAAAAATGCTTTTTCCCAGTCTCAATCTCTCATTCTTTAGCGAATTGTATTCCTTCCAAGTGGGAAAAGCTTGTAGGAAGTTCACTTTCAAGAAAAACATACAGTTAGTGTTTTGCAAAGTGAATTGCAGTTACTTGGCCAATAAGATAAGTTTTAAGTGTTTGTAGATGGTAAAGAGCATACTTTTCTATATAGACAAAACATGCATTTCCCAGTATTAATCACACATTCTTAGGCGAATCGTGTTCTTTCCAAGAGGGAAAAGCTTGTAGGAAGTTGACTTTGAAGATAAACACAGAGCTAGTGTTTTGCAAAGTGAATTGCTCTTACTTGGCCAATAAGTTTAATTTTAAGTGTTTCTTGACGGTAAAAAGCATACTCTTCTATATGGACAAAACATGCCTTTCCTAGTCTGACTCACACATTCTCCTGTGAATCGTGTTCTTTCCAAGTGGGAAAAATTTGTAGGAAGTTGACTTTGAAGATAAACACACAGCTAGTGTTTTGCAAAGTGAATTGCTGTTACTTGGCCAATAAACTTAGTTTTCAGTGGTTCTAGAGGGAAAAAGCAGACTTTTCAATATAGCCGAAACATGGGTTTCCCAGTCTGAATCGATCATTCTTTGGTGAATCTGTTCGTTCCAAGCGGGAAAAGCTTGTAGGAAGTTGACTTTGAAGATAAACACACAGCTAGTGTTTTGCAAAGTGAATTGCTGTTACTAGGCAAATAAGCTTAGTTTTCAGTGGTTCTAGAGGAGAAAATGCAGACTTTTAGGTATAGACATAACATGCATTTCCCAGTCTGAGTCACACATTCTTATGCGAATCTTGTTTGTTCCAAGCGGGAAAAGATTATAGGAAGGTGACTTTGAAGATAAACACACAGCTAGTGTTTTACAAAGTGAATTGTTCTTACTTGGCAATTAAGCTTAGTTTTAGGTAGTTCTAGATGGTAAAAAGCAGACTTTTCAATATAGAGAAAACCTGGTTTTCCCAGTCTGAATCTCTCATTCTTTGGCGAATCTCTTCGTTCGAAGCGGGAAAAGCTTTAGGAAGTTGACTTTGAAGATAAACACACAGCTAGTGTTTTGCAAAGTGAATTGCTGTTACTAGGCAAATAAGCTTAGTTTTCAGTGGTTCTAGAGGAGAAAATGCAGACTTTTAGGTATAGACATAACATGCATTTCCCAGTCTGAGTCACACATTCTTATGCGAATCTTGTTTGTTCCAAGCGGGAAAAGATTATAGGAAGGTGACTTTGAAGATAAACACACAGCTAGTGTTTTACAAAGTGAATTGTTCTTACTTGGCAATTAAGCTTAGTTTTAGGTAGTTCTAGATGGTAAAAAGCAGACTTTTCAATATAGAGAAAACCTGGTTTTCCCAGTCTGAATCTCTCATTCTTTGGCGAATCTCTTCGTTCGAAGCGGGAAAAGCTTTAGGAAGTTGACTTTGAAGATAAACACACAGCTAGTGTTTTGCAAAGTGAATTCCTGTTACTTGGCCAATAAGCTTAGTTTTCTGTGGTTCTTGAGGAGAAAAACCAGACTTTTATGTATAGACAAAACATGCATTTCCCTGTCTGAACAACACATTCTTTAGAGAATCGTGTTCGTTCCAAGCAGAAAAGTTTATAGGAAGGTGACTTTGAAGATAAACAAACAGCTAGTGATTTGCAGAATGAATGGCTGTTACTTGTCGAATCAGCTTAGTTGTAAGTGGATCTAGACCGTAAAAAGCATTCTTTTCTATATAGACAAAACATTCCTTTCCCAGTCTGAATCACATATTCTTATGTGAATTCTGTTCATTCCATGTGGGAAAAGCTTGCAGGAAGTTGTCTTTGAAGATAAACACACAGCTAATGTTTTGCAAAGTGAATTGCTGTTACTAGCAGAATAAGCTTAGTTTTAAGTGGTACTAGAAGATAAAAAGCCTACATTTGTATATAGACTTTTTGTAATACGTGGGTTTCCCAGTCTGCATCACACACTCTTAGGCAAATCCTGTTCCTTCCAAGCAGGAAAAGTTTGGAGGAAGTTGACTTTGAGGATAAAAGCACAGCTAATGTTTTAAAAAGTGAATTGTTCTTACTGGGCGATTAAGCTTAGTTTTAAGTGGTTCTAGATGGTAATAAGCATACTTTTCTATATAGACTAAAAAAGCTTTTCCCTGTCTCAATCTCTCATTCTTTGGTGATTTCTGTCCGTTCCAAGAGGGAAAAGGTTGTAGGAAATTGACTCTGAAGATAAACGCACAGGCAGTGATTTGCAAAGTGAATGGTGTTACTTGGCAAATATGCTTACTTTTAAGTGGCTCTAGAGGGTAAAAAGCAGACTATTCAATATAGACAAAACATGGGTTTCCCAGTCTGAATCACACATTCTTAGGCGAAATCTGTTCAGTCCAAGCGGGAAAAGCTTTTAAGAAGTTGACTTTGAAGATAAACACACAGCTAGTGTTTTGCAAAGTGAAATGCTGTTACTTGGCCAATAAGTTTAATTTAAAGTGGTTATAGACGGTAAGAAGCATACTTTTCTATATAGACAAAACATGCTTTTCCCAGTCTGAGTCACACATTCTTAGGCAAATTCTGTTCGGTTAAAGCGGGTAAAGGTTGTAAGAAGATGACTTTCAAGATATACACACAGCTAGTGTTTTGCAAAGTGAAATGCTGTTACTTGCCAATAAGTTTAATTTTAAGTGTTTCTAGACGGTAAGAAGCATACATTTCTATATAGACAAAACATGCATTTCCCAGTCTGAATCACACATTCTTAGGCAAATTCTGTTCGGTCAAAGCAGGAAAAGCTTGTATGAAGTTGACTTTGTAAATAAACACACAGCTAGTGTTTTGCAAAGTGAAATGCTCTTACTTGGCCAGTAAATTTAATTTTAAGTGTTTCTAGACGGTAAAAAGCATACTCTTCTATATGGACAAAACATGCCTTCCCTAGTCTGACTCACACATTCTCCTGTGAATCGTGTTCTTTCCAAGTGGGAAAAATTTGTAGGAAGTTGACTTTGAAGATAAACACACAGCTAGTGTTTTGCAAAGTGAATTGCTCTTACTTGGCCACTAAGCTTAATTTTAAGTGGTTCTAGTCGGTAAAAAGCATACTTTTCTATATAGTTAAAACATGCGTTTGCCAGTCAGAATCACACATTCTTAGGTGAATTCTATTCGTTCCAAGCCGGAAAAGCTTATAGGAAGTTGACTTTCAGGATAAACACACAGCTACTGTTTTGCAAAGTGAATTGCTGTTACTTCGCCAATAAGCTTAGTTTTAAGTGGTCCTAGAAGGTAAAAAGCCTACTTTTGTATATAGACAAAACGTGGATTTCCCAGTCTGAATCACACACTCTTAGGCAAATCCTGTTGGTTCCAAGCGGGAAAAGTTTGGAGGAAGTTGACTTTGAAGATAAAAGCACAGCTAATATTTTAAAAAGTGAATTGTTCCTACTTGGCGATAAAGCTTAATTTTAAGTGGTTCTAGATGGTAAAAAGCATACTTTTCTATATGGACAAAACATGCCTTTCCTAGTCTGAATCTATCATTCTTTGTCGATTTCTGATTGGTCCAAGAGGGAAAAGCTTGTAGGAAGTTGACTTTGAAGATAAACACACAGCTAGTTATTTCCAAAGTGAATTGCTGTTACTTCGCCAATAAGCTTAGTTTTAAGTGGTACTAGAAGGTAAAAAGCCCACTTTTGTATATAGACTTTTTGTAATACGTGGGTTTCCCAGTCTGAATCGCACACTCTTAGGCAAATCCTGTTCCTTCCAAGCAGGAAAAGTTTGGAGGAAGTTGACTTTGAAGATAAAAGCACAGCTAATGTTTTAAAAAGTGAATTGTTCCTACTTGGCGATAAAGCTTAGTTTTAAGTGGTTCTAGATGGTAATAAGCATACTTTTCTATATAGACTGAAAAAGCTTTTCCCTGTCTCAATCTCTCATTCTTTGGCAAATTCTGTTAGTTCCATAAGGGAAAAGCTTGCAGGAACTTGACTTTGTAGATAAACACACAGCTAGTGATTTGCAAAGTGAATGGCTGTTATTTGGTGAATAAGATTAGTTTTAAGTGGTTCTAGAGGGTAAACAGCAGATTTTTCAATATCGACAAAACATGGTTTTCCCAGTCTGAATCTCTCATTCTTTGGTGAATTCTGACCTTTCCAAGCGGGAAAAGCTTGTAGGAAGTTGACTTTCAATATAAACACACAGTTGGTGTTTTGCAAAGTGAATTTCTGTCACTTAGCAAATAAGCTTAGTTTTCAGTGGTTCTAGAGGGTAAAAAGCATACTTTTCTATATGGACAAAACATGCCTTTCCTAGTCTGAATCTATCATTCTTTGGCGATTTCTGATTGGTCCAAGAGGGAAGAGCTTGTAGGAAGTTGACTTTGAAGATAAACACACAGCTAGTGTTTTGCAAAGTGAATAGCGTTACTTGGCCAATAAGCTTAGTTTTCAGTGGTTCTAGAGGGTAAAAAGCATACTTTTCTATATACACAAGAAATGGGTTTCCCAGTCAGAATCTCTCATTCTTTGGTGAACTCTTTTCGTTACAAATGGGAAGAGCTTGTAGGAAGTTGACTTTGAAGATAAACGCACAGCTAGTGTTTTGCAAAGTGAATTGCTGTTACTTGACCAATAAGCTTAGTATTAAGTGGCCCTGGAGGGTAAAAAGCATACTTTTTATAGAGATTAAAAATGCTTTTCCCAGTCTCAATCTCTCATTCTTTAGCGAATTGTATTCGTTCCAAGTGGGAAAAGCTTGTAGGAAGTTCACTTTCAAGAAAAACATACAGTTAGTGTTTTGCAAAGTGAATTGCAGTTACTTGGCCAATAAGATAAGTTTTAAGTGTTTCTAGATGGTAAAGAGCATACTTTTCTATATAGGCAAAACATGCATTTCCCAGAATTAATCACACATTCTTAGGCGAATCGTGTTCTTTCCAAGAGGGAAAAGCTTGTAGGAAGTTGACTTTGAAGATAAACACAGAGCTAGTGTTTTGCAAAGTGAATTGCTCTTACTTGGCCAATAAGTTTAATTTTAAGTGTTTCTTGACGGTAAAAAGCATACTCTTCTATATGGACAAAACATGCCTTTCCTAGTCTGACTCACACATTCTCCTGTGAATCGTGTTCTTTCCAAGTGGGAAAAATTTGTAGGAAGTTGACTTTGAAGATAAACACACAGCTAGTGTTTTGCAAAGTGAATTGCTGTTACTTGGCCAATAAACTTAGTTTTCAGTGGTTCTAGAGGGAAAAAGCAGACTTTTCAATATAGCCAAAACATGGGTTTCCCAGTCTCAATCCATCATTCTTTGATGAATCTGTTCGTTCCAAGCGGGAAAAGCTTGTAGGAAGTTGACTTTGAAGATAAACACACAGCTAGTGTTTTGCAAAGTGAATTGCTGTTACTAGGCAAATAAGCTTAGTTTTCAGTGGTTCTAGAGGAGAAAATGCAGACTTTTAGGTATAGACATAACATGCATTTCCCAGTCTGAATCACACATTCTTATGCGAATCTTGTTTGTTCCAAGCGGGAAAAGTTTATTGGAAGGTGACTTTGAAGATAAACACACAGCTAGTGTTTTACAAAGTGAATTGTTCTTACTTGGCAATTAAGCTTAGTTTTAGGTAGTTCTAGATGGTAAAAAGCAGACTTTTCAATATAGAGAAAACCTGGTTTTCCCAGTCTGAATCTCTCATTCTTTGGCGAAATCTCTTCGTTCGAAGCGGGAAAAGCTTTAGGAAGTTGACTTTGAAGATAAACACAGAGCTAGTGTTTTGCAAAGTGAATTCCTGTTACTTGGCCAATAAGCTTAGTTTTCTGTGGTTCTTGAGGAGAAAAACCAGACTTTTATGTATAGACAAAACATGCATTTCCCTGTCTGAACAACACATTCTTTAGAGAATCGTGTTCGTTCCAAGCAGAAAAGTTTATAGGAAGGTGACTTTGAAGATAAACACACAGCTAGTGATTTGCAGAATGAATGGCTGTTACTTGTCGAATCAGCTTAGTTGTAAGTGGATCTAGACCGTAAAAAGCATTCTTTTCTATATAGACAAAACATTCCTTTCCCAGTCTGAATCACATATTCTTACGTGAATTCTGTTCATTCCATGTGGGAAAAGCTTGCAGGAAGTTGTCTTTGAAGATAAACACACAGCTAATGTTTTGCAAAGTGAATTGCTGTTACTAGCAGAATAAGCTTAGTTTTAAGTGGTACTAGAAGATAAAAAGCCTACATTTGTATATAGACTTTTTGTAATACGTGGGTTTCCCAGTCTGAATCACACACTCTTCGGCAAATCCTGTTCCTTCCAAGCAGGAAAAGTTTGGAGGAAGTTGACTTTGAAGATAAAAGCACAGCTAATGTTTTAAAAAGTGAATTGTTCTTACTGGGCGATTAAGCTTAGGTTTAAGTGGTTCTAGATGGTAATAAGCATACTTTTCTATATAGACTAAAAAAGCTTTTCCCTGTCTCAATCTCTCATTCTTTGGTGATTTCTGTCCGTTCCAAGAGGGAAAAGGTTGTAGGAAATTGACTCTGAAGATAAACGCACAGGCAGTGATTTGCAAAGTGAATGGTGTTACTTGGCAAATATGCTTACTTTTAAGTGGCTCTAGAGGGTAAAAAGCAGACTATTCAATATAGACAAAACATGGGTTTCCCAGTCTGAATCACACATTCTTAGGCGAAATCTGTTCAGTCCAAGCGGGAAAAGCTTTTAAGAAGTTGACTTTGAAGATAAACACACAGCTAGTGTTTTGCAAAGTGAAATGCTGTTACTTGGCCAATAAGTTTAATTTAAAGTGATTATAGACGGTAAGAAGCATACTTTTCTATATAGACAAAACATGCTTTTCCCAGTCTGAGTCACACATTCTTAGGCAAATTCTGTTCGGTTAAAGCGGGTAAAGGTTGTAAGAAGATGACTTTCAAGATATACACACAGCTAGTGTTTTGCAAGGTGAAATGCTGTTACTTGCCAATAAGTTTAATTTTAAGTGTTTCTAGACGGTAAGAAGCATACATTTCTATATAGACAAAACATGCATTTCCCAGTCTGAATCACACATTCTTAGGCAAATTCTGTTCGGTCAAAGCAGGAAAAGCTTGTATGAAGTTGACTTTGTAAATAAACACACAGCTAGTGTTTTGCAAAGTGAAATGCTCTTACTTGGCCAATAAGTTTAATTTTAAGTGTTTCTAGACGGTAAAAAGCATACTCTTCTATATGGACAAAACATGCCTTTCCTAGTCTGACTCACACATTCTCCTGTGAATCGTGTTCTTTCCAAGTGGGAAAAATTTGTAGGAAGTTGACTTGAAGATAAACACACAGCTAGTGTTTTGCAAAGTGAATTGCTCTTACTTGGCCAATAAGCTTAATTTTAAGTGGTTCTAGTCGGTAAAAAGCATACTTTTCTATATAGTTAAACATGCGTTTGCCAGTCAGAATCACACATTCTTAGGTGAATTCTATTCCTTCCAAGCCGGAAAAGCTTATAGGAAGTTGACTTTCAGGATAAACACACAGCTACTGTTTTGCAAAGTGAATTGCTGTTACTTCGCCAATAAGCTTAGTTTTAAGTGGTCCTAGAAGGTAAAAAGCCTACTTTTGTATATAGACAAAACGTGGATTTCCCAGTCTGAATCACACACTCTTAGGCAAATCCTGTTGGTTCCAAGCGGGAAAAGTTTGGAGGAAGTTGACTTTGAAGATAAAAGCACAGCTAATATTTTAAAAAGTGAATTGTTCCTACTTGGCGATAAAGCTTAATTTTAAGTGGTTCTAGATGGTAAAAAGCATACTTTTCTATATGGACAAAACATGCCTTTCCTAGTCTGAATCTATCATTCTTTGGCGATTTCTGATTGGTCCAAGAGGGAAGAGCTTGTAGGAAGTTGACTTTGAAGATAAACACACAGCTAGTGTTTTGCAAAGTGAATAGCGTTACTTGGCCAATAAGCTTAGTTTTCAGTGGTTCTAAAGGGTAAAAAGCATACTTTTCTATATACACAAGAAATGGGTTTCCCAGTCAGAATCTCTCATTCTTTGGTGAACTCTTTTCGTTACAAATGGGAAGAGCTTGTAGGAAGTTGACTTTGAAGATAAACGCACAGCTAGTGTTTTGCAAAGTGAATTGCTGTTACTTGACCAATAAGCTTAGTATTAAGTGGCCCTGGAGGGTAAAAAGCATACTTTTTATAGAGATTAAAAATGCTTTTCCCAGTCTCAATCTCTCATTCTTTAGCGAATTGTATTCGTTCCAAGTGGGAAAAGCTTGTAGGAAGTTCACTTTCAAGAAAAACATACAGTTAGTGTTTTGCAACGTGAATTGCAGTTACTTGGCCAATAAGATAAGCTTTAAGTGTTTCTAGATGGTAAAGAGCATACTTTTCTATATAGACAAAACATGCATTTCCCAGTATTAATCACACATTCTTAGGCGAATCGTGTTCTTTCCAAGAGGGAAAAGCTTGTAGGAAGTTGACTTTGAAGATAAACACAGAGCTAGTGTTTTGCAAAGTGAATTGCTCTTACTTGGCCAATAAGTTTAATTTTAAGTGTTTCTTGACGATAAAAAGCATACTCTTCTATATGGACAAAAAATGCCTTTCCTAGTCTGACTCACACATTCTCCTGTGAATCGTGTTCTTTCCAAGTGGGAAAAATTTGTAGGAAGTTGACTTTGAAGATAAACACACAGCTAGTGTTTTGCAAAGTGAATTGCTGTTACTTGGCCAATAAACTTAGTTTTCTGTGGTTCTTGAGGAGAAAAACCAGACTTTTATGTATAGACAAAACATGCATTTCCCTGTCTGAACAACACATTCTTTAGAGAATCGTGTTCGTTCAAGGCAGAAAAGTTTATAGGAAGGTGACTTTGAAGATAAACACACAGCTAGTGATTTGCAGAATGAATGGCTGTTACTTGTCGAATCAGCTTAGTTGTAAGTGGATCTAGACCGTAAAAAGCATTCTTTTCCATATAGACAAAACCTTCCTTTCCCAGTCTGAATCACATATTCTTACGTGAATTCTGTTCATTCCATGTGGGAAAAGCTTGCAGGAAGTTGTCTTTGAAGATAAACACACAGCTAATGTTTTGCAAAGTGAATTGCTGTTACTAGCAGAATAAGCTTAGTTTTAAGTGGTACTAGAAGATAAAAAGCCTACATTTGTATATAGACTTTTTGTAATACGTGGGTTTCCCAGTCTGAATCACACACTCTTAGGCAAATCCTGTTCCTTCCAAGCAGGAAAAGTTTGGAGGAAGTTGACTTTGAAGATAAAAGCACAGCTAATGTTTTAAAAAGTGAATTGTTCTTACTGGGCGATTAAGCTTAGTTTTAAGTGGTTCTAGATGGTAATAAGCATACTTTTCTATATAGACTAAAAAAGCTTTTCCCTGTCTCAATCTCTCATTCTTTGGTGATTTCTGTCCGTTCCAAGAGGGAAAAGGTTGTAGGAAATTGACTCTGAAGATAAACGCACAGGCAGTGATTTGCAAAGTGAATGGTGTTACTTGGCAAATATGCTTACTTTTAAGTGGCTCTAGAGGGTAAAAAGCAGACTATTCAATATAGACAAAACATGGGTTTCCCAGTCTGAATCACACATTCTTAGGCGAAATCTGTTCAGTCCAAGCGGGAAAAGCTTTTAAGAAGTTGACTTTGAAGATAAACACACAGCTAGTGTTTTGCAAAGTGAAATGCTGTTACTTGGCCAATAAGTTTAATTTAAAGTGGTTATAGACGGTAAGAAGCATACTTTTCTATATAGACAAAACATGCTTTTCCCAGTCTGAGTCACACATTCTTAGGCAAATTCTGTTCGGTTAAAGCGGGTAAAGGTTGTAAGAAGATGACTTTCAAGATATACACACAGCTAGTGTTTTGCAAAGTGAAATGCTGTTACTTGCCAATAAGTTTAATTTTAAGTGTTTCTAGACGGTAAGAAGCATACATTTCTATATAGACAAAACATGCATTTCCCAGTCTGAATCACACATTCTTAGGCAAATTCTGTTCGGTCAAAGCAGGAAAAGCTTGTATGAAGTTGACTTTGTAAATAAACACACAGCTAGTGTTTTGCAAAGTGAAATGCTCTTACTTGGCCAGTAAATTTAATTTTAAGTGTTTCTAGACGGTAAAAAGCATACTCTTCTATATGGACAAAACATGCCTTCCCTAGTCTGACTCACACATTCTCCTGTGAATCGTGTTCTTTCCAAGTGGGAAAAATTTGTAGGAAGTTGACTTTGAAGATAAACACACAGCTAGTGTTTTGCAAAGTGAATTGCTCTTACTTGGCCACTAAGCTTAATTTTAAGTGGTTCTAGTCGGTAAAAAGCATACTTTTCTATATAGTTAAAACATGCGTTTGCCAGTCAGAATCACACATTCTTAGGTGAATTCTATTCGTTCCAAGCCGGAAAAGCTTATAGGAAGTTGACTTTCAGGATAAACACACAGCTACTGTTTTGCAAAGTGAATTGCTGTTACTTCGCCAATAAGCTTAGTTTTAAGTGGTCCTAGAAGGTAAAAAGCCTACTTTTGTATATAGACAAAACGTGGATTTCCCAGTCTGAATCACACACTCTTAGGCAAATCCTGTTGGTTCCAAGCGGGAAAAGTTTGGAGGAAGTTGACTTTGAAGATAAAAGCACAGCTAATATTTTAAAAAGTGAATTGTTCCTACTTGGCGATAAAGCTTAATTTTAAGTGGTTCTAGATGGTAAAAAGCATACTTTTCTATATGGACAAAACATGCCTTTCCTAGTCTGAATCTATCATTCTTTGTCGATTTCTGATTGGTCCAAGAGGGAAAAGCTTGTAGGAAGTTGACTTTGAAGATAAACACACAGCTAGTTATTTCCAAAGTGAATTGCTGTTACTTCGCCAATAAGCTTAGTTTTAAGTGGTACTAGAAGGTAAAAAGCCCACTTTTGTATATAGACTTTTTGTAATACGTGGGTTTCCCAGTCTGAATCGCACACTCTTAGGCAAATCCTGTTCCTTCCAAGCAGGAAAAGTTTGGAGGAAGTTGACTTTGAAGATAAAAGCACAGCTAATGTTTTAAAAAGTGAATTGTTCCTACTTGGCGATAAAGCTTAGTTTTAAGTGGTTCTAGATGGTAATAAGCATACTTTTCTATATAGACTGAAAAAGCTTTTCCCTGTCTCAATCTCTCATTCTTTGGCAAATTCTGTTAGTTCCATAAGGGAAAAGCTTGCAGGAACTTGACTTTGTAGATAAACACACAGCTAGTGATTTGCAAAGTGAATGGCTGTTATTTGGTGAATAAGATTAGTTTTAAGTGGTTCTAGAGGGTAAACAGCAGATTTTTCAATATCGACAAAACATGGTTTTCCCAGTCTGAATCTCTCATTCTTTGGTGAATTCTGACCTTTCCAAGCGGGAAAAGCTTGTAGGAAGTTGACTTTCAATATAAACACACAGTTGGTGTTTTGCAAAGTGAATTTCTGTCACTTAGCAAATAAGCTTAGTTTTCAGTGGTTCTAGAGGGTAAAAAGCATACTTTTCTATATGGACAAAACATGCCTTTCCTAGTCTGAATCTATCATTCTTTGGCGATTTCTGATTGGTCCAAGAGGGAAGAGCTTGTAGGAAGTTGACTTTGAAGATAAACACACAGCTAGTGTTTTGCAAAGTGAATAGCGTTACTTGGCCAATAAGCTTAGTTTTCAGTGGTTCTAGAGGGTAAAAAGCATACTTTTCTATATACACAAGAAATGGGTTTCCCAGTCAGAATCTCTCATTCTTTGGTGAACTCTTTTCGTTACAAATGGGAAGAGCTTGTAGGAAGTTGACTTTGAAGATAAACGCACAGCTAGTGTTTTGCAAAGTGAATTGCTGTTACTTGACCAATAAGCTTAGTATTAAGTGGCCCTGGAGGGTAAAAAGCATACTTTTTATAGAGATTAAAAATGCTTTTCCCAGTCTCAATCTCTCATTCTTTAGCGAATTGTATTCGTTCCAAGTGGGAAAAGCTTGTAGGAAGTTCACTTTCAAGAAAAACATACAGTTAGTGTTTTGCAAAGTGAATTGCAGTTACTTGGCCAATAAGATAAGTTTTAAGTGTTTCTAGATGGTAAAGAGCATACTTTTCTATATAGGCAAAACATGCATTTCCCAGAATTAATCACACATTCTTAGGCGAATCGTGTTCTTTCCAAGAGGGAAAAGCTTGTAGGAAGTTGACTTTGAAGATAAACACAGAGCTAGTGTTTTGCAAAGTGAATTGCTCTTACTTGGCCAATAAGTTTAATTTTAAGTGTTTCTTGACGGTAAAAAGCATACTCTTCTATATGGACAAAACATGCCTTTCCTAGTCTGACTCACACATTCTCCTGTGAATCGTGTTCTTTCCAAGTGGGAAAAATTTGTAGGAAGTTGACTTTGAAGATAAACACACAGCTAGTGTTTTGCAAAGTGAATTGCTGTTACTTGGCCAATAAACTTAGTTTTCAGTGGTTCTAGAGGGAAAAAGCAGACTTTTCAATATAGCCAAAACATGGGTTTCCCAGTCTCAATCCATCATTCTTTGATGAATCTGTTCGTTCCAAGCGGGAAAAGCTTGTAGGAAGTTGACTTTGAAGATAAACACACAGCTAGTGTTTTGCAAAGTGAATTGCTGTTACTAGGCAAATAAGCTTAGTTTTCAGTGGTTCTAGAGGAGAAAATGCAGACTTTTAGGTATAGACATAACATGCATTTCCCAGTCTGAATCACACATTCTTATGCGAATCTTGTTTGTTCCAAGCGGGAAAAGTTTATTGGAAGGTGACTTTGAAGATAAACACACAGCTAGTGTTTTACAAAGTGAATTGTTCTTACTTGGCAATTAAGCTTAGTTTTAGGTAGTTCTAGATGGTAAAAAGCAGACTTTTCAATATAGAGAAAACCTGGTTTTCCCAGTCTGAATCTCTCATTCTTTGGCGAAATCTCTTCGTTCGAAGCGGGAAAAGCTTTAGGAAGTTGACTTTGAAGATAAACACAGAGCTAGTGTTTTGCAAAGTGAATTCCTGTTACTTGGCCAATAAGCTTAGTTTTCTGTGGTTCTTGAGGAGAAAAACCAGACTTTTATGTATAGACAAAACATGCATTTCCCTGTCTGAACAACACATTCTTTAGAGAATCGTGTTCGTTCCAAGCAGAAAAGTTTATAGGAAGGTGACTTTGAAGATAAACACACAGCTAGTGATTTGCAGAATGAATGGCTGTTACTTGTCGAATCAGCTTAGTTGTAAGTGGATCTAGACCGTAAAAAGCATTCTTTTCTATATAGACAAAACATTCCTTTCCCAGTCTGAATCACATATTCTTACGTGAATTCTGTTCATTCCATGTGGGAAAAGCTTGCAGGAAGTTGTCTTTGAAGATAAACACACAGCTAATGTTTTGCAAAGTGAATTGCTGTTACTAGCAGAATAAGCTTAGTTTTAAGTGGTACTAGAAGATAAAAAGCCTACATTTGTATATAGACTTTTTGTAATACGTGGGTTTCCCAGTCTGAATCACACACTCTTCGGCAAATCCTGTTCCTTCCAAGCAGGAAAAGTTTGGAGGAAGTTGACTTTGAAGATAAAAGCACAGCTAATGTTTTAAAAAGTGAATTGTTCTTACTGGGCGATTAAGCTTAGGTTTAAGTGGTTCTAGATGGTAATAAGCATACTTTTCTATATAGACTAAAAA
The DNA here is from genome assembly GCF_021556685.1 of Rattus norvegicus. Lineage (NCBI taxonomy): Eukaryota > Metazoa > Chordata > Mammalia > Rodentia > Muridae > Rattus > Rattus norvegicus. The sequence goes on along the minus strand of NC_141554.1, from coordinate 5,870,094 downwards.
AGCTTTTCCCTGTCTCAATCTCTCATTCTTTGGTGATTTCTGTCCGTTCCAAGAGGGAAAAGGTTGTAGGAAATTGACTCTGAAGATAAACGCACAGGCAGTGATTTGCAAAGTGAATGGTGTTACTTGGCAAATATGCTTACTTTTAAGTGGCTCTAGAGGGTAAAAAGCAGACTATTCAATATAGACAAAACATGGGTTTCCCAGTCTGAATCACACATTCTTAGGCGAAATCTGTTCAGTCCAAGCGGGAAAAGCTTTTAAGAAGTTGACTTTGAAGATAAACACACAGCTAGTGTTTTGCAAAGTGAAATGCTGTTACTTGGCCAATAAGTTTAATTTAAAGTGATTATAGACGGTAAGAAGCATACTTTTCTATATAGACAAAACATGCTTTTCCCAGTCTGAGTCACACATTCTTAGGCAAATTCTGTTCGGTTAAAGCGGGTAAAGGTTGTAAGAAGATGACTTTCAAGATATACACACAGCTAGTGTTTTGCAAGGTGAAATGCTGTTACTTGCCAATAAGTTTAATTTTAAGTGTTTCTAGACGGTAAGAAGCATACATTTCTATATAGACAAAACATGCATTTCCCAGTCTGAATCACACATTCTTAGGCAAATTCTGTTCGGTCAAAGCAGGAAAAGCTTGTATGAAGTTGACTTTGTAAATAAACACAGAGCTAGTGTTTTGCAAAGTGAAATGCTCTTACTTGGCCAATAAGTTTAATTTTAAGTGTTTCTAGACGGTAAAAAGCATACTCTTCTATATGGACAAAACATGCCTTTCCTAGTCTGACTCACACATTCTCCTGTGAATCGTGTTCTTTCCAAGTGGGAAAAATTTGTAGGAAGTTGACTTTGAAGATAAACACACAGCTAGTGTTTTGCAAAGTGAATTGCTCTTACTTGGCCAATAAGCTTAATTTTAAGTGGTTCTAGTCGGTAAAAAGCATACTTTTCTTTATAGTTAAAACATGCGTTTGCCAGACAGAATCACACATTCTTAGGTGAATTCTATTCGTTCCAAGCCGGAAAAGCTTATAGGAAGTTGACTTTCAGGATAAACACACAGCTACTGTTTTGCAAAGTGAATTGCTGTTAATTCGCCAATAAGCTTAGTTTTAAGTGGTCCTAGAAGGTAAAAAGCCTACTTTTGTATATAGACAAAACGTGGATTTCCCAGTCTGAATCACACACTCTTAGGCAAATTCTGTTGGTTACAAGTGGGAAAAGTTTGGAGGAATTTGACTTTGAAGATAAAAGCACAGCTAATGTTTTAAAAAGTGAATTGTTCCTACTTGGCGATAAAGCTTAATTTTAAGTGGTTCTAGATGGTAAAAAGCATACTTTTCTATATGGACAAAACATGCCTTTCCTAGTCTGAATCTATCATTCTTTGTCGATTTCTGATTGGTCCAAGAGGGAAAAGCTTGTAGGAAGTTGACTTTGAAGATAAACACACAGCTAGTTATTTCCAAAGTGAATTGCTGTTACTTCGCCAATAAGCTTAGTTTTAAGTGGTACTAGAAGGTAAAAAGCCCACTTTTGTATATAGACTTTTTGTAATACGTGGGTTTCCCAGTCTGAATCACACACTCTTAGGCAAATCCTGTTCCTTCCAAGCAGGAAAAGTTTGGAGGAAGTTGACTTTGAAGATAAAAGCACAGCTAATGTTTTAAAAAGTGAATTGTTCCTACTTGGCGATAAAGCTTAGTTTTAAGTGGTTCTAGATGGTAATAAGCATACTTTTCTATATAGACTAAAAAAGCTTTTCCCTGTCTCAATCTCTCATTCTTTGGCAAATTCTGTTAGTTCCATAAGGGAAAAGCTTGCAGGAACTTGACTTTGTAGATAAACACACAGCTAGTGATTTGCAAAGTGAATGGCTGTTATTTGGTGAATAAGATTAGTTTTAAGTGGTTCTAGAGGGTAAACAGCAGACTTTTCAATATCGACAAAACATGGTTTTCCCAGTCTGAATCTCTCATTCTTTGGTGAATTCTGACCTTTCCAAGCGGGAAAAACTTGTAGGAAGTTGACTTTCAATATAAACACACAGTTGGTGTTTTGCAATGTGAATTTCTGTCACTTAGCAAATAAGCTTAGTTTTCAGTGGTTCTAGAGGGTAAAAAGCATACTTTTCTATATGGACAAAACATGCCTTTCCTAGTCTGAATCTATCATTCTTTGGCGATTTCTGATTGGTCCAAGAGGGAAGAGCTTGTAGGAAGTTGACTTTGAAGATAAACACACAGCTAGTGTTTTGCAAAGTGAATAGCGTTACTTGGCCAATAAGCTTAGTTTTCAGTGGTTCTAGAGGGTAAAAAGCATACTTTTCTATATACACAAGAAATGGGTTTCCCAGTCAGAATCTCTCATTCTTTGGTGAACTCTTTTCGTTACAAATGGGAAGAGCTTGTAGGAAGTTGACTTTGAAGATAAACGCACAGCTAGTGTTTTGCAAAGTGAATTGCTGTTACTTGACCAATAAGCTTAGTATTAAGTGGCTCTAGAGGGTAAAAAGCATAATTTTTATAGAGATTAAAAATGCTTTTCCCAGTCTCAATCTCTCATTCTTTAGCGAATTGTATTCGTTCCAAGTGGGAAAAGCTTGTAGGAAGTTCACTTTCAAGAAAAACATACAGTTAGTGTTTTGCAAAGTGAATTGCAGTTACTTGGCCAATAAGATAAGTTTTAAGTGTTTCTAGATGGTAAAGAGCATACTTTTCTATATAGACAAAACATGCATTTCCCAGTATTAATCACACATTCTTAGGCGAATCGTGTTCTTTCCAAGAGGGAAAAGCTTGTAGGAAGTTGACTTTGAAGATAAACACAGAGCTAGTGTTTTGCAAAGTGAATTGCTCTTACTTGGCCAATAAGTTTAATTTTAAGTGTTTCTTGACGGTAAAAAGCATACTCTTCTATATGGACAAAACATGACTTTCCTAGTCTGACTCACACATTCTCCTGTAAATCGTGTTCTTTCCAAGCGGGAAAAGCTTGTAGGAAGTTGACTTTGAAGATAAACACACAGCTAGTGTTTTGCAAAGTGAATTGCTGTTACTAGGCAAATAAGCTTAGTTTTCAGTGGTTCTTCAGGAGAAAATGCAGACTTTTAGGTATAGACATAACATGCATTTCCCAGTCTGAATCACACATTCTTATGCGAATCTTGTTTGTTCCAAGCGGGAAAAGTTTATAGGAAGGTGACTTTGAAGATAAACACACATCTAGTGTTTTACAAAGTGAATTGTTCTTACTTGGCAATTAAGCTTAGTTTTGGGTAGTTCTAGATGGTAAAAAGCAGACTTTTCAATATAGACAAAACCTGGTTTTCCCAGTCTGAATCTCTCATTCTTTGGCGAAATCTCTTCGTTCGAAGCGGGAAAAGCTTTAGGAAGTTGACTTTGAAGATAAACACACAGCTAGTGTTTTGCAAAGTGAATTCCTGTTACTTGGCCAATAAGCTTAGTTTTCTGTGGTTCTTGAGGAGAAAAACCAGACTTTTATGTATAGACAAAACATGCATTTCCCTGTCTGAACAACACATTCTTTAGAGAATCGTGTTCGTCCCAAGCAGAAAAGTTTATAGGAAGGTGACTTTGAAGATAAACACACAGCTAGTGATTTGCAGAATGAATGGCTGTACTTGTCGAATCAGCTTAGTTGTAAGTGGATCTAGACCGTAAAAAGCATTCTTTTCCATATAGACAAAACCTTCCTTTCCCAGTCTGAATCACATATTCTTACGTGAATTCTGTTCATTCCATTGGGAAAAGCTTGCAGGACATTGTCTTTGAAGATAAACACACAGCTAATGTTTTGCAAAGTGAATTGCTGTTACTAGCAGAATAAGCTTAGTTTTAAGTGGTACTAGAAGATAAAAAGCCTACATTTGTATATAGACTTTTTGTAATACGTGGGTTTCCCAGTCTGAATCACACACTCTTAGGCAAATCCTGTTCCTTCCAAGCAGGAAAAGTTTGGAGGAAGTTGACTTTCAAGATAAACACACAGCTAATGTTTTAAAAAGTGAATTGTTCTTACTGGGCGATTAAGCTTAGTTTTAAGTGGTTCTAGATGGTAATAAGCATACTTTTCTATATAGACTAAAAAAGCTTTTCCCTGTCTCAATCTCTCATTCTTTGGTGATTTCTGTCCGTTCCAAGAGGGAAAAGGTTGTAGGAAATTGACTCTGAAGATAAACGCACAGGCAGTGATTTGCAAAGTGAATGGTGTTACTTGGCAAATATGCTTACTTTTAAGTGGCTCTAGAGGGTAAAAAGCAGACTATTCAATATAGACAAAACATGGGTTTCCCAGTCTGAATCACACATTCTTAGGCGAAATCTGTTCAGTCCAAGCGGGAAAAGCTTTTAAGAAGTTGACTTTGAAGATAAACACACAGCTAGTGTTTTGCAAAGTGAAATGCTGTTACTTGGCCAATAAGTTTAATTTAAAGTGGTTATAGACGGTAAGAAGCATACTTTTCTATATAGACAAAACATGCTTTTCCCAGTCTGAGTCACACATTCTTAGGCAAATTCTGTTCGGTTAAAGCGGGTAAAGGTTGTAAGAAGATGACTTTCAAGATATACACACAGCTAGTGTTTTGCAAGGTGAAATGCTGTTACTTGCCAATAAGTTTAATTTTAAGTGTTTCTAGACGGTAAGAAGCATACATTTCTATATAGACAAAACATGCATTTCCCAGTCTGAATCACACATTCTTAGGCAAATTCTGTTCGGTCAAAGCAGGAAAAGCTTGTATGAAGTTGACTTTGTAAATAAACACACAGCTAGTGTTTTGCAAAGTGAAATGCTCTTACTTGGCCAGTAAGTTTAATTTTAAGTGTTTCTAGACGGTAAAAAGCATACTCTTCTATATGGACAAAACATGCCTTTCCTAGTCTGACTCACACATTCTCCTGTGAATCGTGTTCTTTCCAAGTGGGAAAAATTTGTAGGAAGTTGACTTGAAGATAAACACACAGCTAGTGTTTTGCAAAGTGAATTGCTCTTACTTGGCCAATAAGCTTAATTTTAAGTGGTTCTAGTCGGTAAAAAGCATACTTTTCTATATAGTTAAACATGCGTTTGCCAGTCAGAATCACACATTCTTAGGTGAATTCTATTCCTTCCAAGCCGGAAAAGCTTATAGGAAGTTGACTTTCAGGATAAACACACAGCTACTGTTTTGCAAAGTGAATTGCTGTTACTTCGCCAATAAGCTTAGTTTTAAGTGGTCCTAGAAGGTAAAAAGCCTACTTTTGTATATAGACAAAACGTGGATTTCCCAGTCTGAATCACACACTCTTAGGCAAATCCTGTTGGTTCCAAGCGGGAAAAGTTTGGAGGAAGTTGACTTTGAAGATAAAAGCACAGCTAATATTTTAAAAAGTGAATTGTTCCTACTTGGCGATAAAGCTTAATTTTAAGTGGTTCTAGATGGTAAAAAGCATACTTTTCTATATGGACAAAACATGCCTTTCCTAGTCTGAATCTATCATTCTTTGTCGATTTCTGATTGGTCCAAGAGGGAAAAGCTTGTAGGAAGTTGACTTTGAAGATAAACACACAGCTAGTTATTTCCAAAGTGAATTGCTGTTACTTCGCCAATAAGCTTAGTTTTAAGTGGTACTAGAAGGTAAAAAGCCCACTTTTGTATATAGACTTTTTGTAATACGTGGGTTTCCCAGTCTGAATCACACACTCTTAGGCAAATCCTGTTCCTTCCAAGCAGGAAAAGTTTGGAGGAAGTTGACTTTGAAGATAAAAGCACAGCTAATGTTTTAAAAAGTGAATTGTTCCTACTTGGCGATAAAGCTTAGTTTTAAGTGGTTCTAGATGGTAATAAGCATACTTTTCTATATAGACTAAAAAAGCTTTTCCCTGTCTCAATCTCTCATTCTTTGGCAAATTCTGTTAGTTCCATAAGGGAAAAGCTTGCAGGAACTTGACTTTGTAGATAAACACACAGCTAGTGATTTGCAAAGTGAATGGCTGTTATTTGGCGAATAAGATTAGTTTTAAGTGGTTCTAGAGGGTAAACAGCAGACTTTTCAATATCGACAAAACATGGTTTTCCCAGTCTGAATCTCTCATTCTTTGGTGAATTCTGACCTTTCCAAGCGGGAAAAGCTTGTAGGAAGTTGACTTTCAATATAAACACACAGTTGGTGTTTTGCAAAGTGAATTTCTGTCACTTAGCAAATAAGCTTAGTTTTCAGTGGTTCTAGAGGGTAAAAAGCATACTTTTCTATATGGACAAAACATGCCTTTCCTAGTCTGAATCTATCATTCTTTGGCGATTTCTGATTGGTCCAAGAGGGAAGAGCTTGTAGGAAGTTGACTTTGAAGATAAACACACAGCTAGTGTTTTGCAAAGTGAATAGCGTTACTTGGCCAATAAGCTTAGTTTTCAGTGGTTCTAAAGGGTAAAAAGCATACTTTTCTATATACACAAGAAATGGGTTTCCCAGTCAGAATCTCTCATTCTTTGGTGAACTCTTTTCGTTACAAATGGGAAGAGCTTGTAGGAAGTTGACTTTGAAGATAAACGCACAGCTAGTGTTTTGCAAAGTGAATTGCTGTTACTTGACCAATAAGCTTAGTATTAAGTGGCCCTGGAGGGTAAAAAGCATACTTTTTATAGAGATTAAAAATGCTTTTCCCAGTCTCAATCTCTCATTCTTTAGCGAATTGTATTCGTTCCAAGTGGGAAAAGCTTGTAGGAAGTTCACTTTCAAGAAAAACATACAGTTAGTGTTTTGCAACGTGAATTGCAGTTACTTGGCCAATAAGATAAGCTTTAAGTGTTTCTAGATGGTAAAGAGCATACTTTTCTATATAGACAAAACATGCATTTCCCAGTATTAATCACACATTCTTAGGCGAATCGTGTTCTTTCCAAGAGGGAAAAGCTTGTAGGAAGTTGACTTTGAAGATAAACACAGAGCTAGTGTTTTGCAAAGTGAATTGCTCTTACTTGGCCAATAAGTTTAATTTTAAGTGTTTCTTGACGATAAAAAGCATACTCTTCTATATGGACAAAAAATGCCTTTCCTAGTCTGACTCACACATTCTCCTGTGAATCGTGTTCTTTCCAAGTGGGAAAAATTTGTAGGAAGTTGACTTTGAAGATAAACACACAGCTAGTGTTTTGCAAAGTGAATTGCTGTTACTTGGCCAATAAACTTAGTTTTCTGTGGTTCTTGAGGAGAAAAACCAGACTTTTATGTATAGACAAAACATGCATTTCCCTGTCTGAACAACACATTCTTTAGAGAATCGTGTTCGTTCAAGGCAGAAAAGTTTATAGGAAGGTGACTTTGAAGATAAACACACAGCTAGTGATTTGCAGAATGAATGGCTGTTACTTGTCGAATCAGCTTAGTTGTAAGTGGATCTAGACCGTAAAAAGCATTCTTTTCCATATAGACAAAACCTTCCTTTCCCAGTCTGAATCACATATTCTTACGTGAATTCTGTTCATTCCATGTGGGAAAAGCTTGCAGGAAGTTGTCTTTGAAGATAAACACACAGCTAATGTTTTGCAAAGTGAATTGCTGTTACTAGCAGAATAAGCTTAGTTTTAAGTGGTACTAGAAGATAAAAAGCCTACATTTGTATATAGACTTTTTGTAATACGTGGGTTTCCCAGTCTGAATCACACACTCTTAGGCAAATCCTGTTCCTTCCAAGCAGGAAAAGTTTGGAGGAAGTTGACTTTGAAGATAAAAGCACAGCTAATGTTTTAAAAAGTGAATTGTTCTTACTGGGCGATTAAGCTTAGTTTTAAGTGGTTCTAGATGGTAATAAGCATACTTTTCTATATAGACTAAAAAAGCTTTTCCCTGTCTCAATCTCTCATTCTTTGGTGATTTCTGTCCGTTCCAAGAGGGAAAAGGTTGTAGGAAATTGACTCTGAAGATAAACGCACAGGCAGTGATTTGCAAAGTGAATGGTGTTACTTGGCAAATATGCTTACTTTTAAGTGGCTCTAGAGGGTAAAAAGCAGACTATTCAATATAGACAAAACATGGGTTTCCCAGTCTGAATCACACATTCTTAGGCGAAATCTGTTCAGTCCAAGCGGGAAAAGCTTTTAAGAAGTTGACTTTGAAGATAAACACACAGCTAGTGTTTTGCAAAGTGAAATGCTGTTACTTGGCCAATAAGTTTAATTTAAAGTGGTTATAGACGGTAAGAAGCATACTTTTCTATATAGACAAAACATGCTTTTCCCAGTCTGAGTCACACATTCTTAGGCAAATTCTGTTCGGTTAAAGCGGGTAAAGGTTGTAAGAAGATGACTTTCAAGATATACACACAGCTAGTGTTTTGCAAAGTGAAATGCTGTTACTTGCCAATAAGTTTAATTTTAAGTGTTTCTAGACGGTAAGAAGCATACATTTCTATATAGACAAAACATGCATTTCCCAGTCTGAATCACACATTCTTAGGCAAATTCTGTTCGGTCAAAGCAGGAAAAGCTTGTATGAAGTTGACTTTGTAAATAAACACACAGCTAGTGTTTTGCAAAGTGAAATGCTCTTACTTGGCCAGTAAGTTTAATTTTAAGTGTTTCTAGACGGTAAAAAGCATACTCTTCTATATGGACAAAACATGCCTTTCCTAGTCTGACTCACACATTCTCCTGTGAATCGTGTTCTTTCCAAGTGGGAAAAATTTGTAGGAAGTTGACTTTGAAGATAAACACACAGCTAGTGTTTTGCAAAGTGAATTGCTCTTACTTGGCCACTAAGCTTAATTTTAAGTGGTTCTAGTCGGTAAAAAGCATACTTTTCTATATAGTTAAAACATGCGTTTGCCAGTCAGAATCACACATTCTTAGGTGAATTCTATTCGTTCCAAGCCGGAAAAGCTTATAGGAAGTTGACTTTCAGGATAAACACACAGCTACTGTTTTGCAAAGTGAATTGCTGTTACTTCGCCAATAAGCTTAGTTTTAAGTGGTCCTAGAAGGTAAAAAGCCTACTTTTGTATATAGACAAAACGTGGATTTCCCAGTCTGAATCACACACTCTTAGGCAAATCCTGTTGGTTCCAAGCAGGAAAAGTTTGGAGGAAGTTGACTTTGAAGATAAAAGCACAGCTAATGTTTTAAAAAGTGAATTGTTCCTACTTGGCGATAAAGCTTAGTTTTAAGTGGTTCTAGATGGTAATAAGCATACTTTTCTATATAGACTAAAAAAGCTTTTCCCTGTCTCAATCTCTCATTCTTTGGCAAATTCTGTTAGTTCCATAAGGGAAAAGCTTGCAGGAACTTGACTTTGTAGATAAACACACAGCTAGTGATTTGCAAAGTGAATGGCTGTTATTTGGTGAATAAGATTAGTTTTAAGTGGTTCTAGAGGGTAAACAGCAGACTTTTCAATATCGACAAAACATGGTTTTCCCAGTCTGAATCTCTCATTCTTTGGTGAATTCTGACCTTTCCAAGCGGGAAAAGCTTGTAGGAAGTTGACTTTCAATATAAACACACAGTTGGTGTTTTGCAAAGTGAATTTCTGTCACTTAGCAAATAAGCTTAGTTTTCAGTGGTTCTAGAGGGTAAAAAGCATACTTTTCTATATGGACAAAAAAAGCCTTTCCTAGTCTGAATCTATCATTCTTTGTCGATTTCTGATTGGTCCAAGAGGGAAAAGCTTGTAGGAAGTTGACTTTGAAGATAAACACACAGCTAGTTATTTCCAAAGTGAATTGCTGTTACTTCGCCAATAAGCTTAGTTTTAAGTGGTACTAGAAGGTAAAAAGCCCACTTTTGTATATAGACTTTTTGTAATACGTGGGTTTCCCAGTCTGAATCACACACTCTTAGGCAAATCCTGTTCCTTCCAAGCAGGAAAAGTTTGGAGGAAGTTGACTTTGAAGATAAAAGCACAGCTAATGTTTTAAAAAGTGAATTGTTCCTACTTGGCGATAAAGCTTAGTTTTAAGTGGTTCTAGATGGTAATAAGCATACTTTTCTATATAGACTAAAAAAGCTTTTCCCTGTCTCAATCTCTCATTCTTTGGCAAATTCTGTTAGTTCCATAAGGGAAAAGCTTGCAGGAACTTGACTTTGTAGATAAACACACAGCTAGTGATTTGCAAAGTGAATGGCTGTTATTTGGCGAATAAGATTAGTTTTAAGTGGTTCTAGAGGGTAAACAGCAGACTTTTCAATATCGACAAAACATGGTTTTCCCAGTCTGAATCTCTCATTCTTTGGTGAATTCTGACCTTTCCAAGCGGGAAAAGCTTGTAGGAATTTGACTTTCAATATAAACACACAGTTGGTGTTTTGCAAAGTGAATTTCTGTCACTTAGCAAATAAGCTTAGTTTTCAGTGGTTCTAGAGGGTAAAAAGCATACTTTTCTATATGGACAAAACATGCCTTTCCTAGTCTGAATCTATCATTCTTTGGCGATTTCTGATTGGTCCAAGAGGGAAGAGCTTATAGGAAGTTGACTTTGAAGATAAACACACAGCTAGTGTTTTGCAAAGTGAATTGCTGTTACTTGACCAATAAGCTTAGTATTAAGTGGCCCTGGAGGGTAAAAAGCATACTTTTTATAGAGATTAAAAATGCTTTTCCCAGTCTCATTCTCTCATTCTTTAGCGAATTGTATTCGTTCCAAGTGGGAAAAGCTTGTAGGAAGTTCACTTTCAAGAAAAACATACAGTTAGTGTTTTGCAAAGTGAATTGCAGTTACTTGGCCAATAAGATAAGTTTTAAGTGTTTCTAGATGGTAAAGAGCATACTTTTCTATATAGACAAAACATGCATTTCCCAGTATTAATCACACATTCTTAGGCGAATCGTGTTCTTTCCAAGAGGGAAAAGCTTGTAGGAAGTTGACTTTGAAGATAAACACAGAGCTAGTGTTTTGCAAAGTGAATTGCTCTTACTTGGCCAATAAGTTTAATTTTAAGTGTTTCTTGACGGTAAAAAGCATACTCTTCTATATGGACAAAACATGCCTTTCCTAGTCTGACTCACACATTCTCCTGTGAATCGTGTTCTTTCCAAGTGGGAAAAATTTGTAGGAAGTTGACTTTGAAGATAAACACACAGCTAGCGTTTTGCAAAGTGAATTGCTGTTACTTGGCCAATAAACTTAGTTTTCAGTGGTTCTAGAGGGAAAAAGCAGACTTTTCAATATAGCCAAAACATGGGTTTCCCAGTCTGAATCGATCATTCTTTGGTGAATCTGTTCGTTCCAAGCGGGAAAAGCTTGTAGGAAGTTGACTTTGAAGATAAACACACAGCTAGTGTTTTGCAAAGTGAATTGCTGTTACTAGGCAAATAAGCTTAGTGTTCAGTGGTTCTAGAGGAGAAAATGCAGACTTTTAGGTATAGACATAACATGCATTTCCCAGTCTGAATCACACATTCTTATGCGAATCTTGTTTGTTCCAAGCTGGAAAAGTTTATAGGAAGGTGACTTTGAAGATAAACACACAGCTAGTGTTTTACAAAGTGAATTGTTCTTACTTGGCAATTAAGCTTAGTTTTAGGTAGTTCTAGATGGTAAAAAGCAGACTTTTCAATATAGACAAAACCTGGTTTTCCCAGTCTGAATCTCTCATTCTTTGGCGAAATCTCTTCGTTCGAAGCGGGAAAAGCTTTAGGAAGTTGACTTTGAAGATAAATACACAGCTAGTGTTTTGCAAAGTGAATTCCTGTTACTTGGCCAATAAGCTTAGTTTTCTGTGGTTCTTGAGGAGAAAAACCAGACTTTTATGTATAGACAAAACATGCATTTCCCAGTCTGAACCACACATTCTTTAGCGAATCGTGTTCTTTCCAAGCAGAAAAGTTTATAGGAAGGTGACTTTGAAGATAAACACACAGCTAGTGATTTGCAGAATGAATGGCTGTTACTTGTCGAATCAGCTTAGTTGTAAGTGGATCTAGACCGTAAAAAGCATTCTTTTCCATATAGACAAAACCTTCCTTTCCCAGTCTGAATCACATATTCTTACGTGAATTCTGTTCATTCCATGTGGGAAAAGCTTGCAGGAAGTTGTCTTTGAAGATAAACACACAGCTAATGTTTTGCAAAGTGAATTGCTGTTACTAGCAGAATAAGCTTAGTTTTAAGTGGTACTAGAAGATAAAAAGCCTACATTTGTATATAGACTTTTTGTAATACGTGGGTTTCCCAGTCTGAATCACACACTCTTAGGCAAATCCTGTTCCTTCCAAGCAGGAAAAGTTTGGAGGAAGTTGACTTTGAAGATAAAAGCACAGCTAATGTTTTAAAAAGTGAATTGTTCTTACTGGGCGATTAAGCTTAGTTTTAAGTGGTTCTAGATGGTAATAAGCATACTTTTCTATATAGACTAAAAAAGCTTTTCCCTGTCTCAATCTCTCATTCTTTGGTGATTTCTGTCCGTTCCAAGAGGGAAAAGGTTGTAGGAAATTGACTCTGAAGATAAACGCACAGGCAGTGATTTGCAAAGTGAATGGTGTTACTTGGCAAATATGCTTACTTTTAAGTGGCTCTAGAGGGTAAAAAGCAGACTATTCAATATAGACAAAACATGGGTTTCCCAGTCTGAATCACACATTCTTAGGCGAAATCTGTTCAGTCCAAGCGGGAAAAGCTTTTAAGAAGTTGACTTTGAAGATAAACACACAGCTAGTGTTTTGCAAAGTGAAATGCTGTTACTTGGCCAATAAGTTTAATTTAAAGTGGTTATAGACGGTAAGAAGCATACTTTTCTATATAGACAAAACATGCTTTTCCCAGTCTGAGTCACACATTCTTAGGCAAATTCTGTTCGGTTAAAGCGGGTAAAGGTTGTAAGAAGATGACTTTCAAGATATACACACAGCTAGTGTTTTGCAAAGTGAAATGCTGTTACTTGCCAATAAGTTTAATTTTAAGTGTTTCTAGACGGTAAGAAGCATACATTTCTATATAGACAAAACATGCATTTCCCAGTCTGAATCACACATTCTTAGGCAAATTCTGTTCGGTCAAAGCAGGAAAAGCTTGTATGAAGTTGACTTTGTAAATAAACACACAGCTAGTGTTTTGCAAAGTGAAATGCTCTTACTTGGCCAGTAAGTTTAATTTTAAGTGTTTCTAGACGGTAAAAAGCATACTCTTCTATATGGACAAAACATGCCTTTCCTAGTCTGACTCACACATTCTCCTGTGAATCGTGTTCTTTCCAAGTGGGAAAAATTTGTAGGAAGTTGACTTGAAGATAAACACACAGCTAGTGTTTTGCAAAGTGAATTGCTCTTACTTGGCCAATAAGCTTAATTTTAAGTGGTTCTAGTCGGTAAAAAGCATACTTTTCTATATAGTTAAACATGCGTTTGCCAGTCAGAATCACACATTCTTAGGTGAATTCTATTCGTTCCAAGCCGGAAAAGCTTATAGGAAGTTGACTTTCAGGATAAACACACAGCTACTGTTTTGCATTGTGAATTGCTGTTACTTCGCCAATAAGCTTAGTTTTAAGTGGTCCTAGAAGGTAAAAAGCCTACTTTTGTATATAGACAAAACGTGGATTTCCCAGTCTGAATCACACACTCTTAGGCAAATCCTGTTGGTTCCAAGCGGGAAAAGTTTGGAGGAAGTTGTCTTTGAAGATAAAAGCACAGCTAATATTTTAAAAAGTGAATTGTTCCTACTTGGCGATAAAGCTTAATTTTAAGTGGTTCTAGATGGTAAAAAGCATACTTTTCTATATGGACAAAACATGCCTTTCCTAGTCTGAATCTATCATTCTTTGTCGATTTCTGATTGGTCCAAGAGGGAAAAGCTTGTAGGAAGTTGACTTTGAAGATGAACACACAGCTAGTTATTTCCAAAGTGAATTGCTGTTACTTCGCCAATAAGCTTAGTTTTAAGTGGTACTAGAAGGTAAAAAGCCCACTTTTGTATATAGACTTTTTGTAATACGTGGGTTTCCCAGTCTGAATCACACACTCTTAGGCAAATCCTGTTCCTTCCAAGCAGGAAAAGTTTGGAGGAAGTTGACTTTGAAGATAAAAGCACAGCTAATGTTTTAAAAAGTGAATTGTTCCTACTTGGCGATAAAGCTTAGTTTTAAGTGGTTCTAGATGGTAATAAGCATACTTTTCTATATAGACTAAAAAAGCTTTTCCCTGTCTCAATCTCTCATTCTTTGGCAAATTCTGTTAGTTCCATAAGGGAAAAGCTTGCAGGAACTTGACTTTGTAGATAAACACACAGCTAGTGGTTTGCAAAGTGAATGGCTGTTATTTGGCGAATAAGATTAGTTTTAAGTGGTTCTAGAGGGTAAACAGCAGACTTTTCAATATCGACAAAACATGGTTTTCCCAGTCTGAATCTCTCATTCTTTGGTGAATTCTGACCTTTCCAAGCGGGAAAAGCTTGTAGGAATTTGACTTTCAATATAAACACACAGTTGGTGTTTTGCAAAGTGAATTTCTGTCACTTAGCAAATAAGCTTAGTTTTCAGTGGTTCTAGAGGGTAAAAAGCATACTTTTCTATATGGACAAAACATGCCTTTCCTAGTCTGAATCTATCATTCTTTGGCGATTTCTGATTGGTCCAAGAGGGAAGAGCTTATAGGAAGTTGACTTTGAAGATAAACACACAGCTAGTGATTTGCAAAATGAATGGCTGTTACTTGGCGAATAAGCTTAGTATTAAGTGGCCCTGGAGGGTAAAAAGCATACTTTTTATAGAGATTAAAAATGCTTTTCCCAGTCTCAATCTCTCATTCTTTAGCGAATTGTATTCGTTCCAAGTGGGAAAAGCTTGTAGGAAGTTCACTTTCAAGAAAAACATACAGTTAGTGTTTTGCAAAGTGAATTGCAGTTACTTGGCCAATAAGATAAGTTTTAAGTGTTTCTAGATGGTAAAGAGCATACTTTTCTATATAGACAAAACATGCATTTCCCAGTATTAATCACACATTCTTAGGCGAATCGTGTTCTTTCCAAGAGGGAAAAGCTTGTAGGAAGTTGACTTTGAAGATAAACACAGAGCTAGTGTTTTGCAAAGTGAATTGCTCTTACTTGGCCAATAAGTTTAATTTTAAGTGTTTCTTGACGGTAAAAAGCATACTCTTCTATATGGACAAAACATGCCTTTCCTAGTCTGACTCACACATTCTCCTGTGAATCGTGTTCTTTCCAAGTGGGAAAAATTTGTAGGAAGTTGACTTTGAAGATAAACACACAGCTAGCGTTTTGCAAAGTGAATTGCTGTTACTTGGCCAATAAACTTAGTTTTCAGTGGTTCTAGAGGGAAAAAGCAGACTTTTCAATATAGCCAAAACATGGGTTTCCCAGTCTGAATCGATCATTCTTTGGTGAATCTGTTCGTTCCAAGCGGGAAAAGCTTGTAGGAAGTTGACTTTGAAGATAAACACACAGCTAGTGTTTTGCAAAGTGAATTGCTGTTACTAGGCAAATAAGCTTAGTGTTCAGTGGTTCTAGAGGAGAAAATGCAGACTTTTAGGTATAGACATAACATGCATTTCCCAGTCTGAATCACACATTCTTATGCGAATCTTGTTTGTTCCAAGCTGGAAAAGTTTATAGGAAGGTGACTTTGAAGATAAACACACAGCTAGTGTTTTACAAAGTGAATTGTTCTTACTTGGCAATTAAGCTTAGTTTTAGGTAGTTCTAGATGGTAAAAAGCAGACTTTTCAATATAGACAAAACCTGGTTTTCCCAGTCTGAATCTCTCATTCTTTGGCGAAATCTCTTCGTTCGAAGCGGGAAAAGCTTTAGGAAGTTGACTTTGAAGATAAATACACAGCTAGTGTTTTGCAAAGTGAATTCCTGTTACTTGGCCAATAAGCTTAGTTTTCTGTGGTTCTTGAGGAGAAAAACCAGACTTTTATGTATAGACAAAACATGCATTTCCCAGTCTGAACCACACATTCTTTAGCGAATCGTGTTCTTTCCAAGCAGAAAAGTTTATAGGAAGTTGACTTTGAAGATAAACACACAGCTAGTGATTTGCAGAATGAATGGCTGTTACTTGTCGAATCAGCTTAGTTGTAAGTGGATCTAGACCGTAAAAAGCATTCTTTTCCATATAGACAAAACCTTCCTTTCCCAGTCTGAATCACATATTCTTACGTGAATTCTGTTCATTCCATGTGGGAAAAGCTTGCAGGAAGTTGTCTTTGAAGATAAACACACAGCTAATGTTTTGCAAAGTGAATTGCTGTTACTAGCAGAATAAGCTTAGTTTTAAGTGGTACTAGAAGATAAAAAGCCTACATTTGTATATAGACTTTTTGTAATACGTGGGTTTCCCAGTCTGAATCACACACTCTTAGGCAAATCCTGTTCCTTCCAAGCAGGAAAAGTTTGGAGGAAGTTGACTTTGAAGATAAAAGCACAGCTAATGTTTTAAAAAGTGAATTGTTCTTACTGGGCGATTAAGCTTAGTTTTAAGTGGTTCTAGATGGTAATAAGCATACTTTTCTATATAGACTAAAAAAGCTTTTCCCTGTCTCAATCTCTCATTCTTTGGTGATTTCTGTCCGTTCCAAGAGGGAAAAGGTTGTAGGAAATTGACTCTGAAGATAAACGCACAGGCAGTGATTTGCAAAGTGAATGGTGTTACTTGGCAAATATGCTTACTTTTAAGTGGCTCTAGAGGGTAAAAAGCAGACTATTCAATATAGACAAAACATGGGTTTCCCAGTCTGAATCACACATTCTTAGGCGAAATCTGTTCAGTCCAAGCGGGAAAAGCTTTTAAGAAGTTGACTTTGAAGATAAACACACAGCTAGTGTTTTGCAAAGTGAAATGCTGTTACTTGGCCAATAAGTTTAATTTAAAGTGGTTATAGACGGTAAGAAGCATACTTTTCTATATAGACAAAACATGCTTTTCCCAGTCTGAGTCACACATTCTTAGGCAAATTCTGTTCGGTTAAAGCGGGTAAAGGTTGTAAGAAGATGACTTTCAAGATATACACACAGCTAGTGTTTTGCAAAGTGAAATGCTGTTACTTGCCAATAAGTTTAATTTTAAGTGTTTCTAGACGGTAAGAAGCATACATTTCTATATAGACAAAACATGCATTTCCCAGTCTGAATCACACATTCTTAGGCAAATTCTGTTCGGTCAAAGCAGGAAAAGCTTGTATGAAGTTGACTTTGTAAATAAACACACAGCTAGTGTTTTGCAAAGTGAAATGCTCTTACTTGGCCAGTAAGTTTAATTTTAAGTGTTTCTAGACGGTAAAAAGCATACTCTTCTATATGGACAAAACATGCCTTTCCTAGTCTGACTCACACATTCTCCTGTGAATCGTGTTCTTTCCAAGTGGGAAAAATTTGTAGGAAGTTGACTTGAAGATAAACACACAGCTAGTGTTTTGCAAAGTGAATTGCTCTTACTTGGCCAATAAGCTTAATTTTAAGTGGTTCTAGTCGGTAAAAAGCATACTTTTCTATATAGTTAAACATGCGTTTGCCAGTCAGAATCACACATTCTTAGGTGAATTCTATTCCTTCCAAGCCGGAAAAGCTTATAGGAAGTTGACTTTCAGGATAAACACACAGCTACTGTTTTGCAAAGTGAATTGCTGTTACTTCGCCAATAAGCTTAGTTTTAAGTGGTCCTAGAAGGTAAAAAGCCTACTTTTGTATATAGACAAAACGTGGATTTCCCAGTCTGAATCACACACTCTTAGGCAAATCCTGTTGGTTCCAAGCGGGAAAAGTTTGGAGGAAGTTGACTTTGAAGATAAAAGCACAGCTAATATTTTAAAAAGTGAATTGTTCCTACTTGGCGATAAAGCTTAATTTTAAGTGGTTCTAGATGGTAAAAAGCATACTTTTCTATATGGACAAAACATGCCTTTCCTAGTCTGAATCTATCATTCTTTGTCGATTTCTGATTGGTCCAAGAGGGAAAAGCTTGTAGGAAGTTGACTTTGAAGATAAACACACAGCTAGTTATTTCCAAAGTGAATTGCTGTTACTTCGCCAATAAGCTTAGTTTTAAGTGGTACTAGAAGGTAAAAAGCCCACTTTTGTATATAGACTTTTTGTAATACGTGGGTTTCCCAGTCTGAATCACACACTCTTAGGCAAATCCTGTTCCTTCCAAGCAGGAAAAGTTTGGAGGAAGTTGACTTTGAAGATAAAAGCACAGCTAATGTTTTAAAAAGTGAATTGTTCCTACTTGGCGATAAAGCTTAGTTTTAAGTGGTTCTAGATGGTAATAAGCATACTTTTCTATATAGACTAAAAAAGCTTTTCCCTGTCTCAATCTCTCATTCTTTGGCAAATTCTGTTAGTTCCATAAGGGAAAAGCTTGCAGGAACTTGACTTTGTAGATAAACACACAGCTAGTGATTTGCAAAGTGAATGGCTGTTATTTGGCGAATAAGATTAGTTTTAAGTGGTTCTAGAGGGTAAACAGCAGACTTTTCAATATCGACAAAACATGGTTTTCCCAGTCTGAATCTCTCATTCTTTGGTGAATTCTGACCTTTCCAAGCGGGAAAAGCTTGTAGGAAGTTGACTTTCAATATAAACACACAGTTGGTGTTTTGCAAAGTGAATTTCTGTCACTTAGCAAATAAGCTTAGTTTTCAGTGGTTCTAGAGGGTAAAAAGCATACTTTTCTATATGGACAAAACATGCCTTTCCTAGTCTGAATCTATCATTCTTTGGCGATTTCTGATTGGTCCAAGAGGGAAGAGCTTGTAGGAAGTTGACTTTGAAGATAAACACACAGCTAGTGTTTTGCAAAGTGAATAGCGTTACTTGGCCAATAAGCTTAGTTTTCAGTGGTTCTAGAGGGTAAAAAGCATACTTTTCTATATACACAAGAAATGGGTTTCCCAGTCAGAATCTCTCATTCTTTGGTGAACTCTTTTCGTTACAAATGGGAAGAGCTTGTAGGAAGTTGACTTTGAAGATAAACGCACAGCTAGTGTTTTGCAAAGTGAATTGCTGTTACTTGACCAATAAGCTTAGTATTAAGTGGCCCTGGAGGGTAAAAAGCATACTTTTTATAGAGATTAAAAATGCTTTTCCCAGTCTCAATCTCTCATTCTTTAGCGAATTGTATTCGTTCCAAGTGGGAAAAGCTTGTAGGAAGTTCACTTTCAAGAAAAACATACAGTTAGTGTTTTGCAAAGTGAATTGCAGTTACTTGGCCAATAAGATAAGTTTTAAGTGTTTCTAGATGGTAAAGAGCATACTTTTCTATATAGACAAAACATGCATTTCCCAGTATTAATCACACATTCTTAGGCGAATCGTGTTCTTTCCAAGAGGGAAAAGCTTGTAGGAAGTTGACTTTGAAGATAAACACAGAGCTAGTGTTTTGCAAAGTGAATTGCTCTTACTTGGCCAATAAGTTTAATTTTAAGTGTTTCTTGACGATAAAAAGCATACTCTTCTATATGGACAAAAAATGCCTTTCCTAGTCTGACTCACACATTCTCCTGTGAATCGTGTTCTTTCCAAGTGGGAAAAATTTGTAGGAAGTTGACTTTGAAGATAAACACACAGCTAGTGTTTTGCAAAGTGAATTGCTGTTACTTGGCCAATAAACTTAGTTTTCTGTGGTTCTTGAGGAGAAAAACCAGACTTTTATGTATAGACAAAACATGCATTTCCCTGTCTGAACAACACATTCTTTAGAGAATCGTGTTCGTTCCAGGCAGAAAAGTTTATAGGAAGGTGACTTTGAAGATAAACACACAGCTAGTGATTTGCAGAATGAATGGCTGTTACTTGTCGAATCAGCTTAGTTGTAAGTGGATCTAGACCATAAAAAGCATTCTTTTCCATATAGACAAAACCTTCCTTTTCCAGTCTGAATCACATATTCTTACGTGAATTCTGTTCATTCCATGTGGGAAAAGCTTGCAGGAAGTTGTCTTTGAAGATAAACACACAGCTAATGTTTTGCAAATTGAATTGCTGTTACTAGCAGAATAAGCTTAGTTTTAAGTGGTACTAGAAGATAAAAAGCCTACATTTGTATATAGACTTTTTGTAATACGTGGGTTTCCCAGTCTGAATCACACACTCTTAGGCAAATCCTGTTCCTTCCAAGCAGGAAAAGTTTGGAGGAAGTTGACTTTGAAGATAAAAGCACAGCTAATGTTTTAAAAAGTGAATTGTTCTTACTGGGCGATTAAGCTTAGTTTTAAGTGGTTCTAGATGGTAATAAGCATACTTTTCTATATAGACTAAAAAAGCTTTTCCCTGTCTCAATCTCTCATTCTTTGGCGATTTCTGTCCGTTCCAAGAGGGAAAAGGTTGTAGGAAATTGACTCTGAAGATAAACGCACAGGCAGTGATTTGCAAAGTGAATGGTGTTACTTGGCAAATATGCTTACTTTTAAGTGGCTCTAGAGGGTAAAAAGCAGACTATTCAATATAGACAAAACATGGGTTTCCCAGTCTGAATCACACATTCTTAGGCGAAATCTGTTCAGTCCAAGCGGGAAAAGCTTTTAAGAAGTTGACTTTGAAGATAAACACACAGCTAGTGTTTTGCAAAGTGAAATGCTGTTACTTGGCCAATAAGTATAATTTAAAGTGGTTATAGACGGTAAGAAGCATACTTTTCTATATAGACAAAACATGCTTTTCCCAGTCTGAGTCACACATTCTTAGGCAAATTCTGTTCGGTTAAAGCGGGTAAAGGTTGTAAGAAGATGACTTTCAAGATATACACACAGCTAGTGTTTTGCAAAGTGAAATGCTGTTACTTGCCAATAAGTTTAATTTTAAGTGTTTCTAGACGGTAAGAAGCATACATTTCTATATAGACAAAACATGCATTTCCCAGTCTGAATCACACATTCTTAGGCAAATTCTGTTCGGTCAAAGCAGGAAAAGCTTGTATGAAGTTGACTTTGTAAATAAACACACAGCTAGTGTTTTGCAAAGTGAAATGCTCTTACTTGGCCAGTAAGTTTAATTTTAAGTGTTTCTAGACGGTTAAAAAGCATACTCTTCTATATGGACAAAACATGCCTTTCCTAGTCTGACTCACACATTCTCCTGTGAATCGTGTTCTTTCCAAGTGGGAAAAATTTGTAGGAAGTTGACTTTGAAGATAAACACACAGCTAGTGTTTTGCAAAGTGAATTGCTCTTACTTGGCCAATAAGCTTAATTTTAAGTGGTTCTAGTCGGTAAAAAGCATACTTTTCTATATAGTTAAAACATGCGTTTGCCAGTCAGAATCACACATTCTTAGGTGAATTCTATTCGTTCCAAGCCGGAAAAGCTTATAGGAAGTTGATTTTCAGGATAAACACACAGCTACTGTTTTGCAAAGTGAATTGCTGTTACTTCGCCAATAAGATTAGTTTTAAGTGGTCCTAGAAGGTAAAAAGCCTACTTTTGTATATAGACAAAACGTGGATTTCTCAGTCTGAATCACACACTCTTAGGCAAATCCTGTTGGTTCCAAGCGGGAAAAGTTTGGAGGAAGTTGACTTTGAAGATAAAAGCACAGCTAATATTTTAAAAAGTGAATTGTTCCTACTTGGCGATAAAGCTTAATTTTAAGTGGTTCTAGATGGTAAAAAGCATACTTTTCTATATGGACAAAACATGCCTTTCCTAGTCTGAATCTATCATTCTTTGTCGATTTCTGATTGGTCCAAGAGGGAAAAGCTTGTAGGAAGTTGACTTTGAAGATAAACACACAGCTAGTTATTTCCAAAGTGAATTGCTGTTACTTCGCCAATAAGCTTAGTTTTAAGTGGTACTAGAAGGTAAAAAGCCCACTTTTGTATATAGACTTTTTGTAATACGTGGGTTTCCCAGTCTGAATCACACACTCTTAGGCAAATCCTGTTCCTTCCAAGCAGGAAAAGTTTGGAGGAAGTTGACTTTGAAGATAAAAGCACAGCTAATGTTTTAAAAAGTGAATTGTTCCTACTTGGCGATAAAGCTTAGTTTTAAGTGGTTCTAGATGGTAATAAGCATACTTTTCTATATAGACTAAAAAAGCTTTTCCCTGTCTCAATCTCTCATTCTTTGGCAAATTCTGTTAGTTCCATAAGGGAAAAGCTTGCAGGAACTTGACTTTGTAGATAAACACACAGCTAGTGATTTGCAAAGTGAATGGCTGTTATTTGGCGAATAAGATTAGTTTTAAGTGGTTCTAGAGGGTAAACAGCAGACTTTTCAATATCGACAAAACATGGTTTTCCCAGTCTGAATCTCTCATTCTTTGGTGAATTCTGACCTTTCCAAGCGGGAAAAGCTTGTAGGAAGTTGACTTTCAATATAAACACACAGTTGGTGTTTTGCAAAGTGAATTTCTGTCACTTAGCAAATAAGCTTAGTTTTCAGTGGTTCTAGAGGGTAAAAAGCATACTTTTCTATATGGACAAAACATGCCTTTCCTAGTCTGAATCTATCATTCTTTGGCGATTTCTGATTGGTCCAAGAGGGAAGAGCTTGTAGGAAGTTGACTTTGAAGATAAACACACAGCTAGTGTTTTGCAAAGTGAATAGCGTTACTTGGCCAATAAGCTTAGTTTTCAGTGGTTCTAGAGGGTAAAAAGCATACTTTTCTATATACACAAGAAATGGGTTTCCCAGTCAGAATCTCTCATTCTTTGGTGAACTCTTTTCGTTACAAATGGGAAGAGCTTGTAGGAAGTTGACTTTGAAGATAAACGCACAGCTAGTGTTTTGCAAAGTGAATTGCTGTTACTTGACCAATAAGCTTAGTATTAAGTGGCCCTGGAGGGTAAAAAGCATACTTTTTATAGAGATTAAAAATGCTTTTCCCAGTCTCAATCTCTCATTCTTTAGCGAATTGTATTCGTTCCAAGTGGGAAAAGCTTGTAGGAAGTTCACTTTCAAGAAAAACATACAGTTAGTGTTTTGCAAAGTGAATTGCAGTTACTTGGCCAATAAGATAAGTTTTAAGTGTTTCTAGATGGTAAAGAGCATACTTTTCTATATAGACAAAACATGCATTTCCCAGTATTAATCACACATTCTTAGGCGAATCGTGTTCTTTCCAAGAGGGAAAAGCTTGTAGGAAGTTGACTTTGAAGATAAACACAGAGCTAGTGTTTTGCAAAGTGAATTGCTCTTACTTGGCCAATAAGTTTAATTTTAAGTGTTTCTTGACGATAAAAAGCATACTCTTCTATATGGACAAAAAATGCCTTTCCTAGTCTGACTCACACATTCTCCTGTGAATCGTGTTCTTTCCAAGTGGGAAAAATTTGTAGGAAGTTGACTTTGAAGATAAACACACAGCTAGTGTTTTGCAAAGTGAATTGCTGTTACTTGGCCAATAAACTTAGTTTTCTGTGGTTCTTGAGGAGAAAAACCAGACTTTTATGTATAGACAAAACATGCATTTCCCTGTCTGAACAACACATTCTTTAGAGAATCGTGTTCGTTCCAGGCAGAAAAGTTTATAGGAAGGTGACTTTGAAGATAAACACACAGCTAGTGATTTGCAGAATGAATGGCTGTTACTTGTCGAATCAGCTTAGTTGTAAGTGGATCTAGACCATAAAAAGCATTCTTTTCCATATAGACAAAACCTTCCTTTCCCAGTCTGAATCACATATTCTTACGTGAATTCTGTTCATTCCATGTGGGAAAAGCTTGCAGGAAGTTGTCTTTGAAGATAAACACACAGCTAATGTTTTGCAAAGTGAATTGCTGTTACTAGCAGAATAAGCTTAGTTTTAAGTGGTACTAGAAGATAAAAAGCCTACATTTGTATATAGACTTTTTGTAATACGTGGGTTTCCCAGTCTGAATCACACACTCTTAGGCAAATCCTGTTCCTTCCAAGCAGGAAAAGTTTGGAGGAAGTTGACTTTGAAGATAAAAGCACAGCTAATGTTTTAAAAAGTGAATTGTTCTTACTGGGCGATTAAGCTTAGTTTTAAGTGGTTCTAGATGGTAATAAGCATACTTTTCTATATAGACTAAAAAAGCTTTTCCCTGTCTCAATCTCTCATTCTTTGGTGATTTCTGTCCGTTCCAAGAGGGAAAAGGTTGTAGGAAATTGACTCTGAAGATAAACGCACAGGCAGTGATTTGCAAAGTGAATGGTGTTACTTGGCAAATATGCTTACTTTTAAGTGGCTCTAGAGGGTAAAAAGCAGACTATTCAATATAGACAAAACATGGGTTTTCCAGTCTGAATCACACATTCTTAGGCGAAATCTGTTCAGTCCAAGCGGGAAAAGCTTTTAAGAAGTTGACTTTGAAGATAAACACACAGCTAGTGTTTTGCAAAGTGAAATGCTGTTACTTGGCCAATAAGTTTAATTTAAAGTGGTTATAGACGGTAAGAAGCATACTTTTCTATATAGACAAAACATGCTTTTCCCAGTCTGAGTCACACATTCTTAGGCAAATTCTGTTCGGTTAAAGCGGGTAAAGGTTGTAAGAAGATGACTTTCAAGATATACACACAGCTAGTGTTTTGCAAAGTGAAATGCTGTTACTTGCCAATAAGTTTAATTTTAAGTGTTTCTAGACGGTAAGAAGCATACATTTCTATATAGACAAAACATGCATTTCCCAGTCTGAATCACACATTCTTAGGCAAATTCTGTTCGGTCAAAGCAGGAAAAGCTTGTATGAAGTTGACTTTGTAAATAAACACACAGCTAGTGTTTTGCAAAGTGAAATGCTCTTACTTGGCCAGTAAGTTTAATTTTAAGTGTTTCTAGACGGTAAAAAGCATACTCTTCTATATGGACAAAACATGCCTTTCCTAGTCTGACTCACACATTCTCCTGTGAATCGTGTTCTTTCCAAGTGGGAAAAATTTGTAGGAAGTTGACTTTGAAGATAAACACACAGCTAGTGTTTTGCAAAGTGAATTGCTCTTACTTGGCCAATAAGCTTAATTTTAAGTGGTTCTAGTCGGTAAAAAGCATACTTTTCTATATAGTTAAAACATGCGTTTGCCAGTCAGAATCACACATTCTTAGGTGAATTCTATTCGTTCCAAGCCGGAAAAGCTTATAGGAAGTTGATTTTCAGGATAAACACACAGCTACTGTTTTGCAAAGTGAATTGCTGTTACTTCGCCAATAAGCTTAGTTTTAAGTGGTCCTAGAAGGTAAAAAGCCTACTTTTGTATATAGACAAAACGTGGATTTCCCAGTCTGAATCACACACTCTTAGGCAAATCCTGTTGGTTCCAAGCGGGAAAAGTTTGGAGGAAGTTGACTTTGAAGATAAAAGCACAGCTAATATTTTAAAAAGTGAATTGTTCCTACTTGGCGATAAAGCTTAATTTTAAGTGGTTCTAGATGGTAAAAAGCATACTTTTCTATATGGACAAAACATGCCTTTCCTAGTCTGAATCTATCATTCTTTGTTGATTTCTGATTGGTCCAAGAGGGAAAAGCTTGTAGGAAGTTGACTTTGAAGATAAACACACAGCTAGTTATTTCCAAAGTGAATTGCTGTTACTTCGCCAATAAGCTTAGTTTTAAGTGGTACTAGAAGGTAAAAAGCCCACTTTTGTATATAGACTTTTTGTAATACGTGGGTTTCCCAGTCTGAATCACACACTCTTAGGCAAATCCTGTTCCTTCCAAGCAGGAAAAGTTTGGAGGAAGTTGACTTTGAAGATAAAAGCACAGCTAATGTTTTAAAAAGTGAATTGTTCCTACTTGGCGATAAAGCTTAGTTTTAAGTGGTTCTAGATGGTAATAAGCATACTTTTCTATATAGACTAAAAAAGCTTTTCCCTGTCTCAATCTCTCATTCTTTGGCAAATTCTGTTAGTTCCATAAGGGAAAAGCTTGCAGGAACTTGACTTTGTAGATAAACACACAGCTAGTGATTTGCAAAGTGAATGGCTGTTATTTGGCGAATAAGATTAGTTTTAAGTGGTTCTAGAGGGTAAACAGCAGACTTTTCAATATCGACAAAACATGGTTTTCCCAGTCTGAATCTCTCATTCTTTGGTGAATTCTGACCTTTCCAAGCGGGAAAAGCTTGTAGGAAGTTGACTTTCAATATAAACACACAGTTGGTGTTTTGCAAAGTGAATTTCTGTCACTTAGCAAATAAGCTTAGTTTTCAGTGGTTCTAGAGGGTAAAAAGCATACTTTTCTATATGGACAAAACATGCCTTTCCTAGTCTGAATCTATCATTCTTTGGCGATTTCTGATTGGTCCAAGAGGGAAGAGCTTGTAGGAAGTTGACTTTGAAGATAAACACACAGCTAGTGTTTTGCAAAGTGAATAGCGTTACTTGGCCAATAAGCTTAGTTTTCAGTGGTTCTAGAGGGTAAAAAGCATACTTTTCTATATACACAAGAAATGGGTTTCCCAGTCAGAATCTCTCATTCTTTGGTGAACTCTTTTCGTTACAAATGGGAAGAGCTTGTAGGAAGTTGACTTTGAAGATAAACGCACAGCTAGTGTTTTGCAAAGTGAATTGCTGTTACTTGACCAATAAGCTTAGTATTAAGTGGCCCTGGAGGGTAAAAAGCATACTTTTTATAGAGATTAAAAATGCTTTTCCCAGTCTCAATCTCTCATTCTTTAGCGAATTGTATTCGTTCCAAGTGGGAAAAGCTTGTAGGAAGTTCACTTTCAAGAAAAACATACAGTTAGTGTTTTGCAAAGTGAATTGCAGTTACTTGGCCAATAAGATAAGTTTTAAGTGTTTCTAGATGGTAAAGAGCATACTTTTCTATATAGACAAAACATGCATTTCCCAGTATTAATCACACATTCTTAGGCGAATCGTGTTCTTTCCAAGAGGGAAAAGCTTGTAGGAAGTTGACTTTGAAGATAAACACAGAGCTAGTGTTTTGCAAAGTGAATTGCTCTTACTTGGCCAATAAGTTTAATTTTAAGTGTTTCTTGACGATAAAAAGCATACTCTTCTATATGGACAAAAAATGCCTTTCCTAGTCTGACTCACACATTCTCCTGTGAATCGTGTTCTTTCCAAGTGGGAAAAATTTGTAGGAAGTTGACTTTGAAGATAAACACACAGCTAGTGTTTTGCAAAGTGAATTGCTGTTACTTGGCCAATAAACTTAGTTTTCTGTGGTTCTTGAGGAGAAAAACCAGACTTTTATGTATAGACAAAACATGCATTTCCCTGTCTGAACAACACATTCTTTAGAGAATCGTGTTCGTTCCAGGCAGAAAAGTTTATAGGAAGGTGACTTTGAAGATAAACACACAGCTAGTGATTTGCAGAATGAATGGCTGTTACTTGTCGAATCAGCTTAGTTGTAAGTGGATCTAGACCATAAAAAGCATTCTTTTCCATATAGACAAAACCTTCCTTTCCCAGTCTGAATCACATATTCTTACGTGAATTCTGTTCATTCCATGTGGGAAAAGCTTGCAGGAAGTTGTCTTTGAAGATAAACACACAGCTAATGTTTTGCAAAGTGAATTGCTGTTACTAGCAGAATAAGCTTAGTTTTAAGTGGTACTAGAAGATAAAAAGCCTACATTTGTATATAGACTTTTTGTAATACGTGGGTTTCCCAGTCTGAATCACACACTCTTTGGCAAATCCTGTTCCTTCCAAGCAGGAAAAGTTTGGAGGAAGTTGACTTTGAAGATAAAAGCACAGCTAATGTTTTAAAAAGTGAATTGTTCTTACTGGGCGATTAAGCTTAGTTTTAAGTGGTTCTAGATGGTAATAAGCATACTTTTCTATATAGACTAAAAAAGCTTTTCCCTGTCTCAATCTCTCATTCTTTGGTGATTTCTGTCCGTTCCAAGAGGGAAAAGGTTGTAGGAAATTGACTCTGAAGATAAACGCACAGGCAGTGATTTGCAAAGTGAATGGTGTTACTTGGCAAATATGCTTACTTTTAAGTGGCTCTAGAGGGTAAAAAGCAGACTATTCAATATAGACAAAACATGGGTTTTCCAGTCTGAATCACACATTCTTAGGCGAAATCTGTTCAGTCCAAGCGGGAAAAGCTTTTAAGAAGTTGACTTTGAAGATAAACACACAGCTAGTGTTTTGCAAAGTGAAATGCTGTTACTTGGCCAATAAGTTTAATTTAAAGTGGTTATAGACGGTAAGAAGCATACTTTTCTATATAGACAAAACATGCTTTTCCCAGTCTGAGTCACACATTCTTAGGCAAATTCTGTTCGGTTAAAGCGGGTAAAGGTTGTAAGAAGATGACTTTCAAGATATACACACAGCTAGTGTTTTGCAAAGTGAAATGCTGTTACTTGCCAATAAGTTTAATTTTAAGTGTTTCTAGACGGTAAGAAGCATACATTTCTATATAGACAAAACATGCATTTCCCAGTCTGAATCACACATTCTTAGGCAAATTCTGTTCGGTCAAAGCAGGAAAAGCTTGTATGAAGTTGACTTTGTAAATAAACACACAGCTAGTGTTTTGCAAAGTGAAATGCTCTTACTTGGCCAGTAAGTTTAATTTTAAGTGTTTCTAGACGGTAAAAAGCATACTCTTCTATATGGACAAAACATGCCTTTCCTAGTCTGACTCACACATTCTCCTGTGAATCGTGTTCTTTCCAAGTGGGAAAAATTTGTAGGAAGTTGACTTTGAAGATAAACACACAGCTAGTGTTTTGCAAAGTGAAATGCTGTTACTTGGCCAATAAGTTTAATTTAAAGTGGTTATAGACGGTAAGAAGCATACTTTTCTATATAGACAAAACATGCTTTTCCCAGTCTGAGTCACACATTCTTAGGCAAATTCTGTTCGGTTAAAGCGGGTAAAGGTTGTAAGAAGATGACTTTCAAGATATACACACAGCTAGTGTTTTGCAAAGTGAAATGCTGTTACTTGCCAATAAGTTTAATTTTAAGTGTTTCTAGACGGTAAGAAGCATACATTTCTATATAGACAAAACATGCATTTCCCAGTCTGAATCACACATTCTTAGGCAAATTCTGTTCGGTCAAAGCAGGAAAAGCTTGTATGAAGTTGACTTTGTAAATAAACACACAGCTAGTGTTTTGCAAAGTGAAATGCTCTTACTTGGCCAGTAAGTTTAATTTTAAGTGTTTCTAGACGGTAAAAAGCATACTCTTCTATATGGACAAAACATGCCTTTCCTAGTCTGACTCACACATTCTCCTGTGAATCGTGTTCTTTCCAAGTGGGAAAAATTTGTAGGAAGTTGACTTTGAAGATAAACACACAGCTAGTGTTTTGCAAAGTGAATTGCTCTTACTTGGCCAATAAGCTTAATTTTAAGTGGTTCTAGTCGGTAAAAAGCATACTTTTCTATATAGTTAAAACATGCGTTTGCCAGTCAGAATCACACATTCTTAGGTGAATTCTATTCGTTCCAAGCCGGAAAAGCTTATAGGAAGTTGATTTTCAGGATAAACACACAGCTACTGTTTTGCAAAGTGAATTGCTGTTACTTCGCCAATAAGCTTAGTTTTAAGTGGTCCTAGAAGGTAAAAAGCCTACTTTTGTATATAGACAAAACGTGGATTTCCCAGTCTGAATCACACACTCTTAGGCAAATCCTGTTGGTTCCAAGCGGGAAAAGTTTGGAGGAAGTTGACTTTGAAGATAAAAGCACAGCTAATATTTTAAAAAGTGAATTGTTCCTACTTGGCGATAAAGCTTAATTTTAAGTGGTTCTAGATGGTAAAAAGCATACTTTTCTATATGGACAAAACATGCCTTTCCTAGTCTGAATCTATCATTCTTTGGCGATTTCTGATTGGTCCAAGAGGGAAAAGCTTGTAGGAAGTTGACTTTGAAGATAAACACACAGCTAGTTATTTCCAAAGTGAATTGCTGTTACTTCGCCAATAAGCTTAGTTTTAAGTGGTACTAGAAGGTAAAAAGCCCACTTTTGTATATAGACTTTTTGTAATACGTGGGTTTCCCAGTCTGAATCACACACTCTTAGGCAAATCCTGTTCCTTCCAAGCAGGAAAAGTTTGGAGGAAGTTGACTTTGAAGATAAAAGCACAGCTAATGTTTTAAAAAGTGAATTGTTCCTACTTGACGATAAAGCTTAGTTTTAAGTGGTTCTAGATGGTAATAAGCATACTTTTCTATATAGACTAAAAAAGCTTTTCCCTGTCTCAATCTCTCATTCTTTGGCAAATTCTGTTAGTTCCATAAGGGAAAAGCTTGCAGGAACTTGACTTTGTAGATAAACACACAGCTAGTGATTTGCAAAGTGAATGGCTGTTATTTGGCGAATAAGATTAGTTTTAAGTGGTTCTAGAGGGTAAACAGCAGACTTTTCAATATCGACAAAACATGGTTTTCCCAGTCTGAATCTCTCATTCTTTGGTGAATTCTGACCTTTCCAAGCGGGAAAAGCTTGTAGGAAGTTGACTTTCAATATAAACACACAGTTGGTGTTTTGCAAAGTGAATTTCTGTCACTTAGCAAATAAGCTTAGTTTTCAGTGGTTCTAGAGGGTAAAAAGCATACTTTTCTATATGGACAAAACATGCCTTTCCTAGTCTGAATCTATCATTCTTTGGCGATTTCTGATTGGTCCAAGAGGGAAGAGCTTGTAGGAAGTTGACTTTGAAGATAAACACACAGCTAGTGTTTTGCAAAGTGAATTGCTGTTACTAGGCAAATAAGCTTAGTTTTCAGTGGTTCTAGAGGAGAAAATGCAGACTTTTAGGTATAGACATAACATGCATTTCCCAGTCTGAATCACACATTCTTATGCGAATCTTGTTTGTTCCAAGCTGGAAAAGTTTATAGGAAGGTGACTTTGAAGATAAACACACAGCTAGTGTTTTACAAAGTGAATTGTTCTTACTTGGCAATTAAGCTTAGTTTTAGGTAGTTCTAGATGGTAAAAAGCAGACTTTTCAATATAGACAAAACCTGGTTTTCCCAGTCTGAATCTCTCATTCTTTGGCGAAATCTCTTCGTTCGAAGCGGGAAAAGCTTTAGGAAGTTGACTTTGAAGATAAATACACAGCTAGTGTTTTGCAAAGTGAATTGCTGTTACTTGGCCAATAAGCTTAGTTTTCTGTGGTTCTTGAGGAGAAAAACCAGACTTTTATGTATAGACAAAACATGCATTTCCCAGTCTGAACCACACATTCTTTAGCGAATCGTGTTCTTTCCAAGCAGAAAAGTTTATAGGAAGGTGACTTTGAAGATAAACACACAGCTAGTGATTTGCAGAATGAATGGCTGTTACTTGTCGAATCAGCTTAGTTGTAAGTGGATCTAGACCGTAAAAAGCATTCTTTTCCATATAGACAAAACCTTCCTTTCCCAGTCTGAATCACATATTCTTACGTGAATTCTGTTCATTCCATGTGGGAAAAGCTTGCAGGAAGTTGTCTTTGAAGATAAACACACAGCTAATGTTTTGCAAAGTGAATTGCTGTTACTAGCAGAATAAGCTTAGTTTTAAGTGGTACTAGAAGATAAAAAGCCTACATTTGTATATAGACTTTTTGTAATACGTGGGTTTCCCAGTCTGAATCACACACTCTTAGGCAAATCCTGTTCCTTCCAAGCAGGAAAAGTTTGGAGGAAGTTGACTTTGAAGATAAAAGCACAGCTAATGTTTTAAAAAGTGAATTGTTCTTACTGGGCGATTAAGCTTAGTTTTAAGTGGTTCTAGATGGTAATAAGCATACTTTTCTATATAGACTAAAAAAGCTTTTCCCTGTCTCAATCTCTCATTCTTTGGTGATTTCTGTCCGTTCCAAGAGGGAAAAGGTTGTAGGAAATTGACTCTGAAGATAAACGCACAGGCAGTGATTTGCAAAGTGAATGGTGTTACTTGGCAAATATGCTTACTTTTAAGTGGCTCTACAGGGTAAAAAGCAGACTATTCAATATAGACAAAACATGGGTTTCCCAGTCTGAATCACACATTCTTAGGCGAAATCTGTTCAGTCCAAGCGGGAAAAGCTTTTAAGAAGTTGACTTTGAAGATAAACACACAGCTAGTGTTTTGCAAAGTGAAATGCTGTTACTTGGCCAATAAGTTTAATTTAAAGTGGTTATAGACGGTAAGAAGCATACTTTTCTATATAGACAAAACATGCTTTTCCCAGTCTGAGTCACACATTCTTAGGCAAATTCTGTTCGGTTAAAGCGGGTAAAGGTTGTAAGAAGATGACTTTCAAGATATACACACAGCTAGTGTTTTGCAAAGTGAAATGCTGTTACTTGCCAATAAGTTTAATTTTAAGTGTTTCTAGACGGTAAGAAGCATACATTTCTATATAGACAAAACATGCATTTCCCAGTCTGAATCACACATTCTTAGGCAAATTCTGTTCGGTCAAAGCAGGAAAAGCTTGTATGAAGTTGACTTTGTAAATAAACACACAGCTAGTGTTTTGCAAAGTGAAATGCTCTTACTTGGCCAGTAAGTTTAATTTTAAGTGTTTCTAGACGGTAAAAAGCATACTCTTCTATATGGACAAAACATGCCTTTCCTAGTCTGACTCACACATTCTCCTGTGAATCGTGTTCTTTCCAAGTGGGAAAAATTTGTAGGAAGTTGACTTGAAGATAAACACACAGCTAGTGTTTTGCAAAGTGAATTGCTCTTACTTGGCCAATAAGCTTAATTTTAAGTGGTTCTAGTCGGTAAAAAGCATACTTTTCTATATAGTTAAACATGCGTTTGCCAGTCAGAATCACACATTCTTAGGTGAATTCTATTCGTTCCAAGCCGGAAAAGCTTATAGGAAGTTGACTTTCAGGATAAACACACAGCTACTGTTTTGCAAAGTGAATTGCTGTTACTTCGCCAATAAGCTTAGTTTTAAGTGGTCCTAGAAGGTAAAAAGCCTACTTTTGTATATAGACAAAACGTGGATTTCCCAGTCTGAATCACACACTCTTAGGCAAATCCTGTTGGTTCCAAGCGGGAAAAGTTTGGAGGAAGTTGACTTTGAAGATAAAAGCACAGCTAATATTTTAAAAAGTGAATTGTTCCTACTTGGCGATAAAGCTTAATTTTAAGTGGTTCTAGATGGTAAAAAGCATACTTTTCTATATGGACAAAACATGCCTTTCCTAGTCTGAATCTATCATTCTTTGTCGATTTCTGATTGGTCCAAGAGGGAAAAGCTTGTAGGAAGTTGACTTTGAAGATAAACACACAGCTAGTTATTTCCAAAGTGAATTGCTGTTACTTCGCCAATAAGCTTAGTTTTAAGTGGTACTAGAAGGTAAAAAGCCCACTTTTGTATATAGACTTTTTGTAATACGTGGGTTTCCCAGTCTGAATCACACACTCTTAGGCAAATCCTGTTCCTTCCAAGCAGGAAAAGTTTGGAGGAAGTTGACTTTGAAGATAAAAGCACAGCTAATGTTTTAAAAAGTGAATTGTTCCTACTTGGCGATAAAGCTTAGTTTTAAGTGGTTCTAGATGGTAATAAGCATACTTTTCTATATAGACTAAAAAAGCTTTTCCCTGTCTCAATCTCTCATTCTTTGGCAAATTCTGTTAGTTCCATAAGGGAAAAGCTTGCAGGAACTTGACTTTGTAGATAAACACACAGCTAGTGATTTGCAAAGTGAATGGCTGTTATTTGGCGAATAAGATTAGTTTTAAGTGGTTCTAGAGGGTAAACAGCAGACTTTTCAATATCGACAAAACATGGTTTTCCCAGTCTGAATCTCTCATTCTTTGGTGAATTCTGACCTTTCCAAGCGGGAAAAGCTTGTAGGAAGTTGACTTTCAATATAAACACACAGTTGGTGTTTTGCAAAGTGAATTTCTGTCACTTAGCAAATAAGCTTAGTTTTCAGTGGTTCTAGAGGGTAAAAAGCATACTTTTCTATATGGACAAAACATGCCTTTCCTAGTCTGAATCTATCATTCTTTGGCGATTTCTGATTGGTCCAAGAGGGAAGAGCTTGTAGGAAGTTGACTTTGAAGATAAACACACAGCTAGTGTTTTGCAAAGTGAATAGCGTTACTTGGCCAATAAGCTTAGTTTTCAGTGGTTCTAGAGGGTAAAAAGCATACTTTTCTATATACACAAGAAATGGGTTTCCCAGTCAGAATCTCTCATTCTTTGGTGAACTCTTTTCGTTACAAATGGGAAGAGCTTGTAGGAAGTTGACTTTGAAGATAAACGCACAGCTAGTGTTTTGCAAAGTGATTTGCTGTTACTTGACCAATAAGCTTAGTATTAAGTGGCCCTGGAGGGTAAAAAGCATACTTTTTATAGAGATTAAAAATGCTTTTCCCAGTCTCAATCTCTCATTCTTTAGCGAATTGTATTCGTTCCAAGTGGGAAAAGCTTGTAGGAAGTTCACTTTCAAGAAAAACATACAGTTAGTGTTTTGCAAAGTGAATTGCAGTTACTTGGCCAATAAGATAAGTTTTAAGTGTTTCTAGATGGTAAAGAGCATACTTTTCTATATAGACAAAACATGCATTTCCCAGTATTAATCACACATTCTTAGGCGAATCGTGTTCTTTCCAAGAGGGAAAAGCTTGTAGGAAGTTGACTTTGAAGATAAACACAGAGCTAGTGTTTTGCAAAGTGAATTGCTCTTACTTGGCCAATAAGTTTAATTTTAAGTGTTTCTTGACGATAAAAAGCATACTCTTCTATATGGACAAAAAATGCCTTTCCTAGTCTGACTCACACATTCTCCTGTGAATCGTGTTCTTTCCAAGTGGGAAAAATTTGTAGGAAGTTGACTTTGAAGATAAACACACAGCTAGTGTTTTGCAAAGTGAATTGCTGTTACTTGGCCAATAAACTTAGTTTTCTGTGGTTCTTGAGGAGAAAAACCAGACTTTTATGTATAGACAAAACATGCATTTCCCTGTCTGAACAACACATTCTTTAGAGAATCGTGTTCGTTCCAGGCAGAAAAGTTTATAGGAAGGTGACTTTGAAGATAAACACACAGCTAGTGATTTGCAGAATGAATGGCTGTTACTTGTCGAATCAGCTTAGTTGTAAGTGGATCTAGACCATAAAAAGCATTCTTTTCCATATAGACAAAACCTTCCTTTCCCAGTCTGAATCACATATTCTTACGTGAATTCTGTTCATTCCATGTGGGAAAAGCTTGCAGGAAGTTGTCTTTGAAGATAAACACACAGCTAATGTTTTGCAAATTGAATTGCTGTTACTAGCAGAATAAGCTTAGTTTTAAGTGGTACTAGAAGATAAAAAGCCTACATTTGTATATAGACTTTTTGTAATACGTGGGTTTCCCAGTCTGAATCACACACTCTTAGGCAAATCCTGTTCCTTCCAAGCAGGAAAAGTTTGGAGGAAGTTGACTTTGAAGATAAAAGCACAGCTAATGTTTTAAAAAGTGAATTGTTCTTACTGGGCGATTAAGCTTAGTTTTAAGTGGTTCTAGATGGTAATAAGCATACTTTTCTATATAGACTAAAAAAGCTTTTCCCTGTCTCAATCTCTCATTCTTTGGTGATTTCTGTCCGTTCCAAGAGGGAAAAGGTTGTAGGAAATTGACTCTGAAGATAAACGCACAGGCAGTGATTTGCAAAGTGAATGGTGTTACTTGGCAAATATGCTTACTTTTAAGTGGCTCTACAGGGTAATAAGCAGACTATTCAATATAGACAAAACATGGGTATCCCAGTCTGAATCACACATTCTTAGGCGAAATCTGTTCAGTCCAAGCGGGAAAAGCTTTTAAGAAGTTGACTTTGAAGATAAACACACAGCTAGTGTTTTGCAAAGTGAAATGCTGTTACTTGGCCAATAAGTTTAATTTAAAGTGGTTATAGACGGTAAGAAGCATACTTTTCTATATAGACAAAACATGCTTTTCCCAGTCTGAGTCACACATTCTTAGGCAAATTCTGTTCGGTTAAAGCGGGTAAAGGTTGTAAGAAGATGACTTTCAAGATATACACACAGCTAGTGTTTTGCAAAGTGAAATGCTGTTACTTGCCAATAAGTTTAATTTTAAGTGTTTCTAGACGGTAAGAAGCATACATTTCTATATAGACAAAACATGCATTTCCCAGTCTGAATCACACATTCTTAGGCAAATTCTGTTCGGTCAAAGCAGGAAAAGCTTGTATGAAGTTGACTTTGTAAATAAACACACAGCTAGTGTTTTGCAAAGTGAAATGCTCTTACTTGGCCAGTAAGTTTAATTTTAAGTGTTTCTAGACGGTAAAAAGCATACTCTTCTATATGGACAAAACATGCCTTTCCTAGTCTGACTCACACATTCTCCTGTGAATCGTGTTCTTTCCAAGTGGGAAAAATTTGTAGGAAGTTGACTTTGAAGATAAACACACAGCTAGTGTTTTGCAAAGTGAATTGCTCTTACTTGGCCAATAAGCTTAATTTTAAGTGGTTCTAGTCGGTAAAAAGCATACTTTTGTATATAGTTAAAACATGCGTTTGCCAGTCAGAATCACACATTCTTAGGTGAATTCTATTCGTTCCAAGCCGGAAAAGCTTATAGGAAGTTGATTTTCAGGATAAACACACAGCTACTGTTTTGCAAAGTGAATTGCTGTTACTTCGCCAATAAGCTTAGTTTTAAGTGGTCCTAGAATGTAAAAAGCCTACTTTTGTATATAGACAAAACGTGGATTTCCCAGTCTGAATCACACACTCTTAGGCAAATCCTGTTGGTTCCAAGCGGGAAAAGTTTGGAGGAAGTTGACTTTGAAGATAAAAGCACAGCTAATATTTTAAAAAGTGAATTGTTCCTACTTGGCGATAAAGCTTAATTTTAAGTGGTTCTAGATGGTAAAAAGCATACTTTTCTATATGGACAAAATATGCCTTTCCTAGTCTGAATCTATCATCCTTTGTCGATTTCTGATTGGTCCAAGAGGGAAAAGCTTGTAGGAAGTTGACTTTGAAGATAAACACACAGCTAGTTATTTCCAAAGTGAATTGCTGTTACTTCGCCAATAAGCTTAGTTTTAAGTGGTACTAGAAGGTGAAAAGCCCACTTTTGTATATAGACTTTTTGTAATACGTGGGTTTCCCAGTGGGTTTCCCAGTCTGAATCACACACTCTTAGGCAAATCCTGTTCCTTCCAAGCAGGAAAAGTTTGGAGGAAGTTGACTTTGAAGATAAAAGCACAGCTAATGTTTTAAAAAGTGAATTGTTCCTACTTGACGATAAAGCTTAGTTTTAAGTGGTTCTAGATGGTAATAAGCATACTTTTCTATATAGACTAAAAAAGCTTTTCCCTGTCTCAATCTCTCATTCTTTGGCAAATTCTGTTAGTTCCATAAGGGAAAAGCTTGCAGGAACTTGACTTTGTAGATAAACACACAGCTAGTGATTTGCAAAGTGAATGGCTGTTATTTGGCGAATAAGATTAGTTTTAAGTGGTTCTAGAGGGTAAACAGCAGACTTTTCAATATCGACAAAACATGGTTTTCCCAGTCTGAATCTCTCATTCTTTGGTGAATTCTGACCTTTCCAAGCGGGAAAAGCTTGTAGGAAGTTGACTTTCAATATAAACACACAGTTGGTGTTTTGCAAAGTGAATTTCTGTCACTTAGCAAATAAGCTTAGTTTTCAGTGGTTCTAGAGGGTAAAAAGCATACTTTTCTATATGGACAAAACATGCCTTTCCTAGTCTGAATCTATCATTCTTTGGCGATTTCTGATTGGTCCAAGAGGGAAAAGCTTGTAGGAAGTTGACTTTGAAGATAAACACACAGCTAGTGTTTTGCAAAGTGAATTGCTGTTACTTGGCCAATAAGCTTAATAGTAAGTGGTTCTAGAGGAGAAAAACCAGACTTTTATGTATAGACAAAACATGCATTTCCCAGTCTGAACCACACATTCTTTAGAGAATCGTGTTCGTTCCAAGCAGAAAAGTTTATAGGAAGGTGACTTTGAAGATAAACACACAGCTAGTGATTTGCAGAATGAATGGCTGTTACTTGTCGAATCAGCTTAGTTGTAAGTGGTTCTAGACTGTAAAATGCAGACTTTTCTATATAGACAAAACCTTCCTTTCCCAGTCTGAATCACATATTCTTACGTGAAATCTGTTCATTCCATGTGGGAAAAGCTTGCAGGAAGTTGTCTTTGAAGATAAACACACAGCTAATGTTTTGCAAAGTGAATTGCTATTACTAGCAGAATAAGCTTAGTTTTATGTGGTTCTAGCTTGGCAATTAAGCTAAGTTTTATGTAGGTGTAGATGGTAAAAAGCAGAATTATCTATATAGACTAAATAAGCTTTTCCCATTCTCAATCTCTCATTCTTTGGTGATTTCTGATTGGTCCAAGAGGGAAAAGCTTGTAGGAAGTTGACTTTGAAGATAAACACACAGCTAGTGTTTTGCAAAGTGAATAGCGTTACTTGGCCAATAAGCTTAGTTTTCAGTGGTTCTAGAGGGTAAAAAGCATACTTTTCTATATACACAAGAAATGGGTTTCCCAGTCAGAATCTCTCATTCTTTGGTGAACTCTTTTCCTTACAAATGGGAAGAGCTTGTAGGAAGTTGACTTTGAAGATAAACGCACAGCTAGTGTTTTGCAAAGTGAATTGCTGTTACTTGACCAATAAGCTTAGTATTAAGTGGCTCTAGTGGGTAAAAAGCATACTTTTTATAGAGATTAAAAATGCTTTTCCCAGTCTCAATCTCTCATTCTTTAGCGAATTGTATTCGTTCCAATTGGGAAAAGCTTGTAGGAAGTTCACTTTCAAGAAAAACATACAGTTAGTGTTTTGCAAAGTGAATTGCTGTTACTTGGCCAATAAGCTAAGTTTTAAGTGTTTCTAGATGGTAAAGAGCATACTTTTCTATATAGACAAAACATGCATTTCCCAGTATTAATCACACATTCTTAGGCGAATCGTGTTCTTTCCAAGAGGGAAAAGCTTGTAGGAAGTTGACTTTGAAGATAAACACAGAACTAGTGTTTTGCAAAGTGAATTGCTCTTACTTGGCCAATAAGTTTAATTTTAAGTGTTTCTAGACGGTAAAAAGCATACTCTTCTATATGGACAAAACATGCCTTTCCTAGTCTGACTCACACATTCTCCTGTGAATCGTGTTCTTTCCAAGTGGGAAAAATTTGTAGGAAGTTGACTTGAAGATAAACACACAGCTAGTGTTTTGCAAAGTGAATTGCTCTTACTTGGCCAATAAGCTTAATTTTAAGTGGTTCTAGTCGGTAAAAAGCATACTTTTCTATATAGTTAAACATGCGTTTGCCAGTCAGAATCACACATTCTTAGGTGAATTCTATTCGTTCCAAGCCGGAAAAGCTTATAGGAAGTTGATTTTCAGGATAAACACACAGCTACTGTTTTGCAAAGTGAATTGCTGTTACTTCGCCAATAAGCTTAGTTTTAAGTGGTCCTAGAAGGTAAAAAGCCTACTTTTGTATATAGACAAAACGTGGATTTCCCAGTCTGAATCACACACTCTTAGGCAAATCCTGTTGGTTCCAAGCGGGAAAAGTTTGGAGGAAGTTGACTTTGAAGATAAAAGCACAGCTAATATTTTAAAAAGTGAATTGTTCCTACTTGGCGATAAAGCTTAATTTTAAGTGGTTCTAGATGGTAAAAAGCATACTTTTCTATATGGACAAAACATGCCTTTCCTAGTCTGAATCTATCATTCTTTGTCGATTTCTGATTGGTCCAAGAGGGAAAAGCTTGTAGGAAGTTGACTTTGAAGATAAACACACAGCTAGTTATTTCCAAAGTGAATTGCTGTTACTTCGCCAATAAGCTTAGTTTTAAGTGGTACTAGAAGGTGAAAGGCCCACTTTTGTATATAGACTTTTTGTAATACGTGGGTTTCCCAGTGGGTTTCCCAGTCTGAATCACACACTCTTAGGCAAATCCTGTTCCTTCCAAGCAGGAAAAGTTTGGAGGAAGTTGACTTTGAAGATAAAAGCACAGCTAATGTTTTAAAAAGTGAATTGTTCCTACTTGACGATAAAGCTTAGGTTTAAGTGGTTCTAGATGGTAATAAGCATACTTTTCTATATAGACTAAAAAAGCTTTTCCCTGTCTCAATCTCTCATTCTTTGGCAAATTCTGTTAGTTCCATAAGGGAAAAGCTTGCAGGAACTTGACTTTGTAGATAAACACACAGCTAGTGATTTGCAAAGTGAATGGCTGTTATTTGGCGAATAAGATTAGTTTTAAGTGGTTCTAGAGGGTAAACAGCAGACTTTTCAATATCGACAAAACATGGTTTTCCCAGTCTGAATCTCTCATTCTTTGGTGAATTCTGACCTTTCCAAGCGGGAAAAGCTTGTAGGAAGTTGACTTTCAATATAAACACACAGTTGGTGTTTTGCAAAGTGAATTTCTGTCACTTAGCAAATAAGCTTAGTTTTCAGTGGTTCTAGAGGGTAAAAAGCATACTTTTCTATTTGGACAAAACATGCCTTTCCTAGTCTGAATCTATCATTCTTTGGCGATTTCTGATTGGTCCAAGAGGGAAAAGCTTGTAGGAAGTTGACTTTGAAGATAAACACACAGCTAGTGTTTTGCAAAGTGAATTGCTGTTACTTGGCCAATAAGCTTAATAGTAAGTGGTTCTAGAGGAGAAAAACCAGACTTTTATGTATAGACAAAACATGCATTTCCCAGTCTGAACCACACATTCTTTAGAGAATCGTGTTCGTTCCAAGCAGAAAAGTTTATAGGAAGGTGACTTTGAAGATAAACACACAGCTAGTGATTTGCAGAATGAATGGCTGTTACTTGTCGAATCAGCTTAGTTGTAAGTGGTTCTAGACTGTAAAATGCAGACTTTTCTATATAGACAAAACCTTCCTTTCCCAGTCTGAATCACATATTCTTACGTGAAATCTGTTCATTCCATGTGGGAAAAGCTTGCAGGAAGTTGTCTTTGAAGATAAACACACAGCTAATGTTTTGCAAAGTGAATTGCTATTACTAGCAGAATAAGCTTAGTTTTATGTGGTTCTAGCTTGGCAATTAAGCTAAGTTTTATGTAGGTGTAGATGGTAAAAAGCAGAATTATCTATATAGACTAAATAAGCTTTTCCCATTCTCAATCTCTCATTCTTTGGTGATTTCTGATTGGTCCAAGAGGGAAAAGCTTGTAGGAAGTTGACTTTGAAGATAAACACACAGCTAGTGTTTTGCAAAGTGAATAGCGTTACTTGGCCAATAAGCTTAGTTTTCAGTGGTTCTAGAGGGTAAAAAGCATACTTTTCTATATACACAAGAAATGGGTTTCCCAGTCAGAATCTCTCATTCTTTGGTGAACTCTTTTCCTTACAAATGGGAAGAGCTTGTAGGAAGTTGACTTTGAAGATAAACGCACAGCTAGTGTTTTGCAAAGTGAATTGCTGTTACTTGACCAATAAGCTTAGTATTAAGTGGCTCTAGAGGGTAAAAAGCATACTTTTTATAGAGATTAAAAATGCTTTTCCCAGTCTCAATCTCTCATTCTTTAGCGAATTGTATTCGTTCCAAGTGGGAAAAGCTTGTAGGAAGTTCACTTTCAAGAAAAACATACAGTTAGTGTTTTGCAAAGTGAATTGCAGTTACTTGGCCAATAAGATAAGTTTTAAGTGTTTCTAGATGGTAAAGAGCATACTTTTCTATATAGACAAAACATGCATTTCCCAGTATTAATCACACATTCTTAGGCGAATCGTGTTCTTTCCAAGAGGGAAAAGCTTGTAGGAAGTTGACTTTGAAGATAAACACAGAACTAGTGTTTTGCAAAGTGAATTGCTCTTACTTGGCCAATAAGTTTAATTTTAAGTGTTTCTTGACGGTAAAAAGCATACTCTTCTATATGTACAAAAAATGCCTTTCCTAGTCTGACTCACACATTCTCCTGTGAATCGTGTTCTTTCCAAGTGGGAAAAATTTGTAGGAAGTTGACTTTGAAGATAAACACACAGCTAGTGTTTTGCAAAGTGAATTGCTGTTACTTGGCCAATAAACTTAGTTTTCTGTGGTTCTTGAGGAGAAAAACCAGACTTTTATGTATAGACAAAACATGCATTTCCCTGTCTGAACAACACATTCTTTAGAGAATCGTGTTCGTTCCAAGCAGAAAAGTTTATAGGAAGGTGACTTTGAAGATAAACACACAGCTAGTGATTTGCAGAATGAATGGCTGTTACTTGTCGAATCAGCTTAGTTGTAAGTGGATCTAGACCATAAAAAGCATTCTTTTCCATATAGACAAAACCTTCCTTTCCCAGTCTGAATCACATATTCTTACGTGAATTCTGTTCATTCCATGTGGGAAAAGCTTGCAGGAAGTTGTCTTTGAAGATAAACACACAGCTAATGTTTTGCAAATTGAATTGCTGTTACTAGCAGAATAAGCTTAGTTTTAAGTGGTACTAGAAGATAAAAAGCCTACATTTGTATATAGACTTTTTGTAATAAGTGGGTTTCCCAGTCTGAATCACACACTCTTAGGCAAATCCTGTTCCTTCCAAGCAGGAAAAGTTTGGAGGAAGTTGACTTTGAAGATAAAAGCACAGCTAATGTTTTAAAAAGTGAATTGTTCTTACTGGGCGATTAAGCTTAGTTTTAAGTGGTTCTAGATGGTAATAAGCATACTTTTCTATATAGACTAAAAAAGCTTTTCCCTGTCTCAATCTCTCATTCTTTGGTGATTTCTGTCCGTTCCAAGAGGGAAAAGGTTGTAGGAAATTGACTCTGAAGATAAACGCACAGGCAGTGATTTGCAAAGTGAATGGTGTTACTTGGCAAATATGCTTACTTTTAAGTGGCTATAGAGGGTAAAAAGCAGACTATTCAATATAGACAAAACATGGGTTTCCCAGTCTGAATCACACATTCTTAGGCGAAATCTGTTCAGTCCAAGCGGGAAAAGCTTTTAAGAAGTTGACTTTGAAGATAAACACACAGCTAGTGTTTTGCAAAGTGAAATGCTGTTACTTGGCCAATAAGTTTAATTTAAAGTGGTTATAGACAGTAAGAAGCATACTTTTCTATATAGACAAAACATGCTTTTCCCAGTCTGAGTCACACATTCTTAGGCAAATTCTGTTCGGTTAAAGCGGGTAAAGGTTGTAAGAAGATGACTTTCAAGATATACACACAGCTAGTGTTTTGCAAAGTGAAATGCTGTTACTTGCCAATAAGTTTAATTTTAAGTGTTTCTAGACGGTAAGAAGCATACATTTCTATATAGACAAAACATGCATTTCCCAGTCTGAATCACACATTCTTAGGCAAATTCTGTTCGGTCAAAGCAGGAAAAGCTTGTATGAAGTTGACTTTGTAAATAAACACACAGCTAGTGTTTTGCAAAGTGAAATGCTCTTACTTGGCCAGTAAGTTTAATTTTAAGTGTTTCTAGACGGTAAAAAGCATACTCTTCTATATGGACAAAACATGCCTTTCCTAGTCTGAC
The DNA here is from genome assembly GCF_021556685.1 of Rattus norvegicus. Taxonomy (NCBI): domain Eukaryota; kingdom Metazoa; phylum Chordata; class Mammalia; order Rodentia; family Muridae; genus Rattus; species Rattus norvegicus. The sequence continues at coordinate 5,826,789 of NC_141554.1, read as the reverse complement.
TCACACATTCTCCTGTGAATCGTGTTCTTTCCAAGTGGGAAAAATTTGTAGGAAGTTGACTTTGAAGATAAACACACAGCTAGTGTTTTGCAAAGTGAATTGCTCTTACTTGGCCAATAAGCTTAATTTTAAGTGGTTCTAGTCGGTAAAAAGCATACTTTTCTATATAGTTAAAACATGCGTTTGCCAGTCAGAATCACACATTCTTAGGTGAATTCTATTCGTTCCAAGCCGGAAAAGCTTATAGGAAGTTGATTTTCAGGATAAACACACAGCTACTGTTTTGCAAAGTGAATTGCTGTTACTTCGCCAATAAGCTTAGTTTTAAGTGGTCCTAGAAGGTAAAAAGCCTACTTTTGTATATAGACAAAACGTGGATTTCCCAGTCTGAATCACACACTCTTAGGCAAATCCTGTTGGTTCCAAGCGGGAAAAGTTTGGAGGAAGTTGACTTTGAAGATAAAAGCACAGCTAATATTTTAAAAAGTGAATTGTTCCTACTTGGCGATAAAGCTTAATTTTAAGTGGTTCTAGATGGTAAAAAGCATACTTTTCTATATGGAAAAAACATGCCTTTCCTAGTCTGAATCTATCATTCTTTGTCGATTTCTGATTGGTCCAAGAGGGAAAAGCTTGTAGGAAGTTGACTTTGAAGATAAACACACAGCTAGTTATTTCCAAAGTGAATTGCTGTTACTTCGCCAATAAGCTTAGTTTTAAGTGGTACTAGAAGGTGAAAAGCCCACTTTTGTATATAGACTTTTTGTAATACGTGGGTTTCCCAGTGGGTTTCCCAGTCTGAATCACACACTCTTAGGCAAATCCTGTTCCTTCCAAGCAGGAAATGTTTGGAGGAAGTTGACTTTGAAGATAAAAGCACAGCTAATGTTTTAAAAAGTGAATTGTTCCTACTTGACGATAAAGCTTAGTTTTAAGTGGTTCTAGATGGTAATAAGCATACTTTTCTATATAGACTAAAAAAGCTTTTCCCTGTCTCAATCTCTCATTCTTTGGCAAATTCTGTTAGTTCCATAAGGGAAAAGCTTGCAGGAACTTGACTTTGTAGATAAACACACAGCTAGTGATTTGCAAAGTGAATGGCTGTTATTTGGCGAATAAGATTAGTTTTAAGTGGTTCTAGAGGGTAAACAGCAGACTTTTCAATATCGACAAAACATGGTTTTCCCAGTCTGAATCTCTCATTCTTTGGTGAATTCTGACCTTTCCAAGCGGGAAAAGCTTGTAGGAAGTTGACTTTCAATATAAACACACAGTTGGTGTTTTGCAAAGTGAATTTCTGTCACTTAGCAAATAAGCTTAGTTTTCAGTGGTTCTAGAGGGTAAAAAGCATACTTTTCTATATGGACAAAACATGCCTTTCCTAGTCTGAATCTATCATTCTTTGGCGATTTCTGATTGGTCCAAGAGGGAAGAGCTTGTAGGAAGTTGACTTTGAAGATAAACACACAGCTAGTGTTTTGCAAAGTGAATAGCGTTACTTGGCCAATAAGCTTAGTTTTCAGTGGTTCTAGAGGGTAAAAAGCATACTTTTCTATATACACAAGAAATGGGTTTCCCAGTCAGAATCTCTCATTCTTTGGTGAACTCTTTTCGTTACAAATGGGAAGAGCTTGTAGGAAGTTGACTTTGAAGATAAACGCACAGCTAGTGTTTTGCAAAGTGAATTGCTGTTACTTGACCAATAAGCTTAGTATTAAGTGGCCCTGGAGGGTAAAAAGCATACTTTTTATAGAGATTAAAAATGCTTTTCCCAGTCTCAATCTCTCATTCTTTAGCGAATTGTATTCGTTCCAAGTGGGAAAAGCTTGTAGGAAGTTCACTTTCAAGAAAAACATACAGTTAGTGTTTTGCAAAGTGAATTGCAGTTACTTGGCCAATAAGATAAGTTTTAAGTGTTTCTAGATGGTAAAGAGCATACTTTTCTATATAGACAAAACATGCATTTCCCAGTATTAATCACACATTCTTAGGCGAATCGTGTTCTTTCCAAGAGGGAAAAGCTTGTAGGAAGTTGACTTTGAAGATAAACACAGAGCTAGTGTTTTGCAAAGTGAATTGCTCTTACTTGGCCAATAAGTTTAATTTTAAGTGTTTCTTGACGATAAAAAGCATACTCTTCTATATGGACAAAAAATGCCTTTCCTAGTCTGACTCACACATTCTCCTGTGAATCGTGTTCTTTCCAAGTGGGAAAAATTTGTAGGAAGTTGACTTTGAAGATAAACACACAGCTAGTGTTTTGCAAAGTGAATTGCTGTTACTTGGCCAATAAACTTAGTTTTCTGTGGTACTTGAGGAGAAAAACCAGACTTTTATGTATAGACAAAACATGCATTTCCCTGTCTGAACAACACATTCTTTAGAGAATCGTGTTCGTTCCAAGCAGAAAAGTTTATAGGAAGGTGACTTTGAAGATAAACACACAGCTAGTGATTTGCAGAATGAATGGCTGTTACTTGTCGAATCAGCTTAGTTGTAAGTGGATCTAGACCATAAAAAGCATTCTTTTCCATATAGACAAAACCTTCCTTTCCCAGTCTGAATCACATATTCTTACGTGAATTCTGTTCATTCCATGTGGGAAAAGCTTGCAGGAAGTTGTCTTTGAAGATAAACACACAGCTAATGTTTTGCAAATTGAATTGCTGTTACTAGCAGAATAAGCTTAGTTTTAATTGGTACTAGAAGATAAAAAGCCTACATTTGTATATAGACTTTTTGTAATACGTGGGTTTCCCAGTCTGAATCACACACTCTTAGGCAAATCCTGTTCCTTCCAAGCAGGAAAAGTTTGGAGGAAGTTGACTTTGAAGATAAAAGCACAGCTAATGTTTTAAAAAGTGAATTGTTCTTACTGGGCGATTAAGCTTAGTTTTAAGTGGTTCTAGATGGTAATAAGCATACTTTTCTATATAGACTAAAAAAGCTTTTCCCTGTCTCAATCTCTCATTCTTTGGTGATTTCTGTCCGTTCCAAGAGGGAAAAGGTTGTAGGAAATTGACTCTGAAGATAAACGCACAGGCAGTGATTTGCAAAGTGAATGGTGTTACTTGGCAAATATGCTTACTTTTAAGTGGCTCTAGAGGGTAAAAAGCAGACTATTCAATATAGACAAAACATGGGTTTCCCAGTCTGAATCACACATTCTTAGGCGAAATCTGTTCAGTCCAAGCGGGAAAAGCTTTTAAGAAGTTGACTTTGAAGATAAACACACAGCTAGTGTTTTGCAAAGTGAAATGCTGTTACTTGGCCAATAAGTTTAATTTAAAGTGGTTATAGACGGTAAGAAGCATACTTTTCTATATAGACAAAACATGCTTTTCCCAGTCTGAGTCACACATTCTTAGGCAAATTCTGTTCGGTTAAAGGGGGTAAAGGTTGTAAGAAGATGACTTTCAAGATATACACACAGCTAGTGTTTTGCAAGGTGAAATGCTGTTACTTGCCAATAAGTTTAATTTTAAGTGTTTCTAGACGGTAAGAAGCATACATTTCTATATAGACAAAACATGCATTTCCCAGTCTGAATCACACATTCTTAGGCAAATTCTGTTCGGTCAAAGCAGGAAAAGCTTGTATGAAGTTGACTTTGTAAATAAACACACAGCTAGTGTTTTGCAAAGTGAAATGCTCTTACTTGGCCAGTAAGTTTAATTTTAAGTGTTTCTAGACGGTAAAAAGCATACTCTTCTATATGGACAAAACATGCCTTTCCTAGTCTGACTCACACATTCTCCTGTGAATCGTGTTCTTTCCAAGTGGGAAAAATTTGTAGGAAGTTGACTTTGAAGATAAACACACAGCTAGTGTTTTGCAAAGTGAATTGCTCTTACTTGGCCAATAAGCTTAATTTTAAGTGGTTCTAGTCGGTAAAAAGCATACTTTTCTATATAGTTAAAACATGCGTTTGCCAGTCAGAATCACACATTCTTAGGTGAATTCTATTCGTTCCAAGCCGGAAAAGCTTATAGGAAGTTGATTTTCAGGATAAACACACAGCTACTGTTTTGCAAAGTGAATTGCTGTTACTTCGCCAATAAGCTTAGTTTTAAGTGGTCCTAGAAGGTAAAAAGCCTACTTTTGTATATAGACAAAACGTGGATTTCCCAGTCTGAATCACACACTCTTAGGCAAATCCTGTTGGTTCCAAGCGGGAAAAGTTTGGAGGAAGTTGACTTTGAAGATAAAAGCACAGCCAATGTTTTAAAAAGTGAATTGTTCCTACTTGGCGATAAAGCTTAATTTTAAGTGGTTCTAGATGGTAAAAAGCATACTTTTCTATATGGACAAAACATGCCTTTCCTAGTCTCAATCTATCATTCTTTGTCGATTTCTGATTGGTCCAAGAGGGAAAAGCTTGTAGGAAGTTGACTTTGAAGATAAACACACAGCTAGTTATTTCCAAAGTGAATTGCTGTTACTTCGCCAATAAGCTTAGTTTTAAGTGGTACTAGAAGGTGAAAAGCCCACTTTTGTATATAGACTTTTTGTAATACGTGGGTTTCCCAGTGGGTTTCCCAGTCTGAATCACACACTCTTAGGCAAATCCTGTTCCTTCCAAGCAGGAAAAGTTTGGAGGAAGTTGACTTTGAAGATAAAAGCACAGCTAATGTTTTAAAAAGTGAATTGTTCCTACTTGACGATAAAGCTTAGGTTTAAGTGGTTCTAGATGGTAATAAGCATACTTTTCTATATAGACTAAAAAAGCTTTTCCCTGTCTCAATCTCTCATTCTTTGGCAAATTCTGTTAGTTCCATAAGGGAAAAGCTTGCAGGAACTTGACTTTGTAGATAAACACACAGCTAGTGATTTGCAAAGTGAATGGCTGTTATTTGGCGAATAAGATTAGTTTTAAGTGGTTCTAGAGGGTAAACAGCAGACTTTTCAATATCGACAAAACATGGTTTTCCCAGTCTGAATCTCTCATTCTTTGGTGAATTCTGACCTTTCCAAGCGGGAAAAGCTTGTAGGAAGTTGACTTTCAATATAAACACACAGTTGGTGTTTTGCAAAGTGAATTTCTGTCACTTAGCAAATAAGCTTAGTTTTCAGTGGTTCTAGAGGGTAAAAAGCATACTTTTCTATATGGACAAAACATGCCTTTCCTAGTCTGAATCTATCATTCTTTGGCGATTTCTGATTGGTCCAAGAGGGAAAAGCTTGTAGGAAGTTGACTTTGAAGATAAACACACAGCTAGTGTTTTGCAAAGTGAATTGCTGTTACTTGGCCAATAAGCTTAATAGTAAGTGGTTCTAGAGGAGAAAAACCAGACTTTTATGTATAGACAAAACATGCATTTCCCAGTCTGAACCACACATTCTTTAGAGAATCGTGTTCGTTCCAAGCAGAAAAGTTTATAGGAAGGTGACTTTGAAGATAAACACACAGCTAGTGATTTGCAGAATGAATGGCTGTTACTTGTCGAAACAGCTTAGTTGTAAGTGGTTCTAGACTGTAAAATGCAGACTTTTCTATATAGACAAAACCTTCCTTTCCCAGTCTGAATCACATATTCTTACGTGAAATCTGTTCATTCCATGTGGGAAAAGCTTGCAGGAAGTTGTCTTTGAAGATAAACACACAGCTAATGTTTTGCAAAGTGAATTGCTATTACTAGCAGAATAAGCTTAGTTTTATGTGGTTCTAGCTTGGCAATTAAGCTAAGTTTTATGTAGGTGTAGATGGTAAAAAGCAGAATTATCTATATAGACTAAATAAGCTTTTCCCATTCTCAATCTCTCATTCTTTGGTGATTTCTGATTGGTCCAAGAGGGAAAAGCTTGTAGGAAGTTGACTTTGAAGATAAACACACAGCTAGTGTTTTGCAAAGTGAATAGCGTTACTTGGCCAATAAGCTTAGTTTTCAGTGGTTCTAGAGGGTAAAAAGCATACTTTTCTATATACACAAGAAATGGGTTTACCAGTCAGAATCTCTCATTCTTTGGTGAACTCTTTTCCTTACAAATGGGAAGAGCTTGTAGGAAGTTGACTTTGAAGATAAACGCACAGCTAGTGTTTTGCAAAGTGAATTGCTGTTACTTGACCAATAAGCTTAGTATTAAGTGGCCCTGGAGGGTAAAAAGCATACTTTTTATAGAGATTAAAAATGCTTTTCCCAGTCTCAATCTCTCATTCTTTAGCGAATTGTATTCGTTCCAATTGGGAAAAGCTTGTAGGAAGTTCACTTTCAAGAAAAACATACAGTTAGTGTTTTGCAAAGTGAATTGCAGTTACTTGGCCAATAAGATAAGTTTTAAGTGTTTCTAGATGGTAAAGAGCATACTTTTCTATATAGACAAAACATGCATTTCCCAGTATTAATCACACATTCTTAGGCGAATCGTGTTCTTTCCAAGAGGGAAAAGCTTGTAGGAAGTTGACTTTGAAGATAAACACAGAGCTAGTGTTTTGCAAAGTGAATTGCTCTTACTTGGCCAATAAGTTTAATTTTAAGTGTTTCTTGACGATAAAAAGCATACTCTTCTATATGGACAAAAAATGCCTTTCCTAGTCTGACTCACACATTCTCCTGTGAATCGTGTTCTTTCCAAGTGGGAAAAATTTGTAGGAAGTTGACTTTGAAGATAAACACACAGCTAGTGTTTTGCAAAGTGAATTGCTGTTACTTGGCCAATAAACTTAGTTTTCTGTGGTTCTTGAGGAGAAAAACCAGACTTTTATGTATAGACAAAACATGCATTTCCCTGTCTGAACAACACATTCTTTAGAGAATCGTGTTCCTTCCAGGCAGAAAAGTTTATAGGAAGGTGACTTTGAAGATAAACACACAGCTAGTGATTTGCAGAATGAATGGCTGTTACTTGTCGAATCAGCTTAGTTGTAAGTGGATCTAGACCATAAAAAGCATTCTTTTCCATATAGACAAAACCTTCCTTTCCCAGTCTGAATCACATATTCTTACGTGAATTCTGTTCATTCCATGTGGGAAAAGCTTGCAGGAAGTTGTCTTTGAAGATAAACACACAGCTAATGTTTTGCAAATTGAATTGCTGTTACTAGCAGAATAAGCTTAGTTTTAAGTGGTACTAGAAGATAAAAAGCCTACATTTGTATATAGACTTTTTGTAATACGTGGGTTTCCCAGTCTGAATCACACACTCTTAGGCAAATCCTGTTCCTTCCAAGCAGGAAAAGTTTGGAGGAAGTTGACTTTGAAGATAAAAGCACAGCTAATGTTTTAAAAAGTGAATTGTTCTTACTGGGCGATTAAGCTTAGTTTTAAGTGGTTCTAGATGGTAATAAGCATACTTTTCTATATAGACTAAAAAAGCTTTTCCCTGTCTCAATCTCTCATTCTTTGGTGATTTCTGTCCGTTCCAAGAGGGAAAAGGTTGTAGGAAATTGACTCTGAAGATAAACGCACAGGCAGTGATTTGCAAAGTGAATGGTGTTACTTGGCAAATATGCTTACTTTTAAGTGGCTATAGAGGGTAAAAAGCAGACTATTCAATATAGACAAAACATGGGTTTCCCAGTCTGAATCACACATTCTTAGGCGAAATCTGTTCAGTCCAAGCGGGAAAAGCTTTTAAGAAGTTGACTTTGAAGATAAACACACAGCTAGTGTTTTGCAAAGTGAAATGCTGTTACTTGGCCAATAAGTTTAATTTAAAGTGGTTATAGACGGTAAGAAGCATACTTTTCTATATAGACAAAACATGCTTTTCCCAGTCTGAGTCACACATTCTTAGGCAAATTCTGTTCGGTTAAAGCGGGTAAAGGTTGTAAGAAGATGACTTTCAAGATATACACACAGCTAGTGTTTTGCAAAGTGAAATGCTGTTACTTGCCAATAAGTTTAATTTTAAGTGTTTCTAGACGGTAAGAAGCATACATTTCTATATAGACAAAACATGCATTTCCCAGTCTGAATCACACATTCTTAGGCAAATTCTGTTCAGTCAAAGCAGGAAAAGCTTGTATGAAGTTGACTTTGTAAATAAACACACAGCTAGTGTTTTGCAAAGTGAAATGCTCTTACTTGGCCAGTAAGTTTAATTTTAAGTGTTTCTAGACGGTAAAAAGCATACTCTTCTATATGGACAAAACATGCCTTTCCTAGTCTGACTCACACATTCTCCTGTGAATCGTGTTCTTTCCAAGTGGGAAAAATTTGTAGGAAGTTGACTTTGAAGATAAACACACAGCTAGTGTTTTGCAAAGTGAATTGCTCTTACTTGGCCAATAAGCTTAATTTTAAGTGGTTCTAGTCGGTAAAAAGCATACTTTTCTATATAGTTAAAACATGCGTTTGCCAGTCAGAATCACACATTCTTAGGTGAATTCTATTCGTTCCAAGCCGGAAAAGCTTATAGGAAGTTGATTTTCAGGATAAACACACAGCTACTGTTTTGCAAAGTGAATTGCTGTTACTTCGCCAATAAGCTTAGTTTTAAGTGGTCCTAGAAGGTAAAAAGCCTACTTTTGTATATAGACAAAACGTGGATTTCCCAGTCTGAATCACACACTCTTAGGCAAATCCTGTTGGTTCCAAGCGGGAAAAGTTTGGAGGAAGTTGACTTTGAAGATAAAAGCACAGCCAATGTTTTAAAAAGTGAATTGTTCCTACTTGGCGATAAAGCTTAATTTTAAGTGGTTCTAGATGGTAAAAAGCATACTTTTCTATATGGACAAAACATGCCTTTCCTAGTCTCAATCTATCATTCTTTGTCGATTTCTGATTGGTCCAAGAGGGAAAAGCTTGTAGGAAGTTGACTTTGAAGATAAACACACAGCTAGTTATTTCCAAAGTGAATTGCTGTTACTTCGCCAATAAGCTTAGTTTTAAGTGGTACTAGAAGGTGAAAAGCCCACTTTTGTATATAGACTTTTTGTAATACGTGGGTTTCCCAGTGGGTTTCCCAGTCTGAATCACACACTCTTAGGCAAATCCTGTTCCTTCCAAGCAGGAAAAGTTTGGAGGAAGTTGACTTTGAAGATAAAAGCACAGCTAATGTTTTAAAAAGTGAATTGTTCCTACTTGACGATAAAGCTTAGGTTTAAGTGGTTCTAGATGGTAATAAGCATACTTTTCTATATAGACTAAAAAAGCTTTTCCCTGTCTCAATCTCTCATTCTTTGGCAAATTCTGTTAGTTCCATAAGGGAAAAGCTTGCAGGAACTTGACTTTGTAGATAAACACACAGCTAGTGATTTGCAAAGTGAATGGCTGTTATTTGGCGAATAAGATTAGTTTTAAGTGGTTCTAGAGGGTAAACAGCAGACTTTTCAATATCGACAAAACATGGTTTTCCCAGTCTGAATCTCTCATTCTTTGGTGAATTCTGACCTTTCCAAGCGGGAAAAGCTTGTAGGAAGTTGACTTTCAATATAAACACACAGTTGGTGTTTTGCAAAGTGAATTTCTGTCACTTAGCAAATAAGCTTAGTTTTCAGTGGTTCTAGAGGGTAAAAAGCATACTTTTCTATATGGACAAAACATGCCTTTCCTAGTCTGAATCTATCATTCTTTGGCGATTTCTGATTGGTCCAAGAGGGAAAAGCTTGTAGGAAGTTGACTTTGAAGATAAACACACAGCTAGTGTTTTGCAAAGTGAATTGCTGTTACTTGGCCAATAAGCTTAATAGTAAGTGGTTCTAGAGGAGAAAAACCAGACTTTTATGTATAGACAAAACATGCATTTCCCAGTCTGAACCACACATTCTTTAGAGAATCGTGTTCGTTCCAAGCAGAAAAGTTTATAGGAAGGTGACTTTGAAGATAAACACACAGCTAGTGATTTGCAGAATGAATGGCTGTTACTTGTCGAAACAGCTTAGTTGTAAGTGGTTCTAGACTGTAAAATGCAGACTTTTCTATATAGACAAAACCTTCCTTTCCCAGTCTGAATCACATATTCTTACGTGAAATCTGTTCATTCCATGTGGGAAAAGCTTGCAGGAAGTTGTCTTTGAAGATAAACACACAGCTAATGTTTTGCAAAGTGAATTGCTATTACTAGCAGAATAAGCTTAGTTTTATGTGGTTCTAGCTTGGCAATTAAGCTAAGTTTTATGTAGGTGTAGATGGTAAAAAGCAGAATTATCTATATAGACTAAATAAGCTTTTCCCATTCTCAATCTCTCATTCTTTGGTGATTTCTGATTGGTCCAAGAGGGAAAAGCTTGTAGGAAGTTGACTTTGAAGATAAACACACAGCTAGTGTTTTGCAAAGTGAATAGCGTTACTTGGCCAATAAGCTTAGTTTTCAGTGGTTCTAGAGGGTAAAAAGCATACTTTTCTATATACACAAGAAATGGGTTTACCAGTCAGAATCTCTCATTCTTTGGTGAACTCTTTTCCTTACAAATGGGAAGAGCTTGTAGGAAGTTGACTTTGAAGATAAACGCACAGCTAGTGTTTTGCAAAGTGAATTGCTGTTACTTGACCAATAAGCTTAGTATTAAGTGGCCCTGGAGGGTAAAAAGCATACTTTTTATAGAGATTAAAAATGCTTTTCCCAGTCTCAATCTCTCATTCTTTAGCGAATTGTATTCGTTCCAATTGGGAAAAGCTTGTAGGAAGTTCACTTTCAAGAAAAACATACAGTTAGTGTTTTGCAAAGTGAATTGCAGTTACTTGGCCAATAAGATAAGTTTTAAGTGTTTCTAGATGGTAAAGAGCATACTTTTCTATATAGACAAAACATGCATTTCCCAGTATTAATCACACATTCTTAGGCGAATCGTGTTCTTTCCAAGAGGGAAAAGCTTGTAGGAAGTTGACTTTGAAGATAAACACAGAGCTAGTGTTTTGCAAAGTGAATTGCTCTTACTTGGCCAATAAGTTTAATTTTAAGTGTTTCTTGACGATAAAAAGCATACTCTTCTATATGGACAAAAAATGCCTTTCCTAGTCTGACTCACACATTCTCCTGTGAATCGTGTTCTTTCCAAGTGGGAAAAATTTGTAGGAAGTTGACTTTGAAGATAAACACACAGCTAGTGTTTTGCAAAGTGAATTGCTGTTACTTGGCCAATAAACTTAGTTTTCTGTGGTTCTTGAGGAGAAAAACCAGACTTTTATGTATAGACAAAACATGCATTTCCCTGTCTGAACAACACATTCTTTAGAGAATCGTGTTCCTTCCAGGCAGAAAAGTTTATAGGAAGGTGACTTTGAAGATAAACACACAGCTAGTGATTTGCAGAATGAATGGCTGTTACTTGTCGAATCAGCTTAATTGTAAGTGGATCTAGACCATAAAAAGCATTCTTTTCCATATAGACAAAACCTTCCTTTCCCAGTCTGAATCACATATTCTTACGTGAATTCTGTTCATTCCATGTGGGAAAAGCTTGCCGGAAGTTGTCTTTGAAGATAAACACACAGCTAATGTTTTGCAAATTGAATTGCTGTTACTAGCAGAATAAGCTTAGTTTTAAGTGGTACTAGAAGATAAAAAGCCTACATTTGTATATAGACTTTTTGTAATACGTGGGTTTCCCAGTCTGAATCACACACTCTTAGGCAAATCCTGTTCCTTCCAAGCAGGAAAAGTTTGGAGGAAGTTGACTTTGAAGATAAAAGCACAGCTAATGTTTTAAAAAGTGAATTGTTCTTACTGGGCGATTAAGCTTAGTTTTAAGTGGTTCTAGATGGTAATAAGCATACTTTTCTATATAGACTAAAAAAGCTTTTCCCTGTCTCAATCTCTCATTCTTTGGTGATTTCTGTCCGTTCCAAGAGGGAAAAGGTTGTAGGAAATTGACTCTGAAGATAAACGCACAGGCAGTGATTTGCAAAGTGAATGGTGTTACTTGGCAAATATGCTTACTTTTAAGTGGCTATAGAGGGTAAAAAGCAGACTATTCAATATAGACAAAACATGGGTTTCCCAGTCTGAATCACACATTCTTAGGCGAAATCTGTTCAGTCCAAGCGGGAAAAGCTTTTAAGAAGTTGACTTTGAAGATAAACACACAGCTAGTGTTTTGCAAAGTGAAATGCTGTTACTTGGCCAATAAGTTTAATTTAAAGTGGTTATAGACGGTAAGAAGCATACTTTCTATATAGACAAAACATGCTTTTCCCAGTCTGAGTCACACATTCTTAGGCAAATTCTGTTCGGTTAAAGCGGGTAAAGGTTGTAAGAAGATGACTTTCAAGATATACACACAGCTAGTGTTTTGCAAAGTGAAATGCTGTTACTTGCCAATAAGTTTAATTTTAAGTGTTTCTAGACGGTAAGAAGCATACATTTCTATATAGACAAAACATGCATTTCCCAGTCTGAATCACACATTCTTAGGCAAATTCTGTTCGGTCAAAGCAGGAAAAGCTTGTATGAAGTTGACTTTGTAAATAAACACACAGCTAGTGTTTTGCAAAGTGAAATGCTCTTACTTGGCCAGTAAGTTTAATTTTAAGTGTTTCTAGACGGTAAAAAGCATACTCTTCTATATGGACAAAACATGCCTTTCCTAGTCTGACTCACACATTCTCCTGTGAATCGTGTTCTTTCCAAGTGGGAAAATTTTGTAGGAAGTTGACTTTGAAGATAAACACACAGCTAGTGTTTTGCAAAGTGAATTGCTCTTACTTGGCCAATAAGCTTAATTTTAATTGGTTCTAGTCGGTAAAAAGCATACTTTTCTATATAGTTAAAACATGCGTTTGCCAGTCAGAATCACACATTCTTAGGTGAATTCTATTCGTTCCAAGCCGGAAAAGCTTATAGGAAGTTGATTTTCAGGATAAACACACAGCTACTGTTTTGCAAAGTGAATTGCTGTTACTTCGCCAATAAGCTTAGTTTTAAGTGGTCCTAGAAGGTAAAAAGCCTACTTTTGTATATAGACAAAACGTGGATTTCCCAGTCTGAATCCCACACTCTTAGGCAAATCCTGTTGGTTCCAAGCGGGAAAAGTTTGGAGGAAGTTGACTTTGAAGATAAAAGCACAGCTAATATTTTAAAAAGTGAATTGTTCCTACTTGGCGATAAAGCTTAATTTTAAGTGGTTCTAGATGGTAAAAAGCATACTTTTCTATATGGACAAAACATGCCTTTCCTAGTCTGAATCTATCATTCTTTGGCGATTTCTGATTGGTCCAAGAGGGAAAAGCTTGTAGGAAGTTGACTTTGAAGATAAACACACAGCTAGTGTTTTGCAAAGTGAATTGCTGTTACTTGGCCAATAAGCTTAATAGTAAGTGGTTCTAGAGGAGAAAAACCAGACTTTTATGTATAGACAAAACATGCATTTCCCAGTCTGAACCACACATTCTTTAGAGAATCGTGTTCGTTCCAAGCAGAAAAGTTTTTAGGAAGGTGACTTTGAAGATAAACACACAACTAGTGATTTGCAGAATGAATGGCTGTTACTTGTCGAATCAGCTTAGTTGTAAGTGGTTCTAGACAGTAAAATGCAGACTTTTCTATATAGACAAACCTTCCTTTCCCAGTCTGAATCACATATTCTTACGTGAAATCTGTTCATTCCATGTGGGAAAAGCTTGCAGGAAGTTGTCTTTGAAGATAAACACACAGCTAATGTTTTGCAAAGTGAATTGCTATTACTAGCAGAATAAGCTTAGTTTTATGTGGTTCTAGCTTGGCAATTAAGCTAAGTTTTATGTAGGTGTAGATGGTAAAAAGCAGAATTATCTATATAGACTAAATAAGCTTTTCCCATTCTCAATCTCTCATTCTTTGGTGATTTCTGATTGGTCCAAGAGGGAAAAGCTTGTAGGAAGTTGACTTTGAAGATAAACACACAGCTAGTGTTTTGCAAAGTGAATAGCGTTACTTGGCCAATAAGCTTAGTTTTCAGTGGTTCTAGAGGGTAAAAAGCATACTTTTCTATATACACAAGAAATGGGTTTCCCAGTCAGAATCTCTCATTCTTTGGTGAACTCTTTTCCTTACAAATGGAAAGAGCTTGTAGGAAGTTGACTTTGAAGATAAACGCACAGCTACTGTTTTGCAAAGTGAATTGCTGTTACTTGACCAATAAGCTTAGTATTAAGTGGCTCTAGAGGGTAAAAAGCATACTTTTTATAGAGATTAAAAATGCTTTTCCCAGTCTCAATCTCTCATTCTTTAGCGAATTGTATTCGTTCCAAGTGGGAAAAGCTTGTAGGAAGTTCACTTTCAAGAAAAACATACAGTTAGTGTTTTGCAAAGTGAATTGCTGTTACTTGGCCAATAAGCTAAGTTTTAAGTGTTTCTAGATGGTAAAGAGCATACTTTTCTATATAGACAAAACATGCATTTCCCAGTATTAATCACACATTCTTAGGCGAATCGTGTTCTTTCCAAGAGGGAAAAGCTTGTAGGAAGTTGACTTTGAAGATAAACACAGAACTAGTGTTTTGCAAAGTGAATTGCTCTTACTTGGCCAATAAGTTTAATTTTAAGTGTTTCTTGACGGTAAAAAGCATACTCTTCTATATGTACAAAACATGCCTTTCCTAGTCTGACTCACACATTCTCCTGTGAATCGTGTTCTTTCCAAGTGGGAAAAATTTGTAGGAAGTTGACTTTGAAGATAAACACACAGCTAGTGTTTTGCAAAGTGAATTGCTGTTACTTGGCCAATAAACTTAGTTTTCAGTGGTTCTAGAGGGAAAAAGCAGACTTTTCAATATAGCCAAAACATGGGTTTCCCAGTCTGAATCGATCATTCTTTGGTGAATCTGTTCGTTCCAAGCGGGAAAAGCTTGTAGGAAGTTGACTTTGAAGATAAACACACAGCTAGTGTTTTGCAAAGTGAATTGCTGTTACTAGGCAAATAAGCTTAGTTTTCAGTGGTTCTAGAGGAGAAAATGCAGACTTTTAGGTATAGACATAACATGCATTTCCCAGTCTGAATCACACATTCTTATGCGAATCTTGTTTGTTCCAAGCGGGAAAAGTTTATAGGAAGGTGACTTTGAAGATAAACACACAGCTAGTGTTTTACAAAGTGAATTGTTCTTACTTGGCAATTAAGCTTAGTTTTAGGTAGTTCGAGATGGTAAAAAGCAGACTTTTCAATATAGACAAAACCTGGTTTTCCCAGTCTGAATCTCTCATTCTTTGGCGAAATCTCTTCGTTCGAAGCGGGAAAAGCTTTAGGAAGTTGACTTTGAAGATAAACACACAGCTAGTGTTTTGCAAAGTGAATTCCTGTTACTTGGCCAATAAGCTTAGTTTTCTGTGGTTCTTGAGGAGAAAAACCAGACTTTTATGTATAGACAAAACATGCATTTCCCTGTCTGAACAACACATTCTTTAGAGAATCGTGTTCGTTCCAAGCAGAAAAGTTTATAGGAAGGTGACTTTGAAGATAAACACACAGCTAGTGATTTGCAGAATGAATGGCTGTTACTTGTCGAATCAGCTTAGTTGTAAGTGGATCTAGACCGTAAAAAGCATTCTTTTCCATATAGACAAAACCTTCCTTTCCCAGTCTGAATCACATATTCTTACGTGAAATCTGTTCATTCCATGTGGGAAAAGCTTGCGGGAAGTTGTCTTTGAAGATAAACACACAGCTAATGTTTTGCAAAGTGAATTGCTGTTACTAGCAGAATAAGCTTAGTTTTAAGTGGTACTAGAAGATAAAAAGCCTAAATTTGTATATAGACTTTTTGTAATACGTGGGTTTCCCAGTCTGAATCACACACTCTTAGGCAAATCCTGTTCCTTCCAAGCAGGAAAAGTTTGGAGGAAGTTGACTTTGAAGATAAAAGCACAGCTAATGTTTTAAAAAGTGAATTGTTCTTACTGGGCGATTAAGCTTAGTTTTAAGTGGTTCTAGATGGTAATAAGCATACTTTTCTATATAGACTAAAAAAGCTTTTCCCTGTCTTAATCTCTCATTCTTTGGTGATTTCTGTCCGTTCCAAGAGGGAAAAGGTTGTAGGACATTGACTCTGAAGATAAACGCACAGGCAGTGATTTGCAAAGTGAATGGTGTTACTTGGCAAATATGCTTACTTTTAAGTTGCTCTAGAGGGTAAAAAGCAGACTATTCAATATAGACAAAACATGGGTTTCCCAGTCTGAATCATACATTCTTAGGCGAAATCTGTTCAGTCCAAGCGGGAAAAGCTTTTAAGAAGTTGACTTTGAAGATAAACACACAGCTAGTGTTTTGCAAAGTGAAATGCTGTTACTTGGCCAATAAGTTTAATTTAAAGTGGTTAAGACGGTAAGAAGCATACATTTCTATATAGACAAAACATGCATTTCCCAGTCTGAATCACACATTCTTAGGCAAATTCTGTTCGGTCAAAGCAGGAAAAGCTTGTATGAAGTTGATTTTGTAAATAAACACACAGCTAGTGTTTTGCAAAGTGAAATGCTCTTACTTGGCCAGTAAGTTTAATTTTAAGTGTTTCTAGACGGTAAAAAGCATACTCTTCTATATGGACAAAACATGCCTTTCCTAGTCTGACTCACACATTCTCCTGTGAATCGTGTTCTTTCCAAGTGGGAAAAATTTGTAGGAAGTTGACTTTGAAGATAAACACACCGCTAGTGTTTTGCAAAGTGAATTGCTCTTACTTGGCCAATAAGTTTAATTTTAAGTGTTTCTTGACGGTAAAAAGCATACTCTTCTATATGGACAAAACATGCCTTTCCTAGTCTGACTCACACATTCTCCTGTGAATCGTGTTCTTTCCAAGTGGGAAAAATTTGTAGGAAGTTGACTTTGAAGATAAACACACAGCTAGTGTTTTGCAAAGTGAATTCCTGTTACTTGGCCAATAAGCTTAGTTTTCTGTGGTTCTTGAGGAGAAAAACCAGACTTTTATGTATAGACAAAACATGCATTTCCCTGTCTGAACAACACATTCTTTAGAGAATCGTGTTCGTTCCAAGCAGAAAAGTTTTTAAGAAGTTGACTTTGAAGATAAACACACAGCTAGTGTTTTGCAAAGTGAAATGCTGTTACTTGGCCAATAAGTTTAATTTAAAGTGGTTATAGACAGTAAGAAGCATACTTTTCTATATAGACAAAACATGCTTTTCCCAGTCTGAGTCACACATTCTTAGGCAAATTCTGTTCGGTTAAAGCGGGTAAAGGTTGTAAGAAGATGACTTTCAAGATATACACACAGCTAGTGTTTTGCAAAGTGAAATGCTGTTACTTGCCAATAAGTTTAATTTTAAGTGTTTCTAGACGGTAAGAAGCATACATTTCTATATAGACAAAACATGCATTTCCCAGTCTGAATCACACATTCTTAGGCAAATTCTGTTCGGTCAAAGCAGGAAAAGCTTGTATGAAGTTGACTTTGTGAAGAAACACACAGCTAGTGTTTTGCAAAGTGAAATGCTCTTACTTGGCCAATAAGTTTAATTTTAAGTGTTTCTAGACGGTAAAAAGCATACTCTTCTATATGGACAAAACATGCCTTTCCTAGTCTGACTCACACATTCTCCTGTGAATCGTGTTCTTTCCAAGTGGGAAAAATTTGTAGGAAGTTGACTTTGAAGATAAACACACAGCTAGTGTTTTGCAAAGTGAATTGCTCTTACTTGGCCAATAAGCTTAATTTTAAGTGGTTCTAGTCGGTAAAAAGCATACTTTTCTATATAGTTAAAACATGCGTTTGCCAGTCTGAATCACACATTCTTAGGTGAATTCTATTCGTTCCAAGCCGGAACAGCTTATAGGAAGTTGACTTTCAGGATAAACACACAGCTAATGTTTTGCAAAGTGAATTGCTGTTACTAGCAGAATAAGCTTAGTTTTCAGTGGTACTAGAAGATAAAAAGCCTACATTTGTATATAGACTTTTTGTAATACGTGGGTTTCCCAGTCTGAATCACACACTCTTAGGCAAATCCTGTTCCTTCCAAGCAGGAAATGTTTGGAGGAAGTTGACTTTGAAGATAAAAGCACAGCTAATGTTTTAAAAAGTGAATTGTTCTTACTGGGCGATTAAGCTTAGTATTAAGTGGTTCTAGATGGTAATAAGCATACTTTTCTATATAGACTAAAAAAGCTTTTCCCTGTCTCAATCTCTCATTCTTTGGTGATTTCTGTCCGTTCCAAGAGGGAAAAGGTTGTAGGACATTGACTCTGAAGATAAACGCACAGGCAGTGATTTGCAAAGTGAATGGTGTTACTTGGCAAATATGCTTACTTTTAAGTTGCTCTAGAGGGTAAAAAGCAGACTATTCAATATAGACAAAACATGGGTTTCCCAGTCTGAATCATACATTCTTAGGCGAAATCTGTTCAGTCCAAGCGGGAAAAGCTTTTAAGAAGTTGACTTTGAAGATAAACACACAGCTAGTGTTTTGCAAAGTGAAATGCTGTTACTTGGCCAATAAGTTTAATTTAAAGTGGTTAAGACGGTAAGAAGCATACATTTCTATATAGACAAAACATGCATTTCCCAGTCTGAATCAACACATTCTTAGGCAAATTCTGTTCGGTCAAAGCAGGAAAAGCTTGTATGAAGTTGACTTTGTAAATAAACACACAGCTAGTGCTTTGCAAAGTGAAATGCTCTTACTTGGCCAGTAAGTTTAATTTTAAGTCTTTCTAGACGGTAAAAAGCATACTCTTCTATATGGACAAAACATGCCTTTCCTAGTCTGACTCACACATTCTCCTGTGAATCGTGTTCTTTCCAAGTGGGAAAAATTTGTAGGAAGTTGACTTTGAAGATAAACACACAGCTAGTGTTTTGCAAAGTGAATTGCTCTTACTTGGCCAATAAGTTTAATTTTAAGTGTTTCTTGACGGTAAAAAGCATACTCTTCTATATGGACAAAACATGCCTTTCCTAGTCTGACTCACACATTCTCCTGTGAATCGTGTTCTTTCCAAGTGGGAAAAATTTGTAGGAAGTTGACTTTGAAGATAAACACACAGCTAGTGTTTTGCAAAGTGAATTCCTGTTACTTGGCCAATAAGCTTAGTTTTCTGTGGTTCTTGAGGAGAAAAACCAGACTTTTATGTATAGACAAAACATGCATTTCCCTGTCTGAACAACACATTCTTTAGAGAATCGTGTTCGTTCCAAGCAGAAAAGTTTTTAAGAAGTTGACTTTGAAGATAAACACACAGCTAGTGTTTTGCAAAGTGAAATGCTGTTACTTGGCCAATAAGTTTAATTTAAAGTGGTTATAGACAGTAAGAAGCATACTTTTCTATATAGACAAAACATGCTTTTCCCAGTCTGAGTCACACATTCTTAGGCAAATTCTGTTCGGTTAAAGCGGGTAAAGGTTGTAAGAAGATGACTTTCAAGATATACACACAGCTAGTGTTTTGCAAAGTGAAATGCTGTTACTTGCCAATAAGTTTAATTTTAAGTGTTTCTAGACGGTAAGAAGCATACATTTCTATATAGACAAAACATGCATTTCCCAGTCTGAATCACACATTCTTAGGCAAATTCTGTTCGGTCAAAGCAGGAAAAGCTTGTATGAAGTTGACTTTGTGAAGAAACACACAGCTAGTGTTTTGCAAAGTGAAATGCTCTTACTTGGCCAATAAGTTTAATTTTAAGTGTTTCTAGACGGTAAAAAGCATACTCTTCTATATGGACAAAACATGCCTTTCCTAGTCTGACTCACACATTCTCCTGTGAATCGTGTTCTTTCCAAGTGGGAAAAATTTGTAGGAAGTTGACTTTGAAGATAAACACACAGCTAGTGTTTTGCAAAGTGAATTGCTCTTACTTGGCCAATAAGCTTAATTTTAAGTGGTTCTAGTTGGTAAAAAGCATACTTTTCTATATAGTTAAAACATGCGTTTGCCAGTCAGAATCTCACATTCTTAGGTGAATTCTATTCGTTCCAAGCCGGAAAAGCTTATAGGAAGTTGACTTTCAGGATAAACACACAGCTACTGTTTTGCAAAGTGAATTGCTGTTACTTGGCCAATAAGCTTAGTTTTAAGTGGTCCTAGAAGGTAAAAAGCCTACTTTTGTATATAGACAAAACGTGGATTTCCCAGTCTGAATCACACACTCTTAGGCAAATCCTGTTGGTTCCAAGCGGGAAAAGTTTGGAGGAAGTTGACTTTGAAGATAAAAGCACAGCTAATGTTTTAAAAAGTGAATTGTTCCTACTTGGCGATAAAGCTTAATTTTAAGTGGTTCTAGATGGTAAAAAGCATACTTTTCTATATGGACAAAACATGCCTTTCCTAGTCTGAATCTATCATTCTTTGGCGATTTCTGATTGGTCCAAGAGGGAAAAGCTTGTAGGAAGTTGACTTTGAAGATAAACACAGAGCTAGTGTTTTGCAAAGTGAATTGCTCTTACTTGGCCAATAAGTTTAATTTTAAGTGTTTCTTGACGGTAAAAAGCATACTCTTCTATATGGACAAAACATGCCTTTCCTAGTCTGACTCACACATTCTCCTGTGAATCGTGTTCTTTCCAAGTGGGAAAAGCTTGTAGGAAGTTGACTTTGAAGATAAACACACAGCTAGTGTTTTGCAAAGTGAATTGCTGTTACTTGGCCAATAAACTTAGTTTTCAGTGGTACTAGAGGGAAAAAGCAGACTTTTCAATATAGCCAAAACATGGGTTTCCCAGTCTGAATCGATCATTCTTTGGTGAATCTGTTCGTTCCAAGCGGGAAAAGCTTGTAGGAAGTTGACTTTGAAGATAAACACACAGCTAGTGTTTTGCAAAGTGAATTGCTGTTACTAGGCAAATAAGCTTAGTTTTCAGTGGTTCTAGAGGAGAAAATGCAGACTTTTAGGTATAGACATAACATGCATTTCCCAGTCTGAATCACACATTCTTATGCGAATCTTGTTTGTTCCAAGCGGGAAAAGTTTATAGGAAGGTGACTTTGAAGATAAACACACAGCTAGTGTTTTACAAAGTGAATTGTTCTTACTTGGCAATTAAGCTTAGTTTTAGGTAGTTCGAGATGGTAAAAAGCAGACTTTTCAATATAGACAAAACCTGGTTTTCCCAGTCTGAATCTCTCATTCTTTGGCGAAATCTCTTCGTTCGAAGCGGGAAAAGCTTTAGGAAGTTGACTTTGAAGATAAACACACAGCTAGTGTTTTGCAAAGTGAATTCCTGTTACTTGGCCAATAAGCTTAGTTTTCTGTGGTTCTTGAGGAGAAAAACCAGACTTTTATGTATAGACAAAACATGCATTTCCCTGTCTGAACAACACATGCTTTAGAGAATCGTGTTCGTTCCAAGCAGAAAAGTTTATAAGAAGGTGACTTTGAACATAAACCACAGCTAGTGATTTGCAGAATGAATGTCTGTTACTTGTCGAATCAGCTTAGTTGTAAGTGGTTCTAGACCGTAAAAAGCAGACTTTTCTATATAGACAAAACCTTCCTTTCCCAGTCTGAATCACATATTCTTACGTGAAATCTGTTCATTCCATGTGGGAAAAGCTTGCAGGAAGTTGTCTTTGAAGATAAACACACAGCTAATGTTTTGCAAAGTGAATTGCTGTTACTAGCAGAATAAGCTTAGTTTTATGTGGTTCTAGCTTGGCAATTAACCTAAGTTTTATGTAGGTGTAGATGGTAAAAAGCAGAATTATCTATATAGACTAAAAAACGCTTTTCCCAGTCTCAGTCTCTCATTCTTTGGTGATTTCTGTCCGTTCCTAGAGGGAAAAAGTTGTAGGAAATTGACTTTGAAGATAAACGCACAGGCATTGATTTGCAAAGTGAATGGTGTTACTTGGCAATATGCTTACTTTTAAGTGGCTCTAGAGGGTAAAAAGCAGACTATTCAATATAGACAAAACATGGATTTCCCAGTCTGAATCACACATTCTTAGGCGAAATCTGTTCAGTCCAAGCGGGAAAAGCTTTTAAGAAGTTGACTTTGAAGATAAACACACAGCTAGTGTTTTGCAAAGTGAAATGCTGTTACTTGGCCAATAAGTTTAATTTAAAGTGGTTATAGACGGTAAGAAGCATACTTTTCTATATAGACAAAACATGCTTTTCCCAGTCTGAGTCACACATTCTTAGGCAAATTCTGTTCGGTTAAAGCGGGTAAAGGTTGTAAGAAGATGACTTTCAAGATATACACACAGCTAGTGTTTTGCAAAGTGAAATGCTGTTACTTGCCAATAAGTTTAATTTTAAGTGTTTCTAGACGGTAAGAAGCATACATTTCTATATAGACAAAACATGCATTTCCCAGTCTGAATCACACATTCTTAGGCAAATTCTGTTCGGTCAAAGCAGGAAAAGCTTGTATGAAGTTGACTTTGTAAATAAACACACAGCTAGTGTTTTGCAAAGTGAAATGCTCTTACTTGGCCAATAAGTTTAATTTTAAGTGTTTCTAGACGGTAAAAAGCATACTCTTCTATATGGACAAAACATGCCTTTCCTAGTCTGACTCACACATTCTCCTGTGAATCTTGTTCTTTCCAAGTGGGAAAAATTTGTAGGAAGTTGACTTTGAAGATAAACACACAGCTAGTGTTTTGCAAAGTGAATTGCTCTTACTTGGCCAATAAGCTTAATTTTAAGTGGTTCTAGTTGGTAAAAAGCATACTTTTCTATATAGTTAAAACATGCGTTTGCCAGTCAGAATCACACATTCTTAGGTGAATTCTATTCGTTCCAAGCCGGAAAAGCTTATAGGAAGTTGACTTTCAGGATAAACACACAGCTACTGTTTTGCAAAGTGAATTGCTGTTACTTGGCCAATAAGCTTAGTTTTAAGTGGTCCTAGAAGGTAAAAAGCCTACTTTTGTATATAGACAAAACGTGGATTTCCCAGTCTGAATCACACACTCTTAGGCAAATCCTGTTGGTTCCAAGCGGGAAAAGTTTGGAGGAAGTTGACTTTGAAGATAAAAGCACAGCTAATGTTTTAAAAAGTGAATTGTTCCTACTTGGCGATAAAGCTTAATTTTAAGTGGTTCTAGATGGTAAAAAGCATACTTTTCTATATGGACAAAACATGCCTTTCCTAGTCTGAATCTATCATTCTTTGGCGATTTCTGATTGGTCCAAGAGGGAAAAGCTTGTAGGAAGTTGACTTTGAAGATAAACACACAGCTAGTGTTTTGCAAAGTGAATAGCTTTACTTGGCCAATAAGCTTAGTTTTCAGTGGTTCTAGAGGGTAAAAAGCATACTTTTCTATGTACACAAGAAATGGGTTTCCCAGTCAGAATCTCTCATTCTTTGGTGAACTCTTTTGGTTACAAATGGGAAGAGCTTGTAGGAAGTTGACTTTGAAGATAAACGCACAGCTAGTGTTTTGCAAAGTGAATTGCTGTTACTTGACCAATAAGCTTAGTATTAAGTGGCTCTAGAGGGTTAAAAGCATACTTTTTATAGAGATTAAAAATGCTTTTCCCAGTCTCAATCTCTCATTCTTTAGCGAATTGTATTCGTTCCAAGTGGGAAAAGCTTGTAGGAAGTTCACTTTCAAGAAAAACATACAGTTAGTGTTTTGCAAAGTGAATTGCTGTTACTTGGCCAATAAGCTAAGTTTTAAGTGTTTCTAGATGGTAAAGAGCATACTTTTCTATATAGACAAAACATGCATTTCCCAGTATTAATCACACATTCTTAGGCGAATCGTGTTTTCCAAGAGGGAAAAGCTTGTAGGAAGTTGACTTTGAAGATAAACACAGAGCTAGTGTTTTGCAAAGTGAATTGCTCTTACTTGGCCAATAAGTTTAATTTTAAGTGTTTCTTGACGGTAAAAAGCATACTCTTCTATATGGACAAAACATGCCTTTCCTAGTCTGACTCACACATTCTCCTGTGAATCGTGTTCTTTCCAAGTGGGAAAAGCTTGTAGGAAGTTGACTTTGAAGATAAACACACAGCTAGTGTTTTGCAAAGTGAATTGCTGTTACTTGGCCAATAAACTTAGTTTTCAGTGGTTCTAGAGGGAAAAAGCAGACTTTTCAATATAGCCAAAACATGGGTTTCCCAGTCTGAATCGATCATTCTTTGGTGAATCTGTTCGTTCCAAGCGGGAAAAGCTTGTAGGAAGTTGACTTTGAAGATAAACACACAGCTAGTGTTTTGCAAAGTGAATTGCTGTTACTAGGCAAATAAGCTTAGTTTTCAGTGGTTCTAGAGGAGAAAATGCAGACTTTTAGGTATAGACATAACATGCATTTCCCAGTCTGAATCACACATTCTTATGCGAATCTTGTTTGTTCCAAGCGGGAAAAGTTTATAGGAAGGTGACTTTGAAGATAAACACACAGCTAGTGTTTTACAAAGTGAATTGTTCTTACTTGGCAATTAAGCTTAGTTTTAGGTAGTTCTAGATGGTAAAAAGCAGACTTTTCAATATAGACAAAACCTGGTTTTCCCAGTCTGAATCTCTCATTCTTTGGCGAAATCTCTTCCTTCGAAGCGGGAAAAGCTTTAGGAAGTTGACTTTGAAGATAAACAAACAGCTAGTGTTTTGCAAAGTGAATTCCTGTTACTTGGCCAATAAGCTTAGTTTTCTGTGGTTCTTGAGGAGAAAAACCAGACTTTTATGTATAGACAAAACATGCATTTCCCTGTCTGAACAACACATTCTTTAGAGAATCGTGTTCGTTCCAAGCAGAAAAGTTTATAGGAAGGTGACTTTGAAGATAAACACACAGCTAGAGATTTGCAGAATGAATGGCTGTTACTTGTCGAATCAGCTTAGTTGTAAGTGGATCTAGACCGTAAAAAGCATTCTTTTCCATATAGACAAAACCTTCCTTTCCCAGTCTGAATCACATATTCTTACGTGAATTCTGTTCATTCCATGTGGGAAAAGCTTGCAGGAAGTTGTCTTTGAAGATAAACACACAGCTAATGTTTTGCAAAGTGAATTGCTGTTACTAGCAGAAAAAGCTTAGTTTTAAGTGGTACTAGAAGATAAAAAGCCTACATTTGTATATAGACTTTTTGTAATACGTGGGTTTCCCAGTCTGAATCACACACTCTTAGGCAAATCCTGTTCCTTCCAAGCAGGAAAAGTTTGGAGGAAGTTGACTTTGAAGATAAAAGCACAGCTAATGTTTTAAAAAGTGAATTGTTCTTACTGGGCGATTAAGCTTAGTTTTAAGTGGTTCTAGATGGTAATAAGCATACTTTTCTATATAGACTAAAAAAGCTTTTCCCTGTCTCAATCTCTCATTCTTTGGTGATTTCTGTCCGTTCCAAGAGGGAAAAGGTTGTAGGACATTGACTCTGAAGATAAACGCACAGGCAGTGATTTGCCAAGTGAATGGTGTTACTTGGCAAATATGCTTACTTTTAAGTGGCTCTAGAGGGTAAAAAGCAGACTATTCAATATAGACAAAACATGGGTTTCCCAGTCTGAATCACACATTCTTAGGCGAAATCTGTTCAGTCCAAGCGGGAAAAGCTTTTAAGAAGTTGACTTTGAAGATAAACACACAGCTAGTGTTTTGCAAAGTGAAATGCTGTTACTTGGCCAATAAGTTTAATTTAAAGTGGTTATAGACGGTAAGAAGCATACTTTTCTATATAGACAAAACATGCTTTTCCCAGTCTGAGTCACACATTCTTAGGAAAATTCTGTTCGGTCAAAGCAGGAAAAGCTTGTATGAAGTTGACTTTGTAAATAAACACACAGCTAGTGTATTGCAAAGTGAAATGCTCTTACTTGGCCAGTAAGTTTAATTTTAAGTGTTTCTAGACGGTAAAAAGCATACTCTTCTATATGGACAAAACATGCCTTTCCTAGTCTGACTCACACATTCTCCAGTGAATCGTGTTCTTTCCAAGTGGGAAAAATTTGTAGGAAGTTGACTTTGAAGATAAACACACAGCTAGTGTTTTGCAAAGTGAATTGCTCTTACTTGGCCAATAAGCTTAATTTTAAGTGGTTCTAGTCGGTAAAAAGCATACTTTTGTATATAGTTAAAACATGCGTTTGCCAGTCAGAATCACACATTCTTAGGTGAATTCTATTCGTTCCAAGCCGGAAAAGCTTATAGGAATTTGACTTTCAGGATAAACACACAGCTACTGTTTTGCAAAGTGAATTGCTGTTACTTCGCCAATAAGCTTAGTTTTAAGTGGTCCTAGAAGGTAAAAAGCCTACTTTTGTATATAGACAAAACCTGGATTTCCCAGTCTGAATCACACACTCTTAGGCAAATCCTGTTGGTTCCAAGCGGGAAAAGTTTGGAGGAAGTTGACTTTGAAGATAAAAGCACAGCTAATGTTTTAAAAAGTGAATTGTTCCTACTTGGCGATAAAGCTTAATTTTAAGTGGTTCTAGATGGTAAAAAGCATACTTTTCTATATGGACAAAACATGCCTTTCCTAGTCTGAATCTATCATTCTTTGTCGATTTCTGATTGGTCCAAGAGGGAAAAGCTTGTAGGAAGTTGACTTTGAAGATAAACACACAGCTAGTTATTTCCAAAGTGAATTGCTGTTACTTCGCCAATAAGCTTAGTTTTAAGTGGTACTTGAAGGTAAAAAGCCCACTTTTGTATATAGACTTTTTGTAATACGTGGGTTTCCCAGTCTGAATCACACACTCTTAGGCAAATCCTGTTCCTTCCAAGCAGGAAAAGTTTGGAGGAAGTTGACTTTGAAGATAAAAGCACAGCTAATGTTTTAAAAAGTGAATTGTTCCTACTTGGCGATAAAGCTTAGTTTTAAGTGGTTCTAGATGGTAATAAGCATACTTTTCTATATAGACTAAAAAAGCTTTTCCCTGTCTCAATCTCTCATTCTTTGGCAAATTCTGTTAGTTCCATAAGGGAAAAGCTTGCAGGAACTTGACTTTGTAGATAAACACACAGCTAGTGATTTGCAAAGTGAATGGCTGTTATTTGGTGAATAAGATTAGTTTTAAGTGGTTCTAGAGGGTAAACAGCAGACTTTTCAATATCGACAAAACATGGTTTTCCCAGTCTGAATCTCTCATTCTTTGGTGAATTGTGACCTTTCCAAGCGGGAAAAGCTTGTAGGAAGTTGACTTTCAATATAAACACACAGTTGGTGTTTTGCAAAGTGAATTTCTGTCACTTAGCAAATAAGCTTAGTTTTCAGTGGTTCTAGAGGGTAAAAAGCATACTTTTCTATATGGACAAAACATGCCTTTCCTAGTCTGAATCTATCATTCTTTGGCGATTTCTGATTGGTCCAAGAGGGAAGAGCTTGTAGGAAGTTGACTTTGAAGATAAACACACAGCTAGTGTTTTGCAAAGTGAATAGCGTTACTTGGCCAATAAGCTTAGTTTTCAGTGGTTCTAGAGGGTAAAAAGCATACTTTTCTATATACACAAGAAATGGGTTTCCCAGTCAGAATCTCTCATTCTTTGGTGAACTCTTTTCGTTACAAATGGGAAGAGCTTGTAGGAAGTTGACTTTGAAGATAAACGCACAGCTAGTGTTTTGCAAAGTGAATTGCTGTTACTTGACCAATAAGCTTAGTATTAAGTGGCTCTAGAGGGTAAATAGCATACTTTTTATAGAGATTAAAAATGCTTTTCCCAGTCTCAATCTCTCATTCTTTAGCGAATTGTATTCGTTCCAAGTGGGAAAAGCTTGTAGGAAGTTCACTTTCAAGAAAAACATACAGTTAGTGTTTTGCAAAGTGAATTGCTGTTACTTGGCCAATAAGCTAAGTTTTAAGTGTTTCTAGATGGTAAAGAGCATACTTTTCTATATAGACAAAACATGCATTTCCCAGTATTAATCACACATTCTTAGGCGAATCGTGTTCTTTCCAAGAGGGAAAAGCTTGTAGGAAGTTGACTTTGAAGATAAACACAGAGCTAGTGTTTTGCAAAGTGAATTGCTCTTACTTGGCCAATAAGTTTAATTTTAAGTGTTTCTTGACGGTAAAAAGCATACTCTTCTTTTTTTTTTTTTTTTTTTTATTAACTTGAGTATTTCTTATATACATTTCGAGTGTTTTTCCCTTTCCCGGTTTCCGGGCAAACATCCCCCTCCCCCCTCCCCTTCCTTATGGGTGTTCCCCTCCCAACCCTCCCCCCATTGCCGCCCTCCCCCCATAGACTAGTTCACTGTGGGTTCAGTCTTAGCAGGACCCAGGGCTTCCCCTTCCACTGGTGCTCTTACTAGGATATTCATTGCTACCTATGGGGTCAGAGTCCAGGGTCAGTCCATGTATAGTCTTTAGGTAGGCTTAGTCCCTGGAAGCTCTGGTTGCTTGGCATTGTTGTACTTTTGGGGTCTCGAGCCCCTTCAAGCTCCTCCAGTTCTTTCTCTGATTCCTTCAATAGGGGACCTATTCTCAGTTCAGTGGTTTGCTGCTGGCATTCGCCTCTATATTTGCTGTATTCTGGCTGTGTCTCTCAGGAGCGATCTACATCCGGCTCCTGTCGGTCTGCACTTCTTTGCTTCATCCATCTTGTCTAATTGGGTGGCTGTATATGTATGGGCCACATGTGGGGCAGGCTCTGAATGGGTGTTCCTTCAGTCTCTGTTTTAATCTTTGCCTCTCCCTTCCCTGCCAAGGGTATTCTTTTTCCTCATTTAAAGAAGGAGTGAAGCATTCACATTTTGATCATCCGTCTTGAGTTTCGTTTGTTCTAGGGATCTAGGGTAATTCAAGCATTTGGGCTAATAGCCACTTATCAATGAGTGCATACCATGTATGTCTTTCTGTGATTGGGTTAGCTCACTCAGGATGATATTTTCCAGTTCCAACCATTTGCCTACGAATTTCATAAACTCGTTGTTTTTGATAGCTGAGTAATATTCCATTGTGTAGATGTACCACATTTTCTGTATCCATTCCTCTGTTGAAGGGCATCTGGGTTCTTTCCAGCTTCTGGCTATTATAAATAAGGCTGCGATGAACATAGTGGAGCACGTGTCTCTTTTATATGTTGAGGCATCTTTTGGGTATATGCCCAAGAGAGGTATAGCTGGATCCTCAGGCAGTTCAATGTCCAATTTTCTGAGGAACCTCCAGACTGATTTCCAGAATGGTTTTACCAGTCTGCAATCCCACCAACAATGGAGGAGTGTTCCTCTTTCTCCACATCCTCGCCAGCATCTGCTGTCACCTGAGTTTTTGATCTTAGCCAATCGCACTGGTGTGAGGTGAAATCTCAGGGTTGTTTTGATTTGCATTTCCCTTATGACTAAAGATGTTGAACATTTATTTAGGTGTTTCTCAGCCATTCGGCATTCCTCAGCTGTGAATTCTTTGTTTAGCTCTGAACCCCATTTTTTAATAGGGTTATTTGTTTCCCTGCGGTCTAACTTCTTGAGTTCTTTGTATATTTTGGAAATAAGGCCTCTATCTGTTGTAGGATTGGTAAAGATCTTTTCCCAATCTGTTGGTTGCCGTTTTGTCCTAACCACAGTGTCCTTTGCCTTACAGAAGCTTTGCAGTTTTATGAGATCCCATTTGTCGATTCTTGATCTTAGAGCATAAGCCATTGGTGTTTTGTTCAGGAAATTTTTTCCAGTGCCCATGTGTTCCAGATGCTTCCCTAGTTTTTCTTCTATTAGTTTGAGTGTGTCTGGTTTGATGTGGAGGTCCTTGATCCACTTGGACTTAAGCTTTGTACAGGGTGATAAGGATGGATCGATCTGTATTCTTCTACATGTTGCCCTCCAGTTGAACCAGCACCATTTGCTGAAAATACTATCTTTTTTCCATTGGATGGTTTTGGCTCCTTTGTCAAAAATCAAGTGACCATAGGTGTGTGGGTTCATTTCTGGGTCTTCAATTCTATTCCATTGGTCTATCTGTCTGTCTCTGTACCAATACCATGCAGTTTTTATCACTATTGCTCTGTAATACTGCTTGAGTTCAGGGATAGTGATTCCCCCTGAAGTCCTTTTATTGTTGAGGATAGCTTTAGCTATCCTGGGTTTTTTGTTATTCCAGATGAATTTGCAAATTGTTCTGTCTAACTCTTTGAAGAATTGGATTGGTATTTTGATGGGGATTGCATTGAATCTGTAGATTGCTTTTGGTAAAATGGCCATTTTTACCATATTAATCCTGCCAATCCATGAGCATGGGAGATCTTTCCATCTTCTGAGGTCTTCTTCAATTTCTTTCCTCAGTGTCTTGAAGTTCTTATTGTACAGATCTTTTACTTGCTTGGTTAAAGTCACACCGAGGTACTTTATATTATTTGGGTCTATTATGAAGGGTGTCGTTTCCCTAATTTCTTTCTCGGCTTGTTTCTCTTTTGTATAGAGGAAGGCAACTGATTTATTTGAGTGAATTTTATACCCAGCCACTTTGCTGAAGTTGTTTATCAGCTTTAGTAGTTCTCTGGTGGAACTTTTGGGATCACTTAAATATACTATCATGTCATCTGCAAATAGTGATATTTTGACCTCTTCTTTTCCGATCTGTATCCCTTTGATCTCCTTTTGTTGTCTGATTGCTCTGGCTAGAACTTCAAGAACTATATTGAATAAGTAGGGAGAGAGTGGGCAGCCTTGTCTAGTCCCTGATTTTAGTGGGATTGCTTCAAGTTTCTCTCCATTTAGTTTAATGTTAGCAACTGGTTTGCTGTATATGGCTTTTACTATGTTTAGGTATGGGCCTTGAATTCCTATTCTTTCCAGGACTTTTATCATGAAGGGGTGTTGAATTTTGTCAAATGCTTTCTCAGCATCTAATGAAATGATCATGTGGTTCTGTTCTTTCAGTTTGTTTATATAATGGATCACGTTGATGGTTTTCCGTATATTAAACCATCCCTGCATGCCTGGGATGAAGCCTACTTGATCATGGTGGATGATTGTTTTGATGTGCTCTTGAATTCGGTTTGCCAGAATTTTATTGAGTATTTTTGCGTCGATATTCATAAGGGAAATTGGTCTGAAGTTCTCTTTCTTTGTTGTGTCTTTGTGTGGTTTAGGTATAAGAGTAATTGTGGCTTCGTAGAAGGAATTCGGTAGGGCTCCATCTGTTTCAATTTTGTGGAATAGTTTGGATAATATTGGTATGAGGTCTTCTATGAAGGTTTGATAGAATTCTGCACTAAACCCGTCTGGACCTGGGCTCTTTTTGGTTGGGAGACCTTTAATGACTGCTTCTATTTCCTTAGGAGTTATGGGGTTGTTTAACTGGTTTATCTGTTCCTGATTTAACTTCGATACCTGGTATCTGTCTAGGAAATTGTCCATTTCCTGAAGATTTTCAAATTTTGTTGAATATAGGTTTTTATAGTAAGATCTGATGATTTTTTGAATTTCCTCCGAATCTGTAGTTATGTCTCCCTTTTCATTTCTGATTTTGTTAATTTGGACACACTCTCTGTGTCCTCTCGTTAGTCTGGCTAAGGGTTTATCTATCTTGTTGATTTTCTCAAAGAACCAACTTTTGGTTCTGTTGATTCTTTCTATGGTCCTTTTTGTTTCTACTTGGTTGATTTCAGCTCTGAGTTTGATTATTTCCTGCCTTCTACTCCTCCTGGGTGTATTTGCTTCTTTTTGTTCTAGAGCTTTTAGGTGTGCTGTCAAGCTGCTGACATATGCTCTTTCCTGTTTCTTTCTGCAGGCACTCAGCGCTATGAGTTTTCCTCTTAGCACAGCTTTCATTGTGTCCCATAAGTTTGAGTATGTTGTATCTTCATTTTCATTAAATTCTAAAAAGTTTTTAATTTCTTTCTTTATTTCTTCCTTGACCAGGTTATCATTGAGTAGAGCATTGTTCAATTTCCACGTATATGTGGGCATTCTTCCCTTATTGTTATTGAAGACCAGTTTTAGGCCGTGGTGGTCCGATAGCACGCATGGGATTATTTCTATCTTTCTGTACCTGTTGAGGCCCGTTTTTTGACCAATTATATGGTCAATTTTGGAGAAAGTACCATGAGGAGCTGAGAAGAAGGTATATCCTTTTGCTTTAGGATAGAATGTTCTATAAATATCCGTTAAGTCCATTTGGCTCATGACTTCTCTTAGTCTGTCGACATCACTGTTTAATTTCTGTTTCCATGATCTGTCCATTGATGAGAGTGGGGTGTTGAAATCTCCCACTATTATTGTGTGAGGTGCAATGTGTGTTTTGAGCTTTAGTAAGGTTTCTTTTACATATGTAGGTGCCCTTGTATTTGGGGCATAGATATTTAGGATTGAGAGTTCATCTTGGTTGATTTTTCCTTTGATGAATATGAAGTGTCCTTCCTTATCTTTTTTGATGAGTTTTAGTTGGAAATTGATTTTATTTGATATTAGAATGGCTACTCCAGCTTGCTTCTTCTGACCATTTGCTTGGAAAGTTGTTTTCCAGCCTTTCACTCTGAGGTAGTGTCTGTCTTTGTCTCTGAGGTGTGTTTCCTGTAGGCAGCAGAATGCAGGGTCCTCGTTGCGTATCCAGTTTGTTAATCTATGTCTTTTTATTGGGGAGTTGAGGCCATTGATATTGAGAGATATTAAGGAATAGTGATTATTGCTTCCCGTTATATTCATATTTGATGTGAGGTTATGTTTGTGTGCTTTCATTCTCTTTGTTTTGTTGCCAAGACGATTAGTTTCTTGCTTCTTCTAGGGTATAGCTTGCCTCCTTATGTTGGGCTTTACCATTTATTATCCTTTGTAGTGCTGGATTTGTCGAAAGATATTGTGTAAATTTGGTTTTGTCATGGAATATCTTGGTTTCTCGATCAATGTTAATTGAGAGTTTTGCTGGATACAGTAATCTGGGCTGGCATTTGTGTTCTCTTAGGGTCTGTATAACATCAGTCCAGGATCTTCTGGCCTTCATAGTTTCTGGCGAGAAGTCTGGTGTGATTCTGATAGGTCTCCCTTTATATGTTACTTGACCTTTTTCCCTTACTGCTTTTAATATTCTTTCTTTATTTTGTGCGTTTGGTGTTTTGACAATTATGTGACGGGAGGTGTTTCTTTTCTGGTCCAATCTATTTGGAGTTCTGTAGGCTTCCTGTATGTCTATGGGTATCTCTTTTTTTAGGTTAGGGAAGTTTTCTTCTATGATTTTGTTGAAGATATTTACTGGTCCTTTGAGCTGGGAGTCTTCACTCTCTTCTATACCTATTATCCTTAGGTTTGATCTTCTCATTGAGTCCTGGATTTCCTGTATGTTTTGGACCAGTAGCTTTTTCCGCTTTACATTATCTTTGACAGTTGAGTCAATGATTTCTATGGAATCTTCTGCTCCTGAGATTCTCTCTTCCATCTCTTGTATTCTGTTGGTGAAGCTTGTATCTACAGCTCCTTGCCTCTTCTTTTGGCTTTCTATATCCAGGGTTGTTTCCATGTGTTCTTTCTTGATTGCTTCTATTTCCATTTTTAATTCCTTCAACTGTTTGATTGTATTTTCCTGGAATTCTTTCAGGGATTTTTGCGATTCCTCTCTGTAGGCTTTTACTTGTTTATTAATGTTTTCCTGTGCTTCCCTAAGTGTGTTCAGGTCTTTCCTGAAGTCCTCCAGCATCATGATCAAATATGATTTTGAAACTAGATCTTGCTTTTCTGGTGTGTTTGGATATTCCATGTTTGTTTTGGTGGGAGAATTGGGCTCCGATGATGGCATGTAGTCTTGGTTTCTGTTGCTTGGGTTCCTGCGCTTGCCTCTCGCCATCAGATTATCTCTAGTGTTACTTTGTTCTGCTATTTCTGACAGTGGCTAGACTGTCCTATAAGCCCGTGTGTCAGGAGTGCTGTTTACCTGTTTTCCTCTCTTTCAGTCAGTTATGGGGACAGTGTTCTGCTTTCGGGCGTGTAGTTTTTCCTCTCTACAGGTCTTCAGCTGTTCCTGTGGGCCTGTGTCTTGAGTTCACCAGGCAGCTTTCTTGCAGCAGAAAATTTGGTCTTACCTGTGGTCCCGAGGCTCAGGTTTGCTCGTGGGGTGCTGTCCAGGGGCTCTCTGCAGCGGCAGCAACCAGGAAGACCTGTGCCGCCCCTTCCGGGAGCTTCAGTGCACCAGGGTTCCAGATGGTCTTTGGCTTTTTCCTCTGGCGTCCGAGATGTGTGTGCAGGGAGCAGTCTCTTCTGGTTTCCCAGGCCTGTCTGCCTCTCTGAAGGTTTAGCTCTCCCTCCCACGGGATTTGGGTGCAGAGAACTGTTTATCCGGTCTGTTTCCTTCAGGGTCCGGCGGTGTCTGTGGCAGGGGTCCTGCCGCTCCTGGGCCCTCTCCCACGGGAGCCCAGAGGCCTTATACAGTTTCCTCTTGGGCCAGGGATGTGGGCAGGGGTGAGCAGTGTTGGTGGTCTCTTCCGCTCTGCAGCCTCAGGAGTGCCCACCTGACCAGGCGGTTGGGTCTCTCTCTCACCGGGTCTGGGAGCAGAGAGCTGCTGCGGGCCGGGATCCGCGGGTGTGGGACTTCCGGTAAACACAGAACGTGCCCGGTTCTAGAGAAATTCTGCTTCCGTGTGTCCCAAGCTCACCAGGCAGCTTTCTTGCAGCAGAAAATTTGGTCTTACCTGTGGTCCCGAGGCTCAGGTTTGCTCGTGGGGTGCTGTCCAGGGGCTCTCTGCAGCGGCAGCAACCAGGAAGACCTGTGCCGCCCCTTCCGGGAGCTTCAGTGCACCAGGGTTCCAGATGGTCTTTGGCTTTTTCCTCTGGCGTCCGAGATGTGTGTGCAGGGAGCAGTCTCTTCTGGTTTCCCAGGCCTGTCTGCCTCTCTGAAGGTTTAGCTCTCCCTCCCACGGGATTTGGGTGCAGAGAACTGTTTATCCGGTCTGTTTCCTTCAGGGTCCGGCGGTGTCTGTGCAAAAGCATACTCTTCTATATGGACAAAACATGCCTTTCCTAGTCTGACTCACACATTCTCCTGTGAATCGTGTTCTTTCCAAGTGGGAAAAATTTGTAGGAAGTTGACTTTGAAGATAAACACACAGCTAGTGTTTTGCAAAGTGAATTGCTGTTACTTGGCCAATAAACTTAGTTTTCAGTGGTTCTAGAGGGAAAAAGCAGACTTTTCAATATAGCCAAAACATGGGTTTCCCAGTCTGAATCGATCATTCTTTGGTGAATCTGTTCGTTCCAAGCGGGAAAAGCTTGTAGGAAGTTGACTTTGAAGATAAACACACAGCTAGTGTTTTGCAAAGTGAATTGCTGTTACTAGGCAAATAAGCTTAGTTTTCAGTGGTTCTAGAGGAGAAAATGCAGACTTTTAGGTATAGACATAACATGCATTTCCCAGTCTGAATCACACATTCTTATGCGAATCTTGTTTGTTCCAAGCGGGAAAAGCTTATAGGAAGGTGACTTTGAAGATAAACACACAGCTAGTGTTTTACAAAGTGAATTGTTCTTACTTGGCAATTAAGCTTAGTTTTAGGTAGTTCTAGATGGTAAAAAGCAGACTTTTCAATATAGACAAAACCTGGTTTTCCCAGTCTGAATCTCTCATTCTTTGGCGAAATCTCTTCGTTCGAAGCGGGAAAAGCTTTAGGAAGTTGACTTTGAAGATAAACACACAGCTAGTGTTTTGCAAAGTGAATTCCTGTTACTTGGCCAATAAGCTTAGTTTTCTGTGGTTCTTGAGGAGAAAAAACAGACTTTTATGTATAGACAAAACATGCATTTCCCTGTCTGAACAACACATTCTTTAGAGAATCGTGTTCGTTCCAAGCAGAAAAGTTTATAGGAAGGTGACTTTGAAGATAAACACACAGCTAGTGATTTGCAGAATGAATGGCTGTTACTTGTCGAATCAGCTTAGTTGTAAGTGGATCTAGACCATAAAAAGCATTCTTTTCCATATAGACAAAACCTTCCTTTCCCAGTCTGAATCACATATTCTTACGTGAATTCTGTTCATTCCATGTGGGAAAAGCTTGCAGGAAGTTGTCTTTGAAGATAAACACACAGCTAATGTTTTGCAAAGTGAATTGCTGTTACTAGCAGAATAAGCTTAGTTTTAAGTGGTACTAGAAGATAAAAAGCCTACATTTGTATATAGACTTTTTGTAATACGTGGGTTTCCCAGTCTGAATCACACACTCTTAGGCAAATCCTGTTCCTTCCAAGCAGGAAAAGTTTGGAGGAAGTTGACTTTGAAGATAAAAGCACAGCTAATGTTTTAAAAGTGAATTGTTCTTACTGGGCGATTAAACTTAGTTTTAAGTGGTTCTAGATGCTAATAAGCATACTTTTCTATATAGACTAAAAAAGCTTTTCCCTGTCTCAATCTTTCATTCTTTGGTGATTTCTGTCCGTTCAAAGAGGGAAAAGGTTGTAGGAAATTGACTCTGAAGATAAACGCACGGGCAGTGATTTGCAAAGTGAATGGTGTTACTTGGCAAATATGCTTACTTTTAAGTGGCTCTAGAGGGTAAAAAGCAGACTATTCAATATAGACAAAACATGGGTTTCCCAGTCTGAATCACACATTCTTAGGCGAAATCTGTTCAGTCCAAGCGGGAAAAGCTTTTAAGAAGTTGACTTTGAAGATAAACACACAGCTAGTGTTTTGCAAAGTGAAATGCTGTTACTTGGCCAATAAGATTAATTTAAAGTGGTTATAGACGGTAAGAAGCATACTTTTCTATATAGACAAAACATGCTTTTCCCAGTCTGAGTCACACATTCTTAGGCAAATTCTGTTCGGTTAAATCGGGAAAAGGTTGTAAGAAGATGACTTTCAAGATATACACACAGCTAGTGTTTTGCAAAGTGAAATGCTGTTACTTGCCAATAAGTTTAATTTTAAGTGTTTCTAGACGGTAAGAAGCATACATTTCTATATAGACAAAACATGCATTTCCCAGTCTGAGTCACACATTCTTAGGCAAATTCTGTTCGGTCAAAGCAGGAAAAGCTTGTATGAAGTTGACTTTGTAAATAAACTACAGCTAGTGTTTTGCAAAGTGAAATGCTCTTACTTGGCCAGTAAGTTTAATTTTAAGTGTTTCTAGACGGTAAAAAGCATACTCTTCTATATGGACAAAACATGCCTTTCCTAGTCTGACTCACACATTCTCCTCTGAATCGTGTTCTTTCCAAGTGGGAAAAATTTGTATTAAGTTGACTTTGAAGATAAACACACAGCTAGTGTTTTGCAAAGTGAATTGCTCTTACTTGGCCAATAAGCTTAATTTTAAGTGGTTCTATTCGGTAAAAAGCATACTTTTCTATATAGTTAAAACATGCGTTTGCCAGTCAGAATCACACATTCTTAGGTGAATTCTATTCGTTCCAAGCCGGAAAAGCTTATAGGAAGTTGACTTTCAGGATAAACACACAGCTACTGTTTTGCAAAGTGAATTGCTGTTACTTCGCCAATAAGCTTAGTTTTAAGTGGTCCTAGAAGGTAAAAAGCCTACTTTTGTATATAGACAAAACGTGGATTTCCCAGTCTGAATCACACACTCTTAGGCAAATCCTGTTGGTTCCAAGCAGGAAAAGTTTGGAGGAAGTTGACTTTGAAGATAAAAGCACAGCTAATGTTTTAAAAAGTGAATTGTTCCTACTTGGCGATAAAGCTTAATTTTAAGTGGTTCTAGATGGTAAAAAGCATACTTTTCTATATGGACAAAACATGCCTTTCCTAGTCTGAATCTATCATTCTTTGGCGATTTCTGATTGGTCCAATAGGGAAAAGCTTGTAGGAAGTTGACTTTGAAGATAAACACACAGCTAGTTATTTCCAAAGTGAATTGCTGTTACTTCGCCAATAAGCTTAGTTTTAAGTGGTACTAGAAGGTAAAAAGCCCACTTTTGTATATAGACTTTTTGTAATACGTGGGTTTCCCAGTCTGAATCACACACTCTTAGGCAAATCCTGTTCCTTCCAAGCAGGAAAAGTTTGGAGGAAGTTGACTTTGAAGATAAAAGCACAGCTAATGTTTTAAAAAGTGAATTGTTCCTACTTGGCGATAAAGCTTAGTTTTAAGTGGTTCTAGATGGTAGTAAGCATACTTTTCTATATAGACTAAAAAAGCTTTTCCCTGTCTCAATCTCTCATTCTTTGGCAAATTCTGTTAGTTCCATAAGGGAAAAGCTTGCAGGAACTTGACTTTGTAGATAAACACACAGCTAGTGATTTGCAAAGTGAATGGCTGTTATTTGGCGAATAAGATTAGTTTTAAGTGGTTCTAGAGGGTAAACAGCAGACTTTTCAATATCGACAAAACATGGTTTTCCCAGTCTGAATCTCTCATTCTTTGGTGAATTCTGACCTTTCCAAGCGGGAAAAGCTTGTAGGAAGTTGACTTTCAATATAAACACACAGTTGGTGTTTTGCAAAGTGAATTTCTGTCACTTAGCAAATAAGCTTAGTTTTCAGTGGTTCTAGAGGGTAAAAAGCATACTTTTCTATATGGACAAAACATGCCTTTCCTAGTCTGAATCTATCATTCTTTGGCGATTTCTGATTGGTCCAAGAGGGAAAAGCTTGTAGGAAGTTGACTTTGAAGATAAACACACAGCTAGTGTTTTGCAAAGTGAATTGCTGTTACTTGGCCAATAAGCTTAATAGTAAGTGGTTCTAGAGGAGAAAAACCAGACTTTTATGTATAGACAAAACATGCATTTCCCAGTCTGAACCACACATTCTTTAGCGAATCGTGTTCGTTCCAAGCAGAAAAGTTTATAGGAAGGTGACTTTGAAGATAAACACACAGCTAGTGATTTGCAGAATGAATGGCTGTTACTTGTCGAATCAGCTTAGTTGTAAGTGGTTCTAGACCGTAAAAAGCAGACTTTTCTATATAGACAAAACCTTCCTTTCCCAGTCTGAATCACATATTCTTACGTGAAATCTGTTCATTCCATGTGGGAAAAGCTTGCAGGAAGTTGTCTTTGAAGATAAACACACAGCTAATGTTTTGCAAAGTGAATTGCTGTTACTAGCAGAATAAGCTTAGTTTTATGTGGTTCTAGCTTGGCAATTAAGCTAAGTTTTATGTAGGTGTAGATGGTAAAAAGCAGAATTATCTATATAGACTAAAAAAGCTTTTCCCAGTCTCAATCTCTCATTCTTTGGTGATTTCTGTCCGTTCCAAGAGGGAAAAGGTTGTAGGAAATTGACGTTGAAGATAAACGCACAGGCAGTGATTTGCAAAGTGAATGGTGTTACTTGGCAAATATGCTTACTTTTAAGTGGCTCTAGAGGGTAAAAAGCAGACTATTCAATATAGACAAAACATGGGTTTCCCAGTCTGAATCACACATTCTTAGGCGAAATCTGTTCAGTCCAAGCGGGAAAACCTTTAAGAAGTTGACTTTGAAGATAAACACACAGCTAGTGTTTTGCAAAGTGAAATGCTGTTACTTGGCCAATAAGTTTAATTTAAAGTGGTTATAGAAGGTAAGAAGCATACTTTTCTATATAGACAAAACATGCTTTTCCCAGTCTGAGTCACACATTCTTAGGCAAATTCTGTTCGGTTAAAGCGGGAAAAGGTTGTAAGAAGATGAATTTCAAGATATACACACAGCTAGTGTTTTGCAAAGTGAAATGCTGTTACTTGCCAATAAGTTTAATTTTAAGTGTTTCTAGACGGTAAGAAACATACATTTCTATATAGACAAAACATGCATTTCCCAGTCTGAATCACACATTCTTAGGCAAATTCTGTTCGGTCAAAGCAGGAAAAGCTTGTATGAAGTTGACTTTGTAAATAAACACACAGCTAGTGTTTTGCAAAGTGAAATGCTCTTACTTGGCCAATAAGTTTAATTTTAAGTGTTTCTAGACGGTAAAAAGCAT
Organism: Rattus norvegicus; assembly: GCF_021556685.1. Lineage (NCBI taxonomy): Eukaryota > Metazoa > Chordata > Mammalia > Rodentia > Muridae > Rattus > Rattus norvegicus. The sequence goes on along the minus strand of NC_141554.1, from coordinate 5,787,233 downwards.
ACTATTCTATATGGACAAAACATGCCTTTCCTAGTCTGACTCACACATTCTCCTGTGAATCGTGTTCTTTCCAAGTGGGAAAAATTTGTAGGAAGTTGACTTTGAAGATAAACACACAGCTAGTGTTTTGCAAAGTGAATTGCTCTTACTTGGCCAATAAGCTTAATTTTAAGTGGTTCTATTCGGTAAAAAGCATACTTTTCTATATAGTTAAAACATGCGTTTGCCAGTCAGAATCACACATTCTTAGGTGAATTCTATTCGTTCCAAGCCGGAAAAGCTTATAGGAAGTTGACTTTCAGGATAAACACACAGCTACTGTTTTGCAAAGTGAATTGCTGTTACTTCGCCAATAAGCTTAGTTTTAAGTGGTCCTAGAAGGTAAAAAGCCTACTTTTGTATATAGACAAAACGTGGATTTCCCAGTCTGAATCACACACTCTTAGGCAAATCCTGTTGGTTCCAAGCAGGAAAAGTTTGGAGGAAGTTGACTTTGAAGATAAAAGCACAGCTAATGTTTTAAAAAGTGAATTGTTCCTACTTGGCGATAAAGCTTAATTTTAAGTGGTTCTAGATGGTAAAAAGCATACTTTTCTATATGGACAAAACATGCCTTTCCTAGTCTGAATCTATCATTCTTTGGCGATTTCTGATTGGTCCAATAGGGAAAAGCTTGTAGGAAGTTGACTTTGAAGATAAACACACAGCTAGTTATTTCCAAAGTGAATTGCTGTTACTTCGCCAATAAGCTTAGTTTTAAGTGGTACTAGAAGGTAAAAAGCCCACTTTTGTATATAGACTTTTTGTAATACGTGGGTTTCCCAGTCTGAATCACACACTCTTAGGCAAATCCTGTTCCTTCCAAGCAGGAAAAGTTTGGAGGAAGTTGACTTTGAAGATAAAAGCACAGCTAATGTTTTAAAAAGTGAATTGTTCCTACTTGGCGATAAAGCTTAGTTTTAAGTGGTTCTAGATGGTAGTAAGCATACTTTTCTATATAGACTAAAAAAGCTTTTCCCTGTCTCAATCTCTCATTCTTTGGCAAATTCTGTTAGTTCCATAAGGGAAAAGCTTGCAGGAACTTGACTTTGTAGATAAACACACAGCTAGTGATTTGCAAAGTGAATGGCTGTTATTTGGCGAATAAGATTAGTTTTAAGTGGTTCTAGAGGGTAAACAGCAGACTTTTCAATATCGACAAAACATGGTTTTCCCAGTCTGAATCTCTCATTCTTTGGTGAATTCTGACCTTTCCAAGCGGGAAAAGCTTGTAGGAAGTTGACTTTCAATATAAACACACAGTTGGTGTTTTGCAAAGTGAATTTCTGTCACTTAGCAAATAAGCTTAGTTTTCAGTGGTTCTAGAGGGTAAAAAGCATACTTTTCTATATGGACAAAACATGCCTTTCCTAGTCTGAATCTATCATTCTTTGGCGATTTCTGATTGGTCCAAGAGGGAAAAGCTTGTAGGAAGTTGACTTTGAAGATAAACACACAGCTAGTGTTTTGCAAAGTGAATTGCTGTTACTTGGCCAATAAGCTTAATAGTAAGTGGTTCTAGAGGAGAAAAACCAGACTTTTATGTATAGACAAAACATGCATTTCCCAGTCTGAACCACACATTCTTTAGCGAATCGTGTTCGTTCCAAGCAGAAAAGTTTATAGGAAGGTGACTTTGAAGATAAACACACAGCTAGTGATTTGCAGAATGAATGGCTGTTACTTGTCGAATCAGCTTAGTTGTAAGTGGTTCTAGACCGTAAAAAGCAGACTTTTCTATATAGACAAAACCTTCCTTTCCCAGTCTGAATCACATATTCTTACGTGAAATCTGTTCATTCCATGTGGGAAAAGCTTGCAGGAAGTTGTCTTTGAAGATAAACACACAGCTAATGTTTTGCAAAGTGAATTGCTGTTACTAGCAGAATAAGCTTAGTTTTATGTGGTTCTAGCTTGGCAATTAAGCTAAGTTTTATGTAGGTGTAGATGGTAAAAAGCAGAATTATCTATATAGACTAAAAAAGCTTTTCCCAGTCTCAATCTCTCATTCTTTGGTGATTTCTGTCCGTTCCAAGAGGGAAAAGGTTGTAGGAAATTGACGTTGAAGATAAACGCACAGGCAGTGATTTGCAAAGTGAATGGTGTTACTTGGCAAATATGCTTACTTTTAAGTGGCTCTAGAGGGTAAAAAGCAGACTATTCAATATAGACAAAACATGGGTTTCCCAGTCTGAATCACACATTCTTAGGCGAAATCTGTTCAGTCCAAGCGGGAAAACCTTTAAGAAGTTGACTTTGAAGATAAACACACAGCTAGTGTTTTGCAAAGTGAAATGCTGTTACTTGGCCAATAAGTTTAATTTAAAGTGGTTATAGAAGGTAAGAAGCATACTTTTCTATATAGACAAAACATGCTTTTCCCAGTCTGAGTCACACATTCTTAGGCAAATTCTGTTCGGTTAAAGCGGGAAAAGGTTGTAAGAAGATGAATTTCAAGATATACACACAGCTAGTGTTTTGCAAAGTGAAATGCTGTTACTTGCCAATAAGTTTAATTTTAAGTGTTTCTAGACGGTAAGAAACATACATTTCTATATAGACAAAACATGCATTTCCCAGTCTGAATCACACATTCTTAGGCAAATTCTGTTCGGTCAAAGCAGGAAAAGCTTGTATGAAGTTGACTTTGTAAATAAACACACAGCTAGTGTTTTGCAAAGTGAAATGCTCTTACTTGGCCAATAAGTTTAATTTTAAGTGTTTCTAGACGGTAAAAAGCATACTATTCTATATGGACAAAACATGCCTTTCCTAGTCTGACTCACACATTCTCCTGTGAATCGTGTTCTTTCCAAGTGGGAAAAATTTGTAGGAAGTTGACTTTGAAGATAAACACACAGCTAGTGTTTTGCAAAGTGAATTGCTCTTACTTGGCCAATAAGCTTAATTTTAAGTGGTTCTAGTCGGTAAAAAGCATACTTTTCTATATAGTTAAAACATGCGTTTGCCAGTCAGAATCACACATTCTTAGGTGAATTCTATTCGTTCCAAGCCGGAAAAGCTTATCGGAAGTTGACTTTCAGGATAAACACACAGCTACTGTTTTTCAAAGTGAATTGCTGTTACTTCGCCAATAAGATTAGTTTTAAGTGGTCCTAGAAGGTAAAAAGCCTACTTTTGTATATAGACAAAACGTGGATTTCCCAGTCTGAATCACACACTCTTAGGCAAATCCTGTTGGTTCCAAGCAGGAAAAGTTTGGAGGAAGTTGACTTTGAAGATAAAAGCACAGCTAATGTTTTAAAAAGTGAATTGTTCCTACTTGGCGATAAAGCTTAATTTTAAGTGGTTCTAGATGGTAAAAAGCATACTTTTCTATATGGACAAAACATGCCTTTCCTAGTCTGAATCTATCATTCTTTGGCGATTTCTGATTGGTCCAAGAGGGAAAAGCTTGTAGGAAGTTGACTTTGAAGATAAACACACAGCTAGTTATTTCCAAAGTGAATTGCTGTTACTTCGCCAATAAGCTTAGTTTTAAGTGGTACTAGAAGGTAAAAAGCCCACTTTTGTATATAGACTTTTTGTAATACGTGGGTTTCCCAGTCTGAATCACACACTCTTAGGCAAATCCTGTTCCTTCCAAGCAGTAAAAGTTTGGAGGAAGTTGACTTTGAAGATAAAAGCACAGCTAATGTTTTAAAAAGTGAATTGTTCCTACTTGGCGATAAAGCTTAGTTTTAAGTGGTTCTAGATGGTAGTAAGCATACTTTTCTATATAGACTAAAAAAGCTTTTCCCTGTCTCAATCTCTCATTCTTTGGCAAATTCTGTTAGTTCCATAAGGGAAAAGCTTGCAGGAACTTGACTTTGTAGATAAACACACAGCTAGTGATTTGCAAAGTGAATGGCTGTTATTTGGCGAATAAGATTAGTTTTAAGTGGTTCTAGAGGGTAAACAGCAGACTTTTCAATATCGAAAAAACATGGTTTTCCCAGTCTGAATCTCTCATTCTTTGGTGAATTCTGACCTTTCCAAGCGGGAAAAACTTGTAGGAAGTTGACTTTCAATATAAACACACAGTTGGTGTTTTGCAAAGTGAATTTCTGTCACTTAGCAAATAAGCTTAGTTTTCAGTGGTTCTAGAGGGTAAAAAGCATACTTTTCTATATGGACAAAACATGCCTTTCCTAGTCTGAATCTATCATTCTTTGGCGATTTCTGATTGGTCCAAGAGGGAAGAGCTTGTAGGAAGTTGACTTTGAAGATAAACACACAGCTAGTGTTTTGGAAAGTGAATAGCGTTACTTGGCCAATAAGCTTAGTTTTCAGTGGTTCTAGAGGGTAAAAAGCATACTTTTCTATATACACAAGAAATGGGTTTCCCAGTCAGAATCTCTCATTCTTTGGTGAACTCTTTTCGTTACAAATGGGAAGAGCTTGTAGGAAGTTGACTTTGAAGATAAACGCACAGCTAGTGTTTTGCAAAGTGAATTGCTGTTACTTGACCAATAAGCTTAGTATTAAGTGGCCCTAGAGGGTAAAAAGCATACTTTTTATAGAGATTAAAAATGCTTTTCCCAGTCTCAATCTCTCATTCTTTAGCGAATTGTATTCGTTCCAAGTGGGAAAAGCTTGTAGGAAGTTCACTTTCAAGAAAAACATACAGTTAGTGTTTTGCAAAGTGAATTGCAGGTACTTGGCCAATAAGATAAGTTTTAAGTGTTTCTAGTTGGTAAAGAGCATACTTTTCTATATAGACAAAACATGCATTTCCCAGTATTAATCACACATTCTTAGGCGAATCGTGTTCTTTCCAAGAGGGAAAAGCTTGTAGGAAGTTGACTTTGAAGATAAACACAGAGCTAGTGTTTTGCAAAGTGAATTGCTCTTACTTGGCCAATAAGTTTAGTTTTAAGTGTTTCTTGACGGTAAAAAGCATACTCTTCTATATGGACAAAACATGCCTTTCCTAGTCTGACTCACACATTCTCCTGTGAATCGTGTTCTTTCCAAGTGGGAAAAATTTGTAGGAAGTTGACTTTGAAGATAAACACACAGCTAGTGTTTTGCAAAGTGAATTGCTGTTACTTGGCCAATAAACTTAGTTTTCAGTGGTTCTAGAGGGAAAAAGCAGACTTTTCAATATAGCCGAAACATGGGTTTCCCAGTCTGAATCGATCATTCTTTGGTGAATCTGTTCTTTCCAAGCGGGAAAAGCTTGTAGGAAGTTGACTTTGAAGATAAACACACAGCTAGTGTTTTGCAAAGTGAATTGCTGTTACTAGGCAAATAAGCTTAGTTTTCAGTGGTTCTAGAGGAGAAAATGCAGACTTTTGGGTATAGACATAACATGCATTTCCCAGTCTGAATCACACATTCTTATGCGAATCTTGTTTGTTCCAAGCGGGAAAAGTTTATAGTAAGGTGACTTTGAAGATAAACACACAGCTAGTGTTTTACAAAGTGAATTGTTCTTACTTGGCAATTAAGCTTAGTTTTAGGTAGTTCTAGATGGTAAAAAGCAGACTTTTCAATATAGAGAAAACCTGGTTTTCCCAGTCTGAATCTCTCATTATTTGGCGAAATCTCTTCGTTCGAAGCGGGAAAAGCTTTAGGAAGTTGACTTTGAAGATAAACACACAGCTAGTGTTTTGCAAAGTGAATTCCTGTTACTTGGCCAATAAGCTTAGTTTTCTGTGGTTCTTGAGGAGAAAAACGAGACTTTTATGTATAGACAAAACGTGCATTTCCCTGTCTGAACAACACATTCTTTAGAGAATCGTGTTCGTTCCAAGCAGAAAAGTTTATAGGAAGGTGACTTTGAAGATAAACACACAGCTAGTGATTTGCAGAATGAATGGCTGTTACTTGTCGAATCAGCTTAGTTGTAAGTGGATCTAGACCATAAAAAGCATTCTTTTCTATATAGACAAAACATTCCTTTCCCAGTCTGAATCACATATTCTTACGTGAATTCTGTTCATTCCATGTGGGAAAAGCTTGCAGGAAGTTGTCTTTGAAGATAAACACACAGCTAATGTTTTGCAAAGTGAATTGCTGTTACTAGCAGAATAAGCTTAGTTTTAAGTGGTACTAGAAGATAAAAAGCCTACATTTGTATATAGACTTTTTGTAATATGTGGGTTTCCCAGTCTGAATCACACACTCTTCGGCAAATCCTGTTCCTTCGAAGCAGGAAAAGTTTGGAGGAAGTTGACTTTGAAGATAAAAGCACAGCTAATGTTTTAAAAGTGAATTGTTCTTACTGGGCGATTAAACTTAGTTTTAAGTGGTTCTAGATGCTAATAAGCATACTTTTCTATATAGACTAAAAAAGCTTTTCCCTGTCTCAATCTTTCATTCTTTGGTGATTTCTGTCCGTTCAAAGAGGGAAAAGGTTGTAGGAAATTGACTCTGAAGATAAACGCACGGGCAGTGATTTGCAAAGTGAATGGTGTTACTTGGCAAATATGCTTACTTTTAAGTGGCTCTAGAGGGTAAAAAGCAGACTATTCAATATAGACAAAACATGGGTTTCCCAGTCTGAATCACACATTCTTAGGCGAAATCTGTTCAGTCCAAGCGGGAAAAGCTTTTAAGAAGTTGACTTTGAAGATAAACACACAGCTAGTGTTTTGCAAAGTGAAATGCTGTCACTTGGCCAATAAGTTTAATTTAAAGTGGTTATAGACGGTAAGAAGCATACTTTTCTATATAGACAAAACATGCTTTTCCCAGTCTGAGTCACACATTCTTAGGCAAATTCTGTTCGGTTAAAGCGGGTAAAGGTTGTAAGAAGATGACTTTCAAGATATACACACAGCTAGTGTTTTGCAAAGTGAAATGCTGTTACTTGCCAATAAGTTTAATTTTAAGTGTTTCTAGACGGTAAGAAGCATACATTTCTATATAGACAAAACATGCATTTCCCAGTCTGAATCACACATTCTTAGGCAAATTCTGTTCGGTCAAAGCAGGAAAAGCTTGTATGAAGTTGACTTTGTAAATAAACTACAGCTAGTGTTTTGCAAAGTGAAATGCTCTTACTTGGCCAGTAAGTTTAATTTTAAGTGTTTCTAGACGGTAAAAAGCATACTCTTCTATATGGACAAAACATGCCTTTCCTAGTCTGACTCACACATTCTCCTCTGAATCGTGTTCTTTCCAAGTGGGAAAAATTTGTATTAAGTTGACTTTGAAGATAAACACACAGCTAGTGTTTTGCAAAGTGAATTGCTCTTACTTGGCCAATAAGCTTAATTTTAAGTGGTTCTATTCGGTAAAAAGCATACTTTTCTATATAGTTAAAACATGCGTTTGCCAGTCAGAATCACACATTCTTAGGTGAATTCTATTCGTTCCAAGCCGGAAAAGCTTATAGGAAGTTGACTTTCAGGTTAAACACACAGCTACTGTTTTGCAAAGTGAATTGCTGTTACTTCGCCAATAAGCTTAGTTTTAAGTGGTCCTAGAAGGTAAAAAGCCTACTTTTGTATATAGACAAAACGTGGATTTCCCAGTCTGAATCACACACTCTTAGGCAAATCCTGTTGGTTCCAAGCAGGAAAAGTTTGGAGGAAGTTGACTTTGAAGATAAAAGCACAGCTAATGTTTTAAAAAGTGAATTGTTCCTACTTGGCGATAAAGCTTAATTTTAAGTGGTTCTAGATGGTAAAAAGCATACTTTTCTATATGGACAAAACATGCCTTTCCTAGTCTGAATCTATCATTCTTTGGCGATTTCTGATTGGTCCAATAGGGAAAAGCTTGTAGGAAGTTGACTTTGAAGATAAACACACAGCTAGTTATTTCCAAAGTGAATTGCTGTTACTTCGCCAATAAGCTTAGTTTTAAGTGGTACTAGAAGGTAAAAAGCCCACTTTTGTATATAGACTTTTTGTAATACGTGGGTTTCCCAGTCTGAATCACACACTCTTAGGCAAATCCTGTTCCTTCCAAGCAGGAAAAGTTTGGAGGAAGTTGACTTTGAAGATAAAAGCACAGCTAATGTTTTAAAAAGTGAATTGTTCCTACTTGGCGATAAAGCTTAGTTTTAAGTGGTTCTAGATGGTAGTAAGCATACTTTTCTATATAGACTAAAAAAGCTTTTCCCTGTCTCAATCTCTCATTCTTTGGCAAATTCTGTTAGTTCCATAAGGGAAAAGCTTGCAGGAACTTGACTTTGTAGATAAACACACAGCTAGTGATTTGCAAAGTGAATGGCTGTTATTTGGCGAATAAGATTAGTTTTAAGTGGTTCTAGAGGGTAAACAGCAGACTTTTCAATATCGAAAAAACATGGTTTTCCCAGTCTGAATCTCTCATTCTTTGGTGAATTCTGACCTTTCCAAGCGGGAAAAACTTGTAGGAAGTTGACTTTCAATATAAACACACAGTTGGTGTTTTGCAAAGTGAATTTCTGTCACTTAGCAAATAAGCTTAGTTTTCAGTGGTTCTAGAGGGTAAAAAGCATACTTTTCTATATGGACAAAACATGCCTTTCCTAGTCTGAATCTATCATTCTTTGGCGATTTCTGATTGGTCCAAGAGGGAAGAGCTTGTAGGAAGTTGACTTTGAAGATAAACACACAGCTAGTGTTTTGGAAAGTGAATAGCGTTACTTGGCCAATAAGCTTAGTTTTCAGTGGTTCTAGAGGGTAAAAAGCATACTTTTCTATATACACAAGAAATGGGTTTCCCAGTCAGAATCTCTCATTCTTTGGTGAACTCTTTTCGTTACAAATGGGAAGAGCTTGTAGGAAGTTGACTTTGAAGATAAACGCACAGCTAGTGTTTTGCAAAGTGAATTGCTGTTACTTGACCAATAAGCTTAGTATTAAGTGGCCCTAGAGGGTAAAAAGCATACTTTTTATAGAGATTAAAAATGCTTTTCCCAGTCTCAATCTCTCATTCTTTAGCGAATTGTATTCGTTCCAATTGGGAAAAGCTTGTAGGAAGTTCACTTTCAAGAAAAACATACAGTTAGTGTTTTGCAAAGTGAATTGCAGGTACTTGGCCAATAAGATAAGTTTTAAGTGTTTCTAGTTGGTAAAGAGCATACTTTTCTATATAGACAAAACATGCATTTCCCAGTATTAATCACACATTCTTAGGCGAATCGTGTTCTTTCCAAGAGGGAAAAGCTTGTAGGAAGTTGACTTTGAAGATAAACACAGAGCTAGTGTTTTGCAAAGTGAATTGCTCTTACTTGGCCAATAAGTTTAATTTTAAGTGTTTCTTGACGGTAAAAAGCATACTCTTCTATATGGACAAAACATGCCTTTCCTAGTCTGACTCACACATTCTCCTGTGAATCGTGTTCTTTCCAAGTGGGAAAAATTTGTAGGAAGTTGACTTTGAAGATAAACACACAGCTAGTGTTTTGCAAAGTGAATTGCTGTTACTTGGCCAATAAACTTAGTTTTCAGTGGTTCTAGAGGGAAAAAGCAGACTTTTCAATATAGCCGAAACATGGGTTTCCCAGTCTGAATCGATCATTCTTTGGTGAATCTGTTCTTTCCAAGCGGGAAAAGCTTGTAGGAAGTTGACTTTGAAGATAAACACACAGCTAGTGTTTTGCAAAGTGAATTGCTGTTACTAGGCAAATAAGCTTAGTTTTCAGTGGTTCTAGAGGAGAAAATGCAGACTTTTGGGTATAGACATAACATGCATTTCCCAGTCTGAATCACACATTCTTATGCGAATCTTGTTTGTTCCAAGCGGGAAAAGTTTATAGTAAGGTGACTTTGAAGATAAACACACAGCTAGTGTTTTACAAAGTGAATTGTTCTTACTTGGCAATTAAGCTTAGTTTTAGGTAGTTCTAGATGGTAAAAAGCAGACTTTTCAATATAGAGAAAACCTGGTTTTCCCAGTCTGAATCTCTCATTATTTGGCGAAATCTCTTCGTTCGAAGCGGGAAAAGCTTTAGGAAGTTGACTTTGAAGATAAACACACAGCTAGTGTTTTGCAAAGTGAATTCCTGTTACTTGGCCAATAAGCTTAGTTTTCTGTGGTTCTTGAGGAGAAAAACGAGACTTTTATATATAGACAAAACGTGCATTTCCCTGTCTGAACAACACATTCTTTAGAGAATCGTGTTCGTTCCAAGCAGAAAAGTTTATAGGAAGGTGACTTTGAAGATAAACACACAGCTAGTGATTTGCAGAATGAATGGCTGTTACTTGTCGAATCAGCTTAGTTGTAAGTGGATCTAGACCATAAAAAGCATTCTTTTCTATATAGACAAAACATTCCTTTCCCAGTCTGAATCACATATTCTTACGTGAATTCTGTTCATTCCATGTGGGAAAAGCTTGCAGGAAGTTGTCTTTGAAGATAAACACACAGCTAATGTTTTGCAAAGTGAATTGCTGTTACTAGCAGAATAAGCTTAGTTTTAAGTGGTACTAGAAGATAAAAAGCCTACATTTGTATATAGACTTTTTGTAATATGTGGGTTTCCCAGTCTGAATCACACACTCTTCGGCAAATCCTGTTCCTTCGAAGCAGGAAAAGTTTGGAGGAAGTTGACTTTGAAGATAAAAGCACAGCTAATGTTTTAAAAGTGAATTGTTCTTACTGGGCGATTAAACTTAGTTTTAAGTGGTTCTAGATGCTAATAAGCATACTTTTCTATATAGACTAAAAAAGCTTTTCCCTGTCTCAATCTTTCATTCTTTGGTGATTTCTGTCCGTTCAAAGAGGGAAAAGGTTGTAGGAAATTGACTCTGAAGATAAACGCACGGGCAGTGATTTGCAAAGTGAATGGTGTTACTTGGCAAATATGCTTACTTTTAAGTGGCTCTAGAGGGTAAAAAGCAGACTATTCAATATAGACAAAACATGGGTTTCCCAGTCTGAATCACACATTCTTAGGCGAAATCTGTTCAGTCCAAGCGGGAAAAGCTTTTAAGAAGTTGACTTTGAAGATAAACACACAGCTAGTGTTTTGCAAAGTGAAATGCTGTCACTTGGCCAATAAGTTTAATTTAAAGTGGTTATAGACGGTAAGAAGCATACTTTTCTATATAGACAAAACATGCTTTTCCCAGTCTGAGTCACACATTCTTAGGCAAATTCTGTTCGGTTAAAGCGGGTAAAGGTTGTAAGAAGATGACTTTCAAGATATACACACAGCTAGTGTTTTGCAAAGTGAAATGCTGTTACTTGCCAATAAGTTTAATTTTAAGTGTTTCTAGACGGTAAGAAGCATACATTTCTATATAGACAAAACATGCATTTCCCAGTCTGAATCACACATTCTTAGGCAAATTCTGTTCGGTCAAAGCAGGAAAAGCTTGTATGAAGTTGACTTTGTAAATAAACTACAGCTAGTGTTTTGCAAAGTGAAATGCTCTTACTTGGCCAGTAAGTTTAATTTTAAGTGTTTCTAGACGGTAAAAAGCATACTCTTCTATATGGACAAAACATGCCTTTCCTAGTCTGACTCACACATTCTCCTCTGAATCGTGTTCTTTCCAAGTGGGAAAAATTTGTATTAAGTTGACTTTGAAGATAAACACACAGCTAGTGTTTTGCAAAGTGAATTGCTCTTACTTGGCCAATAAGCTTAATTTTAAGTGGTTCTATTCGGTAAAAAGCATACTTTTCTATATAGTTAAAACATGCGTTTGCCAGTCAGAATCACACATTCTTAGGTGAATTCTATTCGTTCCAAGCCGGAAAAGCTTATAGGAAGTTGACTTTCAGGATAAACACACAGCTACTGTTTTGCAAAGTGAATTGCTGTTACTTCGCCAATAAGCTTAGTTTTAAGTGGTCCTAGAAGGTAAAAAGCCTACTTTTGTATATAGACAAAACGTGGATTTCCCAGTCTGAATCACACACTCTTAGGCAAATCCTGTTGGTTCCAAGCAGGAAAAGTTTGGAGGAAGTTGACTTTGAAGATAAAAGCACAGCTAATGTTTTAAAAAGTGAATTGTTCCTACTTGGCGATAAAGCTTAATTTTAAGTGGTTCTAGATGGTAAAAAGCATACTTTTCTATATGGACAAAACATGCCTTTCCTAGTCTGAATCTATCATTCTTTGGCGATTTCTGATTGGTCCAATAGGGAAAAGCTTGTAGGAAGTTGACTTTGAAGATAAACACACAGCTAGTTATTTCCAAAGTGAATTGCTGTTACTTCGCCAATAAGCTTAGTTTTAAGTGGTACTAGAAGGTAAAAAGCCCACTTTTGTATATAGACTTTTTGTAATACGTGGGTTTCCCAGTCTGAATCACACACTCTTAGGCAAATCCTGTTCCTTCCAAGCAGGAAAAGTTTGGAGGAAGTTGACTTTGAAGATAAAAGCACAGCTAATGTTTTAAAAAGTGAATTGTTCCTACTTGGCGATAAAGCTTAGTTTTAAGTGGTTCTAGATGGTAGTAAGCATACTTTTCTATATAGACTAAAAAAGCTTTTCCCTGTCTCAATCTCTCATTCTTTGGCAAATTCTGTTAGTTCCATAAGGGAAAAGCTTGCAGGAACTTGACTTTGTAGATAAACACACAGCTAGTGATTTGCAAAGTGAATGGCTGTTATTTGGCGAATAAGATTAGTTTTAAGTGGTTCTAGAGGGTAAACAGCAGACTTTTCAATATCGAAAAAACATGGTTTTCCCAGTCTGAATCTCTCATTCTTTGGTGAATTCTGACCTTTCCAAGCGGGAAAAACTTGTAGGAAGTTGACTTTCAATATAAACACACAGTTGGTGTTTTGCAAAGTGAATTTCTGTCACTTAGCAAATAAGCTTAGTTTTCAGTGGTTCTAGAGGGTAAAAAGCATACTTTTCTATATGGACAAAACATGCCTTTCCTAGTCTGAATCTATCATTCTTTGGCGATTTCTGATTGGTCCAAGAGGGAAGAGCTTGTAGGAAGTTGACTTTGAAGATAAACACACAGCTAGTGTTTTGGAAAGTGAATAGCGTTACTTGGCCAATAAGCTTAGTTTTCAGTGGTTCTAGAGGGTAAAAAGCATACTTTTCTATATACACAAGAAATGGGTTTCCCAGTCAGAATCTCTCATTCTTTGGTGAACTCTTTTCGTTACAAATGGGAAGAGCTTGTAGGAAGTTGACTTTGAAGATAAACGCACAGCTAGTGTTTTGCAAAGTGAATTGCTGTTACTTGACCAATAAGCTTAGTATTAAGTGGCCCTAGAGGGTAAAAAGCATACTTTTTATAGAGATTAAAAATGCTTTTCCCAGTCTCAATCTCTCATTCTTTAGCGAATTGTATTCGTTCCAATTGGGAAAAGCTTGTAGGAAGTTCACTTTCAAGAAAAACATACAGTTAGTGTTTTGCAAAGTGAATTGCAGGTACTTGGCCAATAAGATAAGTTTTAAGTGTTTCTAGTTGGTAAAGAGCATACTTTTCTATATAGACAAAACATGCATTTCCCAGTATTAATCACACATTCTTAGGCGAATCGTGTTCTTTCCAAGAGGGAAAAGCTTGTAGGAAGTTGACTTTGAAGATAAACACAGAGCTAGTGTTTTGCAAAGTGAATTGCTCTTACTTGGCCAATAAGTTTAATTTTAAGTGTTTCTTGACGGTAAAAAGCATACTCTTCTATATGGACAAAACATGCCTTTCCTAGTCTGACTCACACATTCTCCTGTGAATCGTGTTCTTTCCAAGTGGGAAAAATTTGTAGGAAGTTGACTTTGAAGATAAACACACAGCTAGTGTTTTGCAAAGTGAATTGCTGTTACTTGGCCAATAAACTTAGTTTTCAGTGGTTCTAGAGGGAAAAAGCAGACTTTTCAATATAGCCGAAACATGGGTTTCCCAGTCTGAATCGATCATTCTTTGGTGAATCTGTTCTTTCCAAGCGGGAAAAGCTTGTAGGAAGTTGACTTTGAAGATAAACACACAGCTAGTGTTTTGCAAAGTGAATTGCTGTTACTAGGCAAATAAGCTTAGTTTTCAGTGGTTCTAGAGGAGAAAATGCAGACTTTTGGGTATAGACATAACATGCATTTCCCAGTCTGAATCACACATTCTTATGCGAATCTTGTTTGTTCCAAGCGGGAAAAGTTTATAGTAAGGTGACTTTGAAGATAAACACACAGCTAGTGTTTTACAAAGTGAATTGTTCTTACTTGGCAATTAAGCTTAGTTTTAGGTAGTTCTAGATGGTAAAAAGCAGACTTTTCAATATAGAGAAAACCTGGTTTTCCCAGTCTGAATCTCTCATTATTTGGCGAAATCTCTTCGTTCGAAGCGGGAAAAGCTTTAGGAAGTTGACTTTGAAGATAAACACACAGCTAGTGTTTTGCAAAGTGAATTCCTGTTACTTGGCCAATAAGCTTAGTTTTCTGTGGTTCTTGAGGAGAAAAACGAGACTTTTATGTATAGACAAAACGTGCATTTCCCTGTCTGAACAACACATTCTTTAGAGAATCGTGTTCGTTCCAAGCAGAAAAGTTTATAGGAAGGTGACTTTGAAGATAAACACACAGCTAGTGATTTGCAGAATGAATGGCTGTTACTTGTCGAATCAGCTTAGTTGTAAGTGGATCTAGACCATAAAAAGCATTCTTTTCTATATAGACAAAACATTCCTTTCCCAGTCTGACTCACATATTCTTACGTGAATTCTGTTCATTCCATGTGGGAAAAGCTTGCAGGAAGTTGTCTTTGAAGATAAACACACAGCTAATGTTTTGCAAAGTGAATTGCTGTTACTAGCAGAATAAGCTTAGTTTTAAGTGGTACTAGAAGATAAAAAGCCTACATTTGTATATAGACTTTTTGTAATATGTGGGTTTCCCAGTCTGAATCACACACTCTTCGGCAAATCCTGTTCCTTCGAAGCAGGAAAAGTTTGGAGGAAGTTGACTTTGAAGATAAAAGCACAGCTAATGTTTTAAAAGTGAATTGTTCTTACTGGGCGATTAAACTTAGTTTTAAGTGGTTCTAGATGCTAATAAGCATACTTTTCTATATAGACTAAAAAAGCTTTTCCCTGTCTCAATCTTTCATTCTTTGGTGATTTCTGTCCGTTCAAAGAGGGAAAAGGTTGTAGGAAATTGACTCTGAAGATAAACGCACAGGCAGTGATTTGCAAAGTGAATGGTGTTACTTGGCAAATATGCTTACTTTTAAGTGGCTCTAGAGGGTAAAAAGCAGACTATTCAATATAGACAAAACATGGGTTTCCCAGTCTGAATCACACATTCTTAGGCGAAATCTGTTCAGTCCAAGCGGGAAAAGCTTTTAAGAAGTTGACTTTGAAGATAAACACACAGCTAGTGTTTTGCAAAGTGAAATGCTGTCACTTGGCCAATAAGTTTAATTTAAAGTGGTTATAGACGGTAAGAAGCATACTTTTCTATATAGACAAAACATGCTTTTCCCAGTCTGAGTCACACATTCTTAGGCAAATTCTGTTCGGTTAAAGCGGGTAAAGGTTGTAAGAAGATGACTTTCAAGATATACACACAGCTAGTGTTTTGCAAAGTGAAATGCTGTTACTTGCCAATAAGTTTAATTTTAAGTGTTTCTAGACGGTAAGAAGCATACATTTCTATATAGACAAAACATGCATTTCCCAGTCTGAATCACACATTCTTAGGCAAATTCTGTTCGGTCAAAGCAGGAAAAGCTTGTATGAAGTTGACTTTGTAAATAAACTACAGCTAGTGTTTTGCAAAGTGAAATGCTCTTACTTGGCCAGTAAGTTTAATTTTAAGTGTTTCTAGACGGTAAAAAGCATACTCTTCTATATGGACAAAACATGCCTTTCCTAGTCTGACTCACACATTCTCCTCTGAATCGTGTTCTTTCCAAGTGGGAAAAATTTGTATTAAGTTGACTTTGAAGATAAACACACAGCTAGTGTTTTGCAAAGTGAATTGCTCTTACTTGGCCAATAAGCTTAATTTTAAGTGGTTCTATTCGGTAAAAAGCATACTTTTCTATATAGTTAAAACATGCGTTTGCCAGTCAGAATCACACATTCTTAGGTGAATTCTATTCGTTCCAAGCCGGAAAAGCTTATAGGAAGTTGACTTTCAGGATAAACACACAGCTACTGTTTTGCAAAGTGAATTGCTGTTACTTCGCCAATAAGCTTAGTTTTAAGTGGTCCTAGAAGGTAAAAAGCCTACTTTTGTATATAGACAAAACGTGGATTTCCCAGTCTGAATCACACACTCTTAGGCAAATCCTGTTGGTTCCAAGCAGGAAAAGTTTGGAGGAAGTTGACTTTGAAGATAAAAGCACAGCTAATGTTTTAAAAAGTGAATTGTTCCTACTTGGCGATAAAGCTTAATTTTAAGTGGTTCTAGATGGTAAAAAGCATACTTTTCTATATGGACAAAACATGCCTTTCCTAGTCTGAATCTATCATTCTTTGGCGATTTCTGATTGGTCCAATAGGGAAAAGCTTGTAGGAAGTTGACTTTGAAGATAAACACACAGCTAGTTATTTCCAAAGTGAATTGCTGTTACTTCGCCAATAAGCTTAGTTTTAAGTGGTACTTGAAGGTAAAAAGCCCACTTTTGTATATAGACTTTTTGTAATACGTGGGTTTCCCAGTCTGAATCACACACTCTTAGGCAAATCCTGTTCCTTCCAAGCAGGAAAAGTTTGGAGGAAGTTGACTTTGAAGATAAAAGCACAGCTAATGTTTTAAAAAGTGAATTGTTCCTACTTGGCGATAAAGCTTAGTTTTAAGTGGTTCTAGATGGTAGTAAGCATACTTTTCTATATAGACTAAAAAAGCTTTTCCCTGTCTCAATCTCTCATTCTTTGGCAAATTCTGTTAGTTCCATAAGGGAAAAGCTTGCAGGAACTTGACTTTGTAGATAAACACACAGCTAGTGATTTGCAAAGTGAATGGCTGTTATTTGGCGAATAAGATTAGTTTTAAGTGGTTCTAGAGGGTAAACAGCAGACTTTTCAATATCGAAAAAACATGGTTTTCCCAGTCTGAATCTCTCATTCTTTGGTGAATTCTGACCTTTCCAAGCGGGAAAAGCTTGTAGGAAGTTGACTTTCAATATAAACACACAGTTGGTGTTTTGCAAAGTGAATTTCTGTCACTTAGCAAATAAGCTTAGTTTTCAGTGGTTCTAGAGGGTAAAAAGCATACTTTTCTATATGGACAAAACATGCCTTTCCTAGTCTGAATCTATCATTCTTTGGCGATTTCTGATTGGTCCAATAGGGAAAAGCTTGTAGGAATTTGACTTTGAAGATAAACACACAGCTAGTGTTTTGCAAAGTGAATTGCTGTTACTTGGCCAATAAGCTTAATAGTAAGTGGTTCTAGAGGAGAAAAACCAGACTTTTATGTATAGACAAAACATGCATTTCCCAGTCTGAACCACACATTCTTTAGCGAATCGTGTTCGTTCCAAGCAGAAAAGTTTATAGGAAGGTGACTTTGAAGATAAACACACAGCTAGTTGATTTGCAGAATGAATGGCTGTTACTTGTCGAATCAGCTTAGTTGTAAGTGGTTCTAGACCGTAAAAAGCAGACTTTTCTATATAGACAAAACCTTCCTTTCCCAGTCTGAATCACATATTCTTACGTGAAATCTGTTTATTCCATGTGGGAAAAGCTTGCAGGAAGTTGTCTTTGAAGATAAACACACAGCTAATGTTTTGCAAAGTGAATTGCTGTTACTAGCAGAATAAGCTTAGTTTTATGTGGTTCTAGCTTGGCAATTAAGCTAAGTTTTATGTAGGTGTAGATGGTAAAAAGCAGAATTATCTATATAGACTAAAAAAGCTTTTCCCAGTCTCAATCTCTCATTCTTTGGTGATTTCTGTCCGTTCCAAGAGGGAAAAGGTTGTAGGAAATTGACGTTGAAGATAAACGCACAGGCAGTGATTTGCAAAGTGAATGGTGTTACTTGGCAAATATGCTTACTTTTAAGTGGCTCTAGAGGGTAAAAAGCAGACTATTCAATATAGACAAAACATGGGTTTCCCAGTCTGAATCACACATTCTTAGGCGAAATCTGTTCAGTCCAAGCGGGAAAACCTTTAAGAAGTTGACTTTGAAGATAAACACACAGCTAGTGTTTTGCAAAGTGAAATGCTGTTACTTGGCCAATAAGTTTAATTTAAAGTGGTTATAGAAGGTAAGAAGCATACTTTTCTATATAGACAAAACATGCTTTTCCCAGTCTGAGTCACACATTCTTAGGCAAATTCTGTTCGGTTAAAGCGGGAAAAGGTTGTAAGAAGATGAATTTCAAGATATACACACAGCTAGTGTTTTGCAAAGTGAAATGCTGTTACTTGCCAATAAGTTTAATTTTAAGTGTTTCTAGACGGTAAGAAGCATACATTTCTATATAGACAAAACATGCATTTCCCAGTCTGAATCACACATTCTTAGGCAAATTCTGTTCGGTCAAAGCAGGAAAAGCTTGTATGAAGTTGACTTTGTAAATAAACACACAGCTAGTGTTTTGCAAAGTGAAATGCTCTTACTTGGCCAATAAGTTTAATTTTAAGTGTTTCTAGACGGTAAAAAGCATACTATTCTATATGGACAAAACATGCCTTTCCTAGTCTGACTCACACATTCTCCTGTGAATCGTGTTCTTTCCAAGTGGGAAAAATTTGTAGGAAGTTGACTTTGAAGATAAACACACAGCTAGTGTTTTGCAAAGTGAATTGCTCTTACTTGGCCAATAAGCTTAATTTTAAGTGGTTCTAGTCGGTAAAAAGCATACTTTTCTATATAGTTAAAACATGCGTTTGCCAGTCAGAATCACACATTCTTAGGTGAATTCTATTCGTTCCAAGCCGGAAAAGCTTATCGGAAGTTGACTTTCAGGATAAACACACAGCTACTGTTTTTCAAAGTGAATTGCTGTTACTTCGCCAATAAGCTTAGTTTTAAGTGGTCCTAGAAGGTAAAAAGCCTACTTTTGTATATAGACAAAACGTGGATTTCCCAGTCTGAATCACACACTCTTAGGCAAATCCTGTTGGTTCCAAGCGGGAAAAGTTTGGAGGAAGTTGACTTTGAAGATAAAAGCACAGCTAATGTTTTAAAAAGTGAATTGTTCCTACTTGGCGATAAAGCTTAATTTTAAGTGGTTCTAGATGGTAAAAAGCATACTTTTCTATATGGACAAAACATGCCTTTCCTAGTCTGAATCTGTCATTCTTTGGCGATTTCTGATTGGTCCAAGAGGGAAAAGCTTGTAGGAAGTTGACTTTGAAGATAAACACACAGCTAGTTATTTCCAAAGTGAATTGCTGTTACTTCGCCAATAAGCTTAGTTTTAAGTGGTACTAGAAGGTAAAAAGCCCACTTTTGTATATAGACTTTTTGTAATACGTGGGTTTCCCAGTCTGAATCACACACTCTTAGGCAAATCCTGTTCCTTCCAAGCAGGAAAAGTTTGGAGGAAGTTGACTTTGAAGATAAAAGCACAGCTAATATTTTAAAAAGTGAATTGTTCCTACTTGGCGATAAAGCTTAGTTTTAAGTGGTTCTAGATGGTAGTAAGCATACTTTTCTATATAGACTAAAAAAGCTTTTCCCTGTCTCAATCTCTCATTCTTTGGCAAATTCTGTTAGTTCCATAAGGGAAAAGCTTGCAGGAACTTGACTTTGTAGATAAACACACAGCTAGTGATTTGCAAAGTGAATGGCTGTTATTTGGCGAATAAGATTAGTTTTAAGTGGTTCTAGAGGGTAAACAGCAGACTTTTCAATATCGAAAAAACATGGTTTTCCCAGTCTGAATCTCTCATTCTTTGGTGAATTCTGACCTTTCCAAGCGGGAAAAACTTGTAGGAAGTTGACTTTCAATATAAACACACAGTTGGTGTTTTGCAAAGTGAATTTCTGTCACTTAGCAAATAAGCTTAGTTTTCAGTGGTTCTAGAGGGTAAAAAGCATACTTTTCTATATGGACAAAACATGCCTTTCCTAGTCTGAATCTATCATTCTTTGGCGATTTCTGATTGGTCCAAGAGGGAAGAGCTTGTAGGAAGTTGACTTTGAAGATAAACACACAGCTAGTGTTTTGCAAACTGAATAGCGTTACTTGGCCAATAAGCTTAGTTTTCAGTGGTTCTAGAGGGTAAAAAGCATACTTTTCTATATACACAAGAAATGGGTTTCCCAGTCAGAATCTCTCATTCTTTGGTGAACTCTTTTCGTTACAAATGGGAAGAGCTTGTAGGAAGTTGACTTTGAAGATAAACGCACAGCTAGTGTTTTGCAAAGTGAATTGCTGTTACTTGACCAATAAGCTTAGTATTAAGTGGCCCTAGAGGGTAAAAAGCATACTTTTTATAGAGATTAAAAATGCTTTTCCCAGTCTCAATCTCTCATTCTTTAGCGAATTGTATTCCTTCCAAGTGGGAAAAGCTTGTAGGAAGTTCACTTTCAAGAAAAACATACAGTTAGTGTTTTGCAAAGTGAATTGCAGGTACTTGGCCAATAAGATAAGTTTTAAGTGTTTCTAGATGGTAAAGAGCATACTTTTCTATATAGACAAAACATGCATTTCCCAGTATTAATCACACATTCTTAGGCGAATCGTGTTCTTTCCAAGAGGGAAAAGCTTGTAGGAAGTTGACTTTGAAGATAAACACAGAGCTAGTGTTTTGCAAAGTGAATTGCTCTTACTTGGCCAATAAGTTTAATTTTAAGTGTTTCTTGACGGTAAAAAGCATACTCTTCTATATGGACAAAACATGCCTTTCCTAGTCTGACTCACACATTCTCCTGTGAATCGTGTTCTTTCCAAGTGGGAAAAATTTGTAGGAAGTTGACTTTGAAGATAAACACACAGCTAGTGTTTTGCAAAGTGAATTGCTGTTACTTGGCCAATAAACTTAGTTTTCAGTGGTTCTAGAGGGAAAAAGCAGACTTTTCAATATAGCCGAAACATGGGTTTCCCAGTCTGAATCGATCATTCTTTGGTGAATCTGTTCTTTCCAAGCGGGAAAAGCTTGTAGGAAGTTGACTTTGAAGATAAACACACAGCTAGTGTTTTGCAAAGTGAATTGCTGTTACTAGGCAAATAAGCTTAGTTTTCAGTGGTTCTAGAGGATAAAATGCAGACTTTTGGGTATAGACATAACATGCATTTCCCAGTCTGAATCACACATTCTTATGCGAATCTTGTTTGTTCCAAGCAGGAAAAGATTATAGGAAGGTGACTTTGAAGATAAACACACAGCTAGTGTTTTACAAAGTGAATTGTTCTTACTTGGCAATTAAGCTTAGTTTTAGGTAGTTCTAGATGGTAAAAAGCAGACTTTTCAATATAGAGAAAACCTGGTTTTCCCAGTCTGAATCTCTCATTCTTTGGCGAAATCTCTTCGTTCGAAGCGGGAAAAGCTTTAGGAAGTTGACTTTGAAGATAAACACACAGCTAGTGTTTTGCAAAGTGAATTCCTGTTACTTGGCCAATAAGCTTAGTTTTCTGTGGTTCTTGAGGAGAAAAACGAGACTTTTATGTATAGACAAAACATGCATTTCCCTGTCTGAACAACACATTCTTTAGAGAATCGTGTTCGTTCCAAGCAGAAAAGTTTATAGGAAGGTGACTTTGAAGATAAACACACAGCTAGTGATTTGCAAAGTGAATGGCTGGTATTTGGCGAATAAGATTAGTTTTACGTGGTTCTAGAGGGTAAAGAGCAGACTTTTCAATATCGTCAAAACATGGTTTTCCCAGTCTGAATCTCTCATTCTTTGGTGAATTCTGACCTTTCCAAGTGGGAAAAGCTTGTAGGAAGTTGACTTTCAATATAAACACACAGTTGGTGTTTTGCAAAGTGAATTTCTGTCACTTAGCAAATAAGCTTAGTTTTCACGGTTCTAGAGGGTAAAAAGCATACTTTTCTATATGGACAAAACATGCCTTTCCTAGTCTGAATCTATCATTCTTTGGCGATTTCTGATTGGTCCAAGAGGGAAAAGCTTGTAGGAAGTTGACTTTGAAGAGAAACACACAGCTAGTTATTTCCAAAGTGAATTTTGTTACTTCGCCAATAAGCTTAGTTTTAAGTGGTACTAGAAGGTAAAAAGCCTACTTTTGTATATAGACTTTTTGTAATACGTGGGTTTCCCAGTCTGAATCACACACTCTTAGGCAAATCCTGTTCCTTCCAAGCAGGAAAAGTTTGGAGGAAGTTGACTTTGAAGATAAAAGCACAGCTAATGTTTTAAAAAGTGAATTGTTCCTACTTGGCGATAAAGCTTAGTTTTAGGTGGTTCTAGACGGTAATAAGCATACTTTTCTATATAGACTAAAAAAGCTTTTCCCTGTCTCCATCTCTCATTCTTTGGCGAATTCTGTTCGTTCCCTATGGCAAAAGCTTGCAGGAACTTGACTTTGAAGATAAACACACAGCTAGTCTTTTACAAAGTGAATTCCAGTTACTTGTCCAATAAGCTTAGTTTTAAGTGGTCCTAGAATGTAAAAAGCAGACTTTTCATTATAGGCAAAACAGGCGTTTCCCAGTCTGAGTCACACATTCTTCTGTGAATCGTGTTCGATCCAAGTGGGAAAAGTTTGTAGGAAGTTGACTCTGAAGATAAACACACAGCTAGTGTTTTGCAAAGTGAATTGCTGTTACTTGGCCAATAACCTTAATTTTAAGTGGTTCTAGTCGGTAAAAAGCATACTTTTATATGTAGACAAAACGTGTGTTTGCCAGTCAGAATCACACATTCTTGGGTGAATTCGATTCATTCCAAGTTGGAAAAGCTTATAGGAAGGTGACTTTCAGGATAAACACACAGCTACTGTTTTGCAAAGTGAATTGCTGTTACTAGGCAAATAAGCTTAGTTTTCAGTGGTTCTAGAGGGTAAAAAGCATACTGTTCAATATAGACAAAACATGGGTTTCCCAGTCTGAATCGAACATTCTTTGGTGAATCTGTTTGTTCCAAGAGGGAAAATCTTGTAGGAAGTGGACTTTTAAGATAAACGCACAGCTAGTGTTTTGCAAAGTGTATTGATGTTACTTGGCCAAAAAGCTTAGTTTTAAGTGTTTCTACACGGGAAAAAGCCTACTTTTCTATATGGACAAAACATGGGTTTCCTTTCCCAGGCTGACTCGAACATTCTTTGGCGAATTCTGTTCGTTCCAAGCGCGAAAAGTTTGTAGGAAGTTAACATTCAAGATAAACACACAGGAACTGATTTGTAAAGTAAATTGCTCTTACTAGGCAAATATGCTTAGTTTTAAATGGTTCTAGGTGGTAAAAAGCAGACTTTTCAATGTAGACAAAACATGGGTTTCCCAGTCTGAATCACACATTCTTAGGCGAAATCTGTTCAGTCCAAGCGGGAAAAGCTTTTAAGAAGTTGACTTTGAAGATAAACACACAGCTAGTGTTTTGCAAAGTGAATTGCTGTTACTTGGCCAATAAGTTTAGTTTTCATATTGAATGGTGTTACTTGGCGAATATGCTTAGTTTCAAGTGGCTCTAGAGGGTAAAAAGCAGAATTTTCAACATAGACATAACCTGGTTTTCCCAGTCTGAATCTCTCATTCTTTGGCGAAATCTGTGGTTCTAGAGGAGAAAAACCAGACTTTTATGTATAGTCATAACATGCATTTCCCAGTCTCAATCACACATTCTTAGGTGAACGGTGTTGGTTCCAAGTGGGAAATGTTTGTATGAAGGTGAATTTGAAGATAAACACACAGCTAGTGTTTTACAAAGTGAATTGTTCTTACTTGGCAATTAAGTTTAGTTTTAAGTAGTTCGAGATGGAAAAAGCATACTTTTCTACATAGACTATATAAACATTTCCCAGTCTCAGTCTCCCATTCTTTGGCTAATATTGTTCCTTCCTAGCGGGAAAAGCATGTAGGAATTTGACTTTCAAGATAAACACACAGCAACTGATTTGCAAAGTAAATTGCTCTTACTAGGCCAATAAGCGTAGTTTTAAATGGTTCTAGATGGTAAAAAGCAGACTTTTCAATACAGACAAAACATGGTTTTCCCATTCTGAATCTCTCATTCTTTGGTGAAATCTGTTCGTTCGAAGCGGGAAAAGCTTGTAGGAAGTTGACTTTGAAGATAAACACACAGCAAGTGTTTTACAAAGAGAATTGCTGTTACTTGGCCAATAAACTTAGTTTTCAGTGGTTCTAGGGGGAAGAAGCAGACTTTTCAATATAGCCAAAACATGGGTTTCCCAGTCTGAATCGATCTTTCTTTGGTGAATCTGTTCGGTCCAAGCGGGAAAAGCTTGTAGGAAGTTGACTTTGAAGATAAACACACAGCTAGTGTTTTGCAAAGTGAATTGCTCTTACTAGGCCAATAAGCTTAATTGTAAGTGGTTCTAGAGGAGAAACAACCAGACTTTTATGTATAGACAAAACATGCATTTCCCAGTCTGAACCACACATTCTTTAGCGAATCGTGTTCGTTCCAAGCAGAAAAGTTTATAGGAAGGTGACTTTGAAGATAAACACACAGCTAGTGATTTGCAGAATGAATGGCTGTTACTTGTCAAATAAGCTTAGTTGTAAGTGGTTCTAGACCGTAAAAAGCAGACTTTTCTATATAGACAAAACCTTCCTTTCCCAGTCTGAATCACATATTCTTACGTGAAATCTGTTCATTCCATGTGGGAAAAGCTTGCAGGAAGTTGTCTTTGAAGATAAACACACAGCTAATGTTTTGCAAAGTGAATTGCTGTTACTAGCAGAATAAGCTTAGTTTTATGTGGTTCTAGCTTGGCAATTAAGCTAAGTTTTATGTAGGTGTAGATGGTAAAAAGCAGAATTATCTATATAGACTAAAAAAGCTTTTCCCAGTCTCAATTTCTCATTCTTTGGTGATTTCTGTCCGTTCCAAGAGGGAAAAGGTTGTAGGAAATTGACGTTGAAGATAAACGCACAGGCAGTGATTTGCAAAGTGAATGGTGTTACTTGGCAAATATGCTTACTTTTAAGTGGCTCTAGAGGGTAAAAAGCAGACTATTCAATATAGACAAAACATGGGTTTCCCAGTCTGAATCACACATTCTTAGGCGAAATCTGTTCAGTCCAAGCGGGAAAAGCTTTTAAGAAGTTGACTTTGAAGATAAACACACAGCTAGTGTTTTGCAAAGTGAAATGCTGTTACTTGGCCAATAAGTTTAATTTAAAGTGGTTATAGAAGGTAAGAAGCATACTTTTCTATATAGACAAAACATGCTTTTCCCAGTCTGAGTCACACATTCTTAGGCAAATTCTGTTCGGTTAAAGCGGGAAAAGGTTGTAAGAAGATGACTTTCAAGATATACACACAGCTAGTGTTTTGCAAAGTGAAATGCTGTTACTTGCCAATAAGTTTAATTTTAAGTGTTTCTAGACGGTAAGAAGCATACATTTCTATATTGTCAAAACATGCATTTCCCAGTCTGAATCACACATTCTTAGGCAAATTCTGTTCGGTCAAAGCAGGAAAAGCTTGTATGAAGTTGACTTTGTAAATAAACACACAGCTAGTGTTTTGCAAAGTGAAATGCTCTTACTTGGCCAATAAGTTTAATTTTAAGTGTTTCTAGACGGTAAAAAGCATACTCTTCTATATGGACAAAACATGCCTTTCCTAGTCTGACTCACACATTCTCCTCTGAATCGTGTTCTTTCCAAGTGGGAAAAATTTGTAGGAAGTTGACTTTGAAGATAAACACACAGCTAGTGTTTTGCAAAGTGAATTGCTCTTACTTGGCCAATAAGCTTAATTTTAAGTGGTTCTAGTCGGTAAAAAGCATACTTTTCTATATAGTTAAAACATGCGTTTGCCAGTCAGAATCACACATTCTTAGGTGAATTCTATTCGTTCCAAGCCGGAAAAGCTTATAGGAAGTTGACTTTCAGGATAAACACACAGCTACTGTTTTGCAAAGTGAATTGCTGTTACTTCGCCAATAACCTTAGTTTTAAGTGGTCCTAGAAGGTAAAAAGCCTACTTTTGTATATAGACAAAACGTGGATTTCCCAGTCTGAATCACACACTCTTAGGCAAATTCTTTTGGTTCCAAGCGGGAAAAGTTTGGAGGAAGTTGACTTTGAAGATAAAAGCACAGCTAATGTTTTAAAAAGTGAATTGTTCCTACTTGGCAATAAAGCTTAATTTTAAGTGGTTCTAGATGGTAAAAAGCATACTTTTCTATATGGACAAAACATGCCTTTCCTAGTCTGAATCTATCATTCTTTGGCGATTTCTGATTGGTCCAAGAGGGAAAAGCTTGTAGGAAGTTGACTTTGAAGATAAACACACAGCTAGTTATTTCCAAAGTGAATTGCTGTTACTTCGCCAATAAGCTTAGTTTTAAGTGGTACTAGAAGGTAAAAAGCCCACTTTTGAATATAGACTTTTTGTAATACGTGGGTTTCCCAGTCTGAATCACACACTCTTAGGCAAATCCTGTTCCTTCCAAGCAGGAAAAGTTTGGAGGAAGTTGACTTTGAAGATAAAAGCACAGCTAATGTTTTAAAAAGTGAATTGTTCCTACTTGGCGATAAAGCTTAGTTTTAAGTGGTTCTAGATGGTAGTAAGCATACTTTTCTATATAGACTAAAAAAGCTTTTCCCTGTCTCAATCTCTCATTCTTTGGCAAATTCTGTTAGTTCCATAAGGGAAAAACTTGCAGGAACTTGACTTTGTAGATAAACACACAGCTAGTGATTTGCAAAGTGAATGGCTGTTATTTGGCGAATAAGATTAGTTTTAAGTGGTTCTAGAGGGTAAACAGCAGACTTTTCAATATCGACAAAACATGGTTTTCCCAGTCTGAATCTCTCATTCTTTGGTGAATTCTGACCTTTCCAAGCGGGAAAAGCTTGTAGGAAGTTGACTTTCAATATAAACACACAGTTGGTGTTTTGCAAAGTGAATTTCTGTCACTTATCAAATAAGCTTAGTTTTCAGTGGTTCTAGAGGGTAAAAAGCATACTTTTCTATATGGACAAAACATGCCTTTCCTAGTCTGAATCTATCATTCTTTGGCGATTTCTGATTGGTCCAAGAGGGAAAAGCTTGTAGGAAGTTGACTTCGAAGAGAAACACACAGCTAGTTATTTCCAAAGTGAATTTTGTTACTTCGCCAATAAGCTTAGTTTTAAGTGGTACTAGAAGATAAAAAGCATACTTTTCTATATAGACTTTTTGTAATACGTGGGTTTCCCAGTCTGAATCACACACTCTTAGGCAAATCCTGTTCCTTCCAAGCAGGAAAAGTTTGGAGGAAGTTGACTTTGAAGATAAAAGCACAGCTAATGTTTTAAAAAGTGAATTGTTCCTACTTGGCGATAAAGCTTAGTTTTAAGTGGTTCTAGATGGTAATAAGCATACTTTTCTATATAGACTAAAAAAGCTTTTCCCTGTCTCCATCTCTCATTCTTTGGCGAATTCTGTTCGTTCCATACGGGAAAAGCTTGCAGGAACTTGACTTTGAAGATAAACACACAGCTAGTCTTTTACAAAGTGAATTCCAGTTACTTGTCCAATAAGCTTAGTTTTAAGTGGTCCTAGAATGTAAAAAGCAGACTTTTCATTATAGGCAAAACAGGCATTTCCCAGTCTGAGTCACACATTCTTCTGTGAATCGTGTTCGATCCAAGTGGGAAAAGTTTGTAGGAAGTTGACTCTGAAGATAAACACACAGCTAGTGTTTTGCAAAGTGAATTGCTGTTACTTGGCCAATAACCTTAATTTTAAGTGGTTCTAGTCGGTAAAAAGCATACTTTTATATGTAGACAAAACGTGTGTTTGCCAGTCAGAATCACACATTCTTGGGTGAATTCGATTCATTCCAAGTTGGAAAAGCTTATAGGAAGGTGACTTTCAGGATAAACACACAGCTACTGTTTTGCAAAGTGAATTGCTGTTACTAGGCAAATAAGCTTAGTTTTCAGTGGTTCTAGAGGGTAAAAAGCATACTGTTCAATATAGACAAAACATGGGTTTCCCAGTCTGAATCGAACATTCTTTGGTGAATCTGTTTGTTCCAAGAGGGAAAATCTTGTAGGAAGTGGACTTTTAAGATAAACGCACAGCTAGTGTTTTGCAAAGTGTATTGATGTTACTTGGCCAAAAAGCTTAGTTTTAAGTGTTTCTACACGGGAAAAAGCCTACTTTTCTATATGGACAAAACATGGGTTTCCTTTCCCAGGCTGACTCGAACATTCTTTGGCGAATTCTGTTCGTTCCAAGCGCGAAAAGTTTGTAGGAAGTTAACATTCAAGATAAACACACAGGAACTGATTTGTAAAGTAAATTGCTCTTACTAGGCAAATATGCTTAGTTTTAAATGGTTCTAGGTGGTAAAAAGCAGACTTTTCAATGTAGACAAAACATGGGTTTCCCAGTCTGAATCACACATTCTTAGGCGAAATCTGTTCAGTCCAAGCGGGAAAAGCTTTTAAGAAGTTGACTTTGAAGATAAACACACAGCTAGTGTTTTGCAAAGTGAATTGCTGTTACTTGGCCAATAAGTTTAGTTTTCATATTGAATGGTGTTACTTGGCGAATATGCTTAGTTTCAAGTGGCTCTAGAGGGTAAAAAGCAGAATTTTCAACATAGACATAACCTGGTTTTCCCAGTCTGAATCTCTCATTCTTTGGCGAAATCTGTGGTTCTAGAGGAGAAAAACCAGACTTTTATGTATAGTCATAACATGCATTTCCCAGTCTCAATCACACATTCTTAGGTGAACGGTGTTGGTTCCAAGTGGGAAATGTTTGTATGAAGGTGAATTTGAAGATAAACACACAGCTAGTGTTTTACAAAGTGAATTGTTCTTACTTGGCAATTAAGTTTAGTTTTAAGTAGTTCGAGATGGAAAAAGCATACTTTTCTACATAGACTATATAAACTTTTCCCAGTCTCAGTCTCCCATTCTTTGGCTAATATTGTTCCTTCCTAGCGGGAAAAGCATGTAGGAATTTGACTTTCAAGATAAACACACAGCAACTGATTTGCAAAGTAAATTGCTCTTACTAGGCCAATAAGCGTAGTTTTAAATGGTTCTAGATGGTAAAAAGCAGACTTTTCAATACAGACAAAACATGGTTTTCCCATTCTGAATCTCTCATTCTTTGGTGAAATCTGTTCGTTCGAAGCGGGAAAAGCTTGTAGGAAGTTGACTTTGAAGATAAACACACAGCTAGTGTTTTACAAAGAGAATTGCTGTTACTTGGCCAATAAACTTAGTTTTCAGTGGTTCTAGGGGGAAAAAGCAGACTTTTCAATATAGCCAAAACATGGGTTTCCCAGTCTGAATCGATCTTTCTTTGGTGAATCTGTTCGGTCCAAGCGGGAAAAGCTTGTAGGAAGTTGACTTTGAAGATAAACACACAGCTAGTGTTTTGCAAAGTGAATTGCTCTTACTAGGCCAATAAGCTTAATTGTAAGTGGTTCTAGAGGAGAAAAACCAGACTTTTATGTATAGACAAAACATGCATTTCCCAGTCTGAACCACACATTCTTTAGCGAATCGTGTTCGTTCCAAGCAGAAAAGTTTATAGGAAGGTGACTTTGAAGATAAACACACAGCTAGTGATTTGCAGAATGAATGGCTGTTACTTGTCGAATCAGCTTAGTTGTAAGTGGTTCTAGACCGTAAAAAGCAGACTTTTCTATATAGACAAAACCTTCCTTTCCCAGTCTGAATCACATATTCTTACGTGAAATCTGTTCATTCCATGTGGGAAAAGCTTGCAGGAAGTTGTCTTTGAAGATAAACACACAGCTAATGTTTTGCAAAGTGAATTGCTGTTACTAGCAGAATAAGCTTAGTTTTATGTGGTTCTAGCTTGGCAATTAAGCTAAGTTTTATGTAGGTGTAGATGGTAAAAAGCAGAATTATCTATATAGACTAAAAAAGCTTTTCCCAGTCTCAATCTCTCATTCTTTGGTGATTTCTGTCCGTTCCAAGAGGGAAAAGGTTGTAGGAAATTGACGTTGAAGATAAACGCACAGGCAGTGATTTGCAAAGTGAATGGTGTTACTTGGCAAATATGCTTACTTTTAAGTGGCTCTAGAGGGTAAAAAGCAGACTATTCAATATAGACAAAACATGGGTTTCCCAGTCTGAATCACACATTCTTAGGCGAAATCTGTTCAGTCCAAGCGGGAAAAGCTTTTAAGAAGTTGACTTTGAAGATAAACACACAGCTAGTGTTTTGCAAAGTGAAATGCTGTTACTTGGCCAATAAGTTTAATTTAAAGTGGTTATAGAAGGTAAGAAGCATACTTTTCTATATAGACAAAACATGCTTTTCCCAGTCTGAGTCACACATTCTTAGGCAAATTCTGTTCGGTTAAAGCGGGAAAAGGTTGTAAGAAGATGACTTTCAAGATATACACACAGCTAGTGTTTTGCAAAGTGAAATGCTGTTACTTGCCAATAAGTTTAATTTTAAGTGTTTCTAGACGGTAAGAAGCATACATTTCTATATTGTCAAAACATGCATTTCCCAGTCTGAATCACACATTCTTAGGCAAATTCTGTTCGGTCAAAGCAGGAAAAGCTTGTATGAAGTTGACTTTGTAAATAAACACACAGCTAGTGTTTTGCAAAGTGAAATGCTCTTACTTGGCCAATAAGTTTAATTTTAAGTGTTTCTAGACGGTAAAAAGCATACTCTTCTATATGGACAAAACATGCCTTTCCTAGTCTGACTCACACATTCTCCTCTGAATCGTGTTCTTTCCAAGTGGGAAAAATTTGTAGGAAGTTGACTTTGAAGATAAACACACAGCTAGTGTTTTGCAAAGTGAATTGCTCTTACTTGGCCAATAAGCTTAATTTTAAGTGGTTCTAGTCGGTAAAAAGCATACTTTTCTATATAGTTAAAACATGCGTTTGCCAGTCAGAATCACACATTCTTAGGTGAATTCTATTCGTTCCAAGCCGGAAAAGCTTATAGGAAGTTGACTTTCAGGATAAACACACAGCTACAGTTTTTCAAAATGAATTGCTGTTACTTCGCCAATAAGCTTAGTTTTAAGTGGTCCTAGAAGGTAAAAAGCCTACTTTTGTATATAGACAAAACGTGGATTTCCCAGTCTGAATCACACACTCTTAGGCAAATCCTGTTGGTTCCAAGCGGGAAAAGTTTGGAGGAAGTTGACTTTGAAGATAAAAGCACAGCTAATGTTTTAAAAAGTGAATTGTTCCTACTTGGCGATAAAGCTTAATTTTAAGTGGTTCTAGATGGTAAAAAGCATACTTTTCTATATGGACAAAACATGCCTTTCCTAGTCTGAATCTATCATTCTTTGGCGATTTCTGATTGGTCCAAGAGGGAAAAGCTTGTAGGAAGTTGACTTTGAAGATAAACACACAGCTAGTTATTTCCAAAGTGAATTGCTGTTACTTCGCCAATAAGCTTAGTTTTAAGTGGTACTAGAAGGTAAAAAGCCCACTTTTGTATATAGACTTTTTGTAATACATGGGTTTCCCAGTCTGAATCACACACTCTTAGGCAAATCCTGTTCCTTCCAAGCAGGAAAAGTTTGGAGGAAGTTGACTTTGAAGATAAAAGCACAGCTAATGTTTTAAAAAGTGAATTGTTCCTACTTGGCGATAAAGCTTAGTTTTAAGTGGTTCTAGATGGTAGTAAGCATACTTTTCTATATAGACTAAAAAAGCTTTTCCCTGTCTCAATCTCTCATTCTTTGGCAAATTCTGTTAGTTCCATAAGGGAAAAGCTTGCAGGAACTTGACTTTGTAGATAAACACACAGCTAGTGATTTGCAAAGTGAATGGCTGTTATTTGGCGAATAAGATTAGTTTTAAGTGGTTCTAGAGGGTAAACAGCAGACTTTTCAATATCGACAAAACATGGTTTTCCCAGTCTGAATCTCTCATTCTTTGGTGAATTCTGACCTTTCCAAGCGGGAAAAGCTTGTAGGAAGTTGACTTTCAATATAAACACTCAGTTGGTGTTTTGCAAAGTGAATTTCTGTCACTTATCAAATAAGCTTAGTTTTCAGTGGTTCTAGAGGATAAAAAGCATACTTTTCTATATGGACAAAACATGCCTTTCCTAGTCTGAATCTATCATTCTTTGGCGATTTCTGATTGGTCCAAGAGGGAAAAGCTTGTAGGAAGTTGACTTTGAAGAGAAACACACAGCTAGTTATTTCCAAAGTGAATTTTGTTACTTCGCCAATAAGCTTAGTTTTAAGTGGTACTAGAAGATAAAAAGCCTACTTTTGTATATAGACTTTTTGTAATAAGTGGGTTTCCCAGTCTGAATCACACACTCTTAGGCAAATCCTGTTCCTTCCAAGCAGGAAAAGTTTGGAGGAAGTTGACTTTGAAGATAAAAGCACAGCTAATGTTTTAAAAAGTGAATTGTTCCTACTTGGCGATAAAGCTTAGTTTTAAGTGGTTCTAGACGGTAATAAGCATACTTTTCTATATAGACTAAAAAAGCTTTTCCCTGTCTCCATCTCTCATTCTTTGGCGAATTCTGTTCGTTCCCTACGGGAAAAGCTTGCAGGAACTTGACTTTGAAGATAAACACACAGCTAGTCTTTTACAAAGTGAATTCCAGTTACTTGTCCAATAAGCTTAGTTTTAAGTGGTCCTAGAATGTAAAAAGCAGACTTTTCATTATAGGCAAAACAGGCGTTTCCCAGTCTGAGTCACACATTCTTCTGTGAATCGTGTTCGATCCAAGTGGGAAAAGTTTGTAGGAAGTTGACTCTGAAGATAAACACACAGCTAGTGTTTTGCAAAGTGAATTGCTGTTACTTGGCCAATAACCTTAATTTTAAGTGGTTCTAGTCGGTAAAAAGCATACTTTTATATGTAGACAAAACGTGTGTTTGCCAGTCAGAATCACACATTCTTGGGTGAATTCGATTCATTCCAAGTTGGAAAAGCTTATAGGAAGGTGACTTTCAGGATAAACACACAGCTACTGTTTTGCAAAGTGAATTGCTGTTACTAGGCAAATAAGCTTAGTTTTCAGTGGTTCTAGAGGGTAAAAAGCATACTGTTCAATATAGACAAAACATGGGTTTCCCAGTCTGAATCGAACATTCTTTGGTGAATCTGTTCGTTCCAAGAGGGAAA
The DNA here is from genome assembly GCF_021556685.1 of Rattus norvegicus. NCBI lineage: Eukaryota > Metazoa > Chordata > Mammalia > Rodentia > Muridae > Rattus > Rattus norvegicus. The sequence goes on along the minus strand of NC_141554.1, from coordinate 5,754,180 downwards.
ATCTTGTAGGAAGTGGACTTTTAAGATAAACGCACAGCTAGTGTTTTGCAAAGTGTATTGATGTTACTTGGCCAAAAAGCTTAGTTTTAAGTGTTTCTACACGGGAAAAAGCCTACTTTTCTATATGGACAAAACATGGGTTTCCTTTCCCAGGCTGACTCGAACATTCTTTGGCGAATTCTGTTCGTTCCAAGCGCGAAAAGTTTGTAGGAAGTTAACATTCAAGATAAACACACAGGAACTGATTTGTAAAGTAAATTGCTCTTACTAGGCAAATATGCTTAGTTTTAAATGGTTCTAGGTGGTAAAAAGCAGACTTTTCAATGTAGACAAAACATGGGTTTCCCAGTCTGAATCACACATTCTTAGGCGAAATCTGTTCAGTCCAAGCGGGAAAAGCTTTTAAGAAGTTGACTTTGAAGATAAACACACAGCTAGTGTTTTGCAAAGTGAATTGCTGTTACTTGGCCAATAAGTTTAGTTTTCATATTGAATGGTGTTACTTGGCGAATATGCTTAGTTTCAAGTGGCTCTAGAGGGTAAAAAGCAGAATTTTCAACATAGACATAACCTGGTTTTCCCAGTCTGAATCTCTCATTCTTTGGCGAAATCTGTGGTTCTAGAGGAGAAAAACCAGACTTTTATGTATAGTCATAACATGCATTTCCCAGTCTCAATCACACATTCTTAGGTGAACGGTGTTGGTTCCAAGTGGGAAATGTTTGTATGAAGGTGAATTTGAAGATAAACACACAGCTAGTGTTTTACAAAGTGAATTGTTCTTACTTGGCAATTAAGTTTAGTTTTAAGTAGTTCGAGATGGAAAAAGCATACTTTTCTACATAGACTATATAAACTTTTCCCAGTCTCAGTCTCCCATTCTTTGGCTAATATTGTTCCTTCCTAGCGGGAAAAGCATGTAGGAATTTGACTTTCAAGATAAACACACAGCAACTGATTTGCAAAGTAAATTGCTCTTACTAGGCCAATAAGCGTAGTTTTAAATGGTTCTAGATGGTAAAAAGCAGACTTTTCAATACAGACAAAACATGGTTTTCCCATTCTGAATCTCTCATTCTTTGGTGAAATCTGTTCGTTCGAAGCGGGAAAAGCTTGTAGGAAGTTGACTTTGAAGATAAACACACAGCTAGTGTTTTACAAAGAGAATTGCTGTTACTTGGCCAATAAACTTAGTTTTCAGTGGTTCTAGGGGGAAAAAGCAGACTTTTCAATATAGCCAAAACATGGGTTTCCCAGTCTGAATCGATCTTTCTTTGGTGAATCTGTTCGGTCCAAGCGGGAAAAGCTTGTAGGAAGTTGACTTTGAAGATAAACACACAGCTAGTGTTTTGCAAAGTGAATTGCTCTTACTAGGCCAATAAGCTTAATTGTAAGTGGTTCTAGAGGAGAAAAACCAGACTTTTATGTATAGACAAAACATGCATTTCCCAGTCTGAACCACACATTCTTTAGCGAATCGTGTTCGTTCCAAGCAGAAAAGTTTATAGGAAGGTGACTTTGAAGATAAACACACAGCTAGTGATTTGCAGAATGAATGGCTGTTACTTGTCGAATCAGCTTAGTTGTAAGTGGTTCTAGACCGTAAAAAGCAGACTTTTCTATATAGACAAAACCTTCCTTTCCCAGTCTGAATCACATATTCTTACGTGAAATCTGTTCATTCCATGTGGGAAAAGCTTGCAGGAAGTTGTCTTTGAAGATAAACACACAGCTAATGTTTTGCAAAGTGAATTGCTGTTACTAGCAGAATAAGCTTAGTTTTATGTGGTTCTAGCTTGGCAATTAAGCTAAGTTTTATGTAGGTGTAGATGGTAAAAAGCAGAATTATCTATATAGACTAAAAAAGCTTTTCCCAGTCTCAATCTCTCATTCTTTGGTGATTTCTGTCCGTTCCAAGAGGGAAAAGGTTGTAGGAAATTGACGTTGAAGATAAACGCACAGGCAGTGATTTGCAAAGTGAATGGTGTTACTTGGCAAATATGCTTACTTTTAAGTGGCTCTAGAGGGTAAAAAGCAGACTATTCAATATAGACAAAACATGGGTTTCCCAGTCTGAATCACACATTCTTAGGCGAAATCTGTTCAGTCCAAGCGGGAAAAGCTTTTAAGAAGTTGACTTTGAAGATAAACACACAGCTAGTGTTTTGCAAAGTGAAATGCTGTTACTTGGCCAATAAGTTTAATTTAAAGTGGTTATAGAAGGTAAGAAGCATACTTTTCTATATAGACAAAACATGCTTTTCCCAGTCTGAGTCACACATTCTTAGGCAAATTCTGTTCGGTTAAAGCGGGAAAAGGTTGTAAGAGGATGACTTTCAAGATATACACACAGCTAGTGTTTTGCAAAGTGAAATGCTGTTACTTGCCAATAAGTTTAATTTTAAGTGTTTCTAGACGGTAAGAAGCATACATTTCTATATTGTCAAAACATGCATTTCCCAGTCTGAATCACACATTCTTAGGCAAATTCTGTTCGGTCAAAGCAGGAAAAGCTTGTATGAAGTTGACTTTGTAAATAAACACACAGCTAGTGTTTTGCAAAGTGAAATGCTCTTACTTGGCCAATAAGTTTAAATTTAAGTGTTTCTAGACGGTAAAAAGCATACTCTTCTATATGGACAAAACATGCCTTTCCTAGTCTGACTCACACATTCTCCTCTGAATCGTGTTCTTTCCAAGTGGGAAAAATTTGTAGGAAGTTGACTTTGAAGATAAACACACAGCTAGTGTTTTGCAAAGTGAATTGCTCTTACTTGGCCAATAAGCTTAATTTTAAGTGGTTCTAGTCGGTAAAAAGCATACTTTTCTATATAGTTAAAACATGCGTTTGCCAGTCAGAATCACACATTCTTAGGTGAATTCTATTCGTTCCAAGCCGGAAAAGCTTATAGGAAGTTGACTTTCAGGATAAACACACAGCTACTGTTTTTCAAAGTGAATTGCTGTTACTTCGCCAATAAGCTTAGTTTTAAGTGGTCCTAGAAGGTAAAAAGCCTACTTTTGTATATAGACAAAACGTGGATTTCCCAGTCTGAATCACACACTCTTAGGCAAATCCTGTTGGTTCCAAGCGGGAAAAGTTTGGAGGAAGTTGACTTTGAAGATAAAAGCACAGCTAATGTTTTAAAAAGTGAATTGTTCCTACTTGGCGATAAAGCTTAATTTTAAGTGGTTCTAGATGGTAAAAAGCATACTTTTCTATATGGACAAAACATGCCTTTCCTAGTCTGAATCTATCATTCTTTGGCGATTTCTGATTGGTCCAAGAGGGAAAAGCTTGTAGGAAGTTGACTTTGAAGATAAACACACAGCTAGTTATTTCCAAAGTGAATTGCTGTTACTTCGCCAATAAGCTTAGTTTTAAGTGGTACTAGAAGGTAAAAAGCCCACTTTTGTATATAGACTTTTTGTAATACATGGGTTTCCCAGTCTGAATCACACACTCTTAGCCAAATCCTGTTCCTTCCAAGCAGGAAAAGTTTGGAGGAAGTTGACTTTGAAGATAAAAGCACAGCTAATGTTTTAAAAAGTGAATTGTTCCTACTTGGCGATAAAGCTTAGTTTTAAGTGGTTCTAGATGGTAGTAAGCATACTTTTCTATATAGACTAAAAAAGCTTTTCCCTGTCTCAATCTCTCATTCTTTGGCAAATTCTGTTAGTTCCATAAGGGAAAAGCTTGCAGGAACTTGACTTTGTAGATAAACACACAGCTAGTGATTTGCAAAGTGAATGGCTGTTATTTGGCGAATAAGATTAGTTTTAAGTGGTTCTAGAGGGTAAACAGCAGACTTTTCAATATCGACAAAACATGGTTTTCCCAGTCTGAATCTCTCATTCTTTGGTGAATTCTGACCTTTCCAAGCGGGAAAAGCTTGTAGGAAGTTGACTTTCAATATAAACACTCAGTTGGTGTTTTGCAAAGTGAATTTCTGTCACTTATCAAATAAGCTTAGTTTTCAGTGGTTCTAGAGGGTAAAAAGCATACTTTTCTATATGGACAAAACATGCCTTTCCTAGTCTGAATCTATCATTCTTTGGCGATTTCTGATTGGTCCAAGAGGGAAAAGCTTGTAGGAAGTTGACTTTGAAGAGAAACACACAGCTAGTTATTTCCAAAGTGAATTTTGTTACTTCGCCAATAAGCTTAGTTTTAAGTGGTACTAGAAGATAAAAAGCCTACTTTTGTATATAGACTTTTTGTAATACGTGGGTTTCCCAGTCTGAATCACACACTCTTAGGCAAATCCTGTTCCTTCCAAGTAGGAAAAGTTTGGAGGAAGTTGACTTTGAAGATAAAAGCACAGCTAATGTTTTAAAAAGTGAATTGTTCCTACTTGGCGATAAAGCTTAGTTTTAAGTGGTTCTAGACGGTAATAAGCATACTTTTCTATATAGACTAAAAAAGCTTTTCCCTGTCTCCATCTCTCATTCTTTGGCGAATTCTGTTCGTTCCCTACGGGAAAAGCTTGCAGGAACTTGACTTTGAAGATAAACACACAGCTAGTCTTTTACAAAGTGAATTCCAGTTACTTGTCCAATAAGCTTAGTTTTAAGTGGTCCTAGAATGTAAAAAGCAGACTTTTCATTATAGGCAAAACAGGCGTTTCCCAGTCTGAGTCACACATTCTTCTGTGAATCGTGTTCGATCCAAGTGGGAAAAGTTTGTAGGAAGTTGACTCTGAAGATAAACACACAGCTAGTGTTTTGCAAAGTGAATTGCTGTTACTTGGCCAATAACCTTAATTTTAAGTGGTTCTAGTCGGTAAAAAGCATACTTTTATATGTAGACAAAACGTGTGTTTGCCAGTCAGAATCACACATTCTTGGGTGAATTCGATTCATTCCAAGTTGGAAAAGCTTATAGGAAGATGACTTTCAGGATAAACACACAGCTACTGTTTTGCAAAGTGAATTGCTGTTACTAGACAAATAAGCTTAGTTTTCAGTGGTTCTAGAGGGTAAAAAGCATACTGTTCAATATAGACAAAACATGGGTTTCCCAGTCTGAATCGAACATTCTTTGGTGAATCTGTTCGTTCCAAGAGGGAAAATCTTGTAGGAAGTGGACTTTTAAGATAAACGCACAGCTAGTGTTTTGCAAAGTGTATTGATGTTACTTGGCCAAAAAGCTTAGTTTTAAGTGTTTCTACACGGGAAAAAGCCTACTTTTCTATATGGACAAAACATGGGTTTCCTTTCCCAGGCTGACTCGAACATTCTTTGGCGAATTCTGTTCGTTCCAAGCGCGAAAAGTTTGTAGGAAGTTAACATTCAAGATAAACACACAGGAACTGATTTGTAAAGTAAATTGCTCTTACTAGGCAAATATGCTTAGTTTTAAATGGTTCTAGGTGGTAAAAAGCAGACTTTTCAATGTAGACAAAACATGGGTTTCCCAGTCTGAATCACACATTCTTAGGCGAAATCTGTTCAGTCCAAGCGGGAAAAGCTTTTAAGAAGTTGACTTTGAAGATAAACACACAGCTAGTGTTTTGCAAAGTGAATTGCTGTTACTTGGCCAATAAGTTTAGTTTTCATATTGAATGGTGTTACTTGGCGAATATGCTTAGTTTCAAGTGGCTCTAGAGGGTAAAAAGCAGAATTTTCAACATAGACATAACCTGGTTTTCCCAGTCTGAATCTCTCATTCTTTGGCGAAATCTGTGGTTCTAGAGGAGAAAAACCAGACTTTTATGTATAGTCATAACATGCATTTCCCAGTCTCAATCACACATTCTTAGGTGAACGGTGTTGGTTCCAAGTGGGAAATGTTTGTATGAAGGTGAATTTGAAGATAAACACACAGCTAGTGTTTTACAAAGTGAATTGTTCTTACTTGGCAATTAAGTTTAGTTTTAAGTAGTTCGAGATGGAAAAAGCATACTTTTCTACATAGACTATATAAACTTTTCCCAGTCTCAGTCTCCCATTCTTTGGCTAATATTGTTCCTTCCTAGCGGGAAAAGCATGTAGGAATTTGACTTTCAAGATAAACACACAGCAACTGATTTGCAAAGTAAATTGCTCTTACTAGGCCAATAAGCGTAGTTTTAAATGGTTCTAGATGGTAAAAAGCAGACTTTTCAATACAGACAAAACATGGTTTTCCCATTCTGAATCTCTCATTCTTTGGTGAAATCTGTTCGTTCGAAGCGGGAAAAGCTTGTAGGAAGTTGACTTTGAAGATAAACACACAGCTAGTGTTTTACAAAGAGAATTGCTGTTACTTGGCCAATAAACTTAGTTTTCAGTGGTTCTAGGGGGAAAAAGCAGACTTTTCAATATAGCCAAAACATGGGTTTCCCAGTCTGAATCGATCTTTCTTTGGTGAATCTGTTCGGTCCAAGCGGGAAAAGCTTGTAGGAAGTTGACTTTGAAGATAAACACACAGCTAGTGTTTTGCAAAGTGAATTGCTCTTACTAGGCCAATAAGCTTAATTGTAAGTGGTTCTAGAGGAGAAAAACCAGACTTTTATGTATAGACAAAACATGCATTTCCCAGTCTGAACCACACATTCTTTAGCGAATCGTGTTCGTTCCAAGCAGAAAAGTTTATAGGAAGGTGACTTTGAAGATAAACACACAGCTAGTGATTTGCAGAATGAATGGCTGTTACTTGTCGAATCAGCTTAGTTGTAAGTGGTTCTAGACCGTAAAAAGCAGACTTTTCTATATAGACAAAACCTTCCTTTCCCAGTCTGAATCACATATTCTTACGTGAAATCTGTTCATTCCATGTGGGAAAAGCTTGCAGGAAGTTGTCTTTGAAGATAAACACACAGCTAATGTTTTGCAAAGTGAATTGCTGTTACTAGCAGAATAAGCTTAGTTTTATGTGGTTCTAGCTTGGCAATTAAGCTAAGTTTTATGTAGGTGTAGATGGTAAAAAGCAGAATTATCTATATAGACTAAAAAAGCTTTTCCCAGTCTCAATCTCTCATTCTTTGGTGATTTCTGTCCGTTCCAAGAGGGAAAAGGTTGTAGGAAATTGACGTTGAAGATAAACGCACAGGCAGTGATTTGCAAAGTGAATGGTGTTACTTGGCAAATATGCTTACTTTTAAGTGGCTCTAGAGGGTAAAAAGCAGACTATTCAATATAGACAAAACATGGGTTTCCCAGTCTGAATCACACATTCTTAGGCGAAATCTGTTCAGTCCAAGCGGGAAAAGCTTTTAAGAAGTTGACTTTGAAGATAAACACACAGCTAGTGTTTTGCAAAGTGAAATGCTGTTACTTGGCCAATAAGTTTAATTTAAAGTGGTTATAGAAGGTAAGAAGCATACTTTTCTATATAGACAAAACATGCTTTTCCCAGTCTGAGTCACACATTCTTAGGCAAATTCTGTTCGGTTAAAGCGGGTAAAGGTTGTAAGAAGATGACTTTCAAGATATACACACAGCTAGTGTTTTGCAAAGTGAAATGCTGTTACTTGCCAATAAGTTTAATTTTAAGTGTTTCTAGACGGTAAGAAGCATACATTTCTATATTGTCAAAACATGCATTTCCCAGTCTGAATCACACATTCTTAGGCAAATTCTGTTCGGTCAAAGCAGGAAAAGCTTGTATGAAGTTGACTTTGTAAATAAACACACAGCTAGTGTTTTGCAAAGTGAAATGCTCTTACTTGGCCAATAAGTTTAATTTTAAGTGTTTCTAGACGGTAAAAAGCATACTCTTCTATATGGACAAAACATGCCTTTCCTAGTCTGACTCACACATTCTCCTCTGAATCGTGTTCTTTCCAAGTGGGAAAAATTTGTAGGAAGTTGACTTTGAAGATAAACACACAGCTAGTGTTTTGCAAAGTGAATTGCTCTTACTTGGCCAATAAGCTTAATTTTAAGTGGTTCTAGTCGGTAAAAAGCATACTTTTCTATATAGTTAAAACATGCGTTTGCCAGTCAGAATCACACATTCTTAGGTGAATTCTATTCGTTCCAAGCCGGAAAAGCTTATAGGAAGTTGACTTTCAGGATAAACACACAGCTACAGTTTTTCAAAGTGAATTGCTGTTACTTCGCCAATAAGCTTAGTTTTAAGTGGTCCTAGAAGGTAAAAAGCCTACTTTTGTATATAGACAAAACGTGGATTTCCCAGTCTGAATCACACACTCTTAGGCAAATCCTGTTGGTTCCAAGCGGGAAAAGTTTGGAGGAAGTTGACTTTGAAGATAAAAGCACAGCTAATGTTTTAAAAAGTGAATTGTTCCTACTTGGCGATAAAGCTTAATTTTAAGTGGTTCTAGATGGTAAAAAGCATACTTTTCTATATGGACAAAACATGCCTTTCCTAGTCTGAATCTATCATTCTTTGGCGATTTCTGATTGGTCCAAGAGGGAAAAGCTTGTAGGAAGTTGACTTTGAAGATAAACACACAGCTAGTTATTTCCAAAGTGAATTGCTGTTACTTCGCCAATAAGCTTAGTTTTAAGTGGTACTAGAAGGTAAAAAGCCCACTTTTGTATATAGACTTTTTGTAATACGTGGGTTTCCCAGTCTGAATCACACACTCTTAGGCAAATCCTGTTCCTTCCAAGCAGGAAAAGTTTGGAGGAAGTTGACTTTGAAGATAAAAGCACAGCTAATGTTTTAAAAAGTGAATTGTTCCTACTTGGCGATAAAGCTTAGTTTTAAGTGGTTCTAGATGGTAGTAAGCATACTTTTCTATATAGACTAAAAAAGCTTTTCCCTGTCTCAATCTCTCATTCTTTGGCAAATTCTGTTAGTTCCATAAGGGAAAAGCTTGCAGGAACTTGACTTTGTAGATAAACACACAGCTAGTGATTTGCAAAGTGAATGGCTGTTATTTGGCGAATAAGATTAGTTTTAAGTGGTTCTAGAGGGTAAACAGCAGACTTTTCAATATCGACAAAACATGGTTTTCCCAGTCTGAATCTCTCATTCTTTGGTGAATTCTGACCTTTCCAAGCGGGAAAAGCTTGTAGGAAGTTGACTTTCAATATAAACACTCAGTTGGTGTTTTGCAAAGTGAATTTCTGTCACTTATCAAATAAGCTTAGTTTTCAGTGGTTCTAGAGGGTAAAAAGCATACTTTTCTATATGGACAAAACATGCCTTTCCTAGTCTGAATCTATCATTCTTTGGCGATTTCTGATTGGTCCAAGAGGGAAAAGCTTGTAGGAAGTTGACTTTGAAGAGAAACACACAGCTAGTTATATCCAAAGTGAATTTTGTTACTTCGCCAATAAGCTTAGTTTTAAGTGGTACTAGAAGATAAAAAGCCTACTTTTGTATATAGACTTTTTGTAATACGTGGGTTTCCCAGTCTGAATCACACACTCTTAGGCAAATCCTGTTCCTTCCAAGCAGGAAAAGTTTGGAGGAAGTTGACTTTGAAGATAAAAGCACAGCTAATGTTTTAAAAAGTGAATTGTTCCTACTTGGCGATAAAGCTTAGTTTTAAGTGGTTCTAGACGGTAATAAGCATACTTTTCTATATAGACTAAAAAAGCTTTTCCCTGTCTCCATCTCTCATTCTTTGGCGAATTCTGTTCGTTCCCTACGGGAAAAGCTTGCAGGAACTTGACTTTGAAGATAAACACACAGCTAGTCTTTTACAAAGTGAATTCCAGTTACTTGTCCAATAAGCTTAGTTTTAAGTGGTCCTAGAATGTAAAAAGCAGACTTTTCATTATAGGCAAAACAGGCGTTTCCCAGTCTGAGTCACACATTCTTCTGTGAATCGTGTTCGATCCAAGTGGGAAAAGTTTGTAGGAAGTTGACTCTGAAGATAAACACACAGCTAGTGTTTTGCAAAGTGAATTGCTGTTACTTGGCCAATAACCTTAATTTTAAGTGGTTCTAGTCGGTAAAAAGCATACTTTTATATGTAGACAAAACGTGTGTTTGCCAGTCAGAATCACACATTCTTGGGTGAATTCGATTCATTCCAAGTTGGAAAAGCTTATAGGAAGATGACTTTCAGGATAAACACACAGCTACTGTTTTGCAAAGTGAATTGCTGTTACTAGACAAATAAGCTTAGTTTTCAGTGGTTCTAGAGGGTAAAAAGCATACTGTTCAATATAGACAAAACATGGGTTTCCCAGTCTGAATCGAACATTCTTTGGTGAATCTGTTCGTTCCAAGAGGGAAAATCTTGTAGGAAGTGGACTTTTAAGATAAACGCACAGCTAGTGTTTTGCAAAGTGTATTGATGTTACTTGGCCAAAAAGCTTAGTTTTAAGTGTTTCTACACGGGAAAAAGCCTACTTTTCTATATGGACAAAACATGGGTTTCCTTTCCCAGGCTGACTCGAACATTCTTTGGCGAATTCTGTTCGTTCCAAGCGCGAAAAGTTTGTAGGAAGTTAACATTCAAGATAAACACACAGGAACTGATTTGTAAAGTAAATTGCTCTTACTAGGCAAATATGCTTAGTTTTAAATGGTTCTAGGTGGTAAAAAGCAGACTTTTCAATGTAGACAAAACATGGGTTTCCCAGTCTGAATCACACATTCTTAGGCGAAATCTGTTCAGTCCAAGCGGGAAAAGCTTTTAAGAAGTTGACTTTGAAGATAAACACACAGCTAGTGTTTTGCAAAGTGAATTGCTGTTACTTGGCCAATAAGTTTAGTTTTCATATTGAATGGTGTTACTTGGCGAATATGCTTAGTTTCAAGTGGCTCTAGAGGGTAAAAAGCAGAATTTTCAACATAGACATAACCTGGTTTTCCCAGTCTGAATCTCTCATTCTTTGGCGAAATCTGTGGTTCTAGAGGAGAAAAACCAGACTTTTATGTATAGTCATAACATGCATTTCCCAGTCTCAATCACACATTCTTAGGTGAACGGTGTTGGTTCCAAGTGGGAAATGTTTGTATGAAGGTGAATTTGAAGATAAACACACAGCTAGTGTTTTACAAAGTGAATTGTTCTTACTTGGCAATTAAGTTTAGTTTTAAGTAGTTCGAGATGGAAAAAGCATACTTTTCTACATAGACTATATAAACTTTTCCCAGTCTCAGTCTCCCATTCTTTGGCTAATATTGTTCCTTCCTAGCGGGAAAAGCATGTAGGAATTTGACTTTCAAGATAAACACACAGCAACTGATTTGCAAAGTAAATTGCTCTTACTAGGCCAATAAGCGTAGTTTTAAATGGTTCTAGATGGTAAAAAGCAGACTTTTCAATACAGACAAAACATGGTTTTCCCATTCTGAATCTCTCATTCTTTGGTGAAATCTGTTCGTTCGAAGCGGGAAAAGCTTGTAGGAAGTTGACTTTGAAGATAAACACACAGCTAGTGTTTTACAAAGAGAATTGCTGTTACTTGGCCAATAAACTTAGTTTTCAGTGGTTCTAGGGGGAAAAAGCAGACTTTTCAATATAGCCAAAACATGGGTTTCCCAGTCTGAATCGATCTTTCTTTGGTGAATCTGTTCGGTCCAAGCGGGAAAAGCTTGTAGGAAGTTGACTTTGAAGATAAACACACAGCTAGTGTTTTGCAAAGTGAATTGCTCTTACTAGGCCAATAAGCTTAATTGTAAGTGGTTCTAGAGGAGAAAAACCAGACTTTTATGTATAGACAAAACATGCATTTCCCAGTCTGAACCACACATTCTTTAGCGAATCGTGTTCGTTCCAAGCAGAAAAGTTTATAGGAAGGTGTCTTTGAAGATAAACACACAGCTAGTGATTTGCAGAATGAATGGCTGTTACTTGTCGAATCAGCTTAGTTGTAAGTGGTTCTAGACCGTAAAAAGCAGACTTTTCTATATAGACAAAACCTTCCTTTCCCAGTCTGAATCACATATTCTTACGTGAAATCTGTTCATTCCATGTGGGAAAAGCTTGCAGGAAGTTGTCTTTGAAGATAAACACACAGCTAATGTTTTGCAAAGTGAATTGCTGTTACTAGCAGAATAAGCTTAGTTTTATGTGGTTCTAGCTTGGCAATTAAGCTAAGTTTTATGTAGGTGTAGATGGTAAAAAGCAGAATTATCTATATAGACTAAAAAAGCTTTTCCCAGTCTCAATCTCTCATTCTTTGGTGATTTCTGTCCGTTCCAAGAGGGAAAAGGTTGTAGGAAATTGACGTTGAAGATAAACGCACAGGCAGTGATTTGCAAAGTGAATGGTGTTACTTGGCAAATATGCTTACTTTTAAGTGGCTCTAGAGGGTAAAAAGCAGACTATTCAATATAGACAAAACATGGGTTTCCCAGTCTGAATCACACATTCTTAGGCGAAATCTGTTCAGTCCAAGCGGGAAAAGCTTTTAAGAAGTTGACTTTGAAGATAAACACACAGCTAGTGTTTTGCAAAGTGAAATGCTGTTACTTGGCCAATAAGTTTAATTTAAAGTGGTTATAGAAGGTAAGAAGCATACTTTTCTATATAGACAAAACATGCTTTTCCCAGTCTGAGTCACACATTCTTAGGCAAATTCTGTTCGGTTAAAGCGGGTAAAGGTTGTAAGAAGATGACTTTCAAGATATACACACAGCTAGTGTTTTGCAAAGTGAAATGCTGTTACTTGCCAATAAGTTTAATTTTAAGTGTTTCTAGACGGTAAGAAGCGTACATTTCTATATTGTCAAAACATGCATTTCCCAGTCTGAATCACACATTCTTAGGCAAATTCTGTTCGGTCAAAGCAGGAAAAGCTTGTATGAAGTTGACTTTGTAAATAAACACACAGCTAGTGTTTTGCAAAGTGAAATGCTCTTACTTGGCCAATAAGTTTAATTTTAAGTGTTTCTAGACGGTAAAAAGCATACTCTTCTATATGGACAAAACATGCCTTTCCTAGTCTGACTCACACATTCTCCTCTGAATCGGGTTCTTTCCAAGTGGGAAAAATTTGTAGGAAGTTGACTTTGAAGATAAACACACAGCTAGTGTTTTGCAAAGTGAATTGCTCTTACTTGGCCAATAAGCTTAATTTTAAGTGGTTCTAGTCGGTAAAAAGCATACTTTTCTATATAGTTAAAACATGCGTTTGCCAGTCAGAATCACACATTCTTAGGTGAATTCTATTCGTTCCAAGCCGGAAAAGCTTATAGGAAGTTGACTTTCAGGATAAACACACAGCTACAGTTTTTCAAAGTGAATTGCTGTTACTTCGCCAATAAGCTTAGTTTTAAGTGGTCCTAGAAGGTAAAAAGCCTACTTTTGTATATAGACAAAACGTGGATTTCCCAGTCTGAATCACACACTCTTAGGCAAATCCTGTTGGTTCCAAGCGGGAAAAGTTTGGAGGAAGTTGACTTTGAAGATAAAAGCACAGCTAATGTTTTAAAAAGTGAATTGTTCCTACTTGGCGATAAAGCTTAATTTTAAGTGGTTCTAGATGGTAAAAAGCATACTTTTCTATATGGACAAAACATGCCTTTCCTAGTCTGAATCTATCATTCTTTGGCGATTTCTGATTGGTCCAAGAGGGAAAAGCTTGTAGGAAGTTGACTTTGAAGATAAACACACAGCTAGTTATTTCCAAAGTGAATTGCTGTTACTTCGCCAATAAGCTTAGTTTTAAGTGGTACTAGAAGGTAAAAAGCCCACTTTTGTATATAGACTTTTTGTAATACGTGGGTTTCCCAGTCTGAATCACACACTCTTAGGCAAATCCTGTTCCTTCCAAGCAGGAAAAGTTTGGAGGAAGTTGACTTTGAAGATAAAAGCACAGCTAATGTTTTAAAAAGTGAATTGTTCCTACTTGGCGATAAAGCTTAGTTTTAAGTGGTTCTAGATGGTAGTAAGCATACTTTTCTATATAGACTAAAAAAGCTTTTCCCTGTCTCAATCTCTCATTCTTTGGCAAATTCTGTTAGTTCCATAAGGGAAAAGCTTGCAGGAACTTGACTTTGTAGATAAACACACAGCTAGTGATTTGCAAAGTGAATGGCTGTTATTTGGCGAATAAGATTAGTTTTAAGTGGTTCTAGAGGGTAAACAGCAGACTTTTCAATATCGACAAAACATGGTTTTCCCAGTCTGAATCTCTCATTCTTTGGTGAATTCTGACCTTTCCAAGCGGGAAAAGCTTGTAGGAAGTTGACTTTCAATATAAACACTCAGTTGGTGTTTTGCAAAGTGAATTTCTGTCACTTATCAAATAAGCTTAGTTTTCAGTGGTTCTAGAGGGTAAAAAGCATACTTTTCTATATGGACAAAACATGCCTTTCCTAGTCTGAATCTATCATTCTTTGGCGATTTCTGATTGGTCCAAGAGGGAAAAGCTTGTAGGAAGTTGACTTTGAAGAGAAACACACAGCTAGTTATTTCCAAAGTGAATTTTGTTACTTCGCCAATAAGCTTAGTTTTCAGTGGTACTAGAAGATAAAAAGCCTACTTTTGTATATAGACTTTTTGTAATACGTGGGTTTCCCAGTCTGAATCACACACTCTTAGGCAAATCCTGTTCCTTCCAAGCAGGAAAAGTTTGGAGGAAGTTGACTTTGAAGATAAAAGCACAGCTAATGTTTTAAAAAGTGAATTGTTCCTACTTGGCGATAAAGCTTAGTTTTAAGTGGTTCTAGACGGTAATAAGCATACTTTTCTATATAGACTAAAAAAGCTTTTCCCTGTCTCCATCTCTCATTCTTTGGCGAATTCTGTTCGTTCCCTACGGGAAAAGCTTGCAGGAACTTGACTTTGAAGATAAACACACAGCTAGTCTTTTACAAAGTGAATTCCAGTTACTTGTCCAATAAGCTTAGTTTTAAGTGGTCCTAGAATGTAAAAAGCAGACTTTTCATTATAGGCAAAACAGGCGTTTCCCAGTCTGAGTCACACATTCTTCTGTGAATCGTGTTCGATCCAAGTGGGAAAAGTTTGTAGGAAGTTGACTCTGAAGATAAACACACAGCTAGTGTTTTGCAAAGTGAATTGCTGTTACTTGGCCAATAACCTTAATTTTAAGTGGTTCTAGTCGGTAAAAAGCATACTTTTATATGTAGACAAAACGTGTGTTTGCCAGTCAGAATCACACATTCTTGGGTGAATTCGATTCATTCCAAGTTGGAAAAGCTTATAGGAAGGTGACTTTCAGGATAAACACACAGCTACTGTTTTTCAAAGTGAATTGCTGTTACTAGGCAAATAAGCTTAGTTTTCAGTGGTTCTAGAGGGTAAAAAGCATACTGTTCAATATAGACAAAACATGGGTTTCCCAGTCTGAATCGAACATTCTTTGGTGAATCTGTTTGTTCCAAGAGGGAAAATCTTGTAGGAAGTGGACTTTTAAGATAAACGCACAGCTAGTGTTTTGCAAAGTGTATTGATGTTACTTGGCCAAAAAGCTTAGTTTTAAGTGTTTCTACACGGGAAAAAGCCTACTTTTCTATATGGACAAAACATGGGTTTCCTTTCCCAGGTGACTCGAACATTCTTTGGCGAATTCTGTTCGTTCCAAGCGCGAAAAGTTTGTAGGAAGTTAACATTCAAGATAAACACACAGGAACTGATTTGTAAAGTAAATTGCTCTTACTAGGCAAATATGCTTAGTTTTAAATGGTTCTAGGTGGTAAAAAGCAGACTTTTCAATGTAGACAAAACATGGGTTTCCCAGTCTGAATCACACATTCTTAGGCGAAATCTGTTCAGTCCAAGCGGGAAAAGCTTTTAAGAAGTTGACTTTGAAGATAAACACACAGCTAGTGTTTTGCAAAGTGAATTGCTGTTACTTGGCCAATAAGTTTAGTTTTCATATTGAATGGTGTTACTTGGCGAATATGCTTAGTTTCAAGTGGCTCTAGAGGGTAAAAAGCAGAATTTTCAACATAGACATAACCTGGTTTTCCCAGTCTGAATCTCTCATTCTTTTCGAAATCTGTGGTTCTAGAGGAGAAAAACCAGACTTTTATGTATAGTCATAACATGCATTTCCCAGTCTCAATCACACATTCTTAGGTGAACGGTGTTGGTTCCAAGTGGGAAATGTTTGTATGAAGGTGAATTTGAAGATAAACACACAGCTAGTGTTTTACAAAGTGAATTGTTCTTAGTTGGCAATTAAGTTTAGTTTTAAGTAGTTCGAGATGGAAAAAGCATACTTTTCTACATAGACTATATAAACTTTTCCCAGTCTCAGTCTCCCATTCTTTGGCTAATATTGTTCCTTCCTAGCGGGAAAAGCATGTAGGAATTTGACTTTCAAGATAAACACACAGCAACTGATTTGCAAAGTAAATTGCTCTTACTAGGCCAATAAGCGTAGTTTTAAATGGTTCTAGATGGTAAAAAGCAGACTTTTCAATACAGACAAAACATGGTTTTCCCATTCTGAATCTCTCATTCTTTGGTGAAATCTGTTCGTTCGAAGCGGGAAAAGCTTGTAGGAAGTTGACTTTGAAGATAAACACACAGCTAGTGTTTTACAAAGAGAATTGCTGTTACTTGGCCAATAAACTTAGTTTTCAGTGGTTCTAGGGGGAAAAAGCAGACTTTTCAATATAGCCAAAACATGGGTTTCCCAGTCTGAATCGATCTTTCTTTGGTGAATCTGTTCGGTCCAAGCGGGAAAAGCTTGTAGGAAGTTGACTTTGAAGATAAACACACAGCTAGTGTTTTGCAAAGTGAATTGCTCTTACTAGGCCAATAAGCTTAATTGTAAGTGGTTCTAGAGGAGAAAAACCAGACTTTTATGTATAGACAAAACATGCATTTCCCAGTCTGAACCACACATTCTTTAGCGAATCGTGTTCGTTCCAAGCAGAAAAGTTTATAGGAAGGTGTCTTTGAAGATAAACACACAGCTAGTGATTTGCAGAATGAATGGCTGTTACTTGTCGAATCAGCTTAGTTGTAAGTGGTTCTAGACCGTAAAAAGCAGACTTTTCTATATAGACAAAACCTTCCTTTCCCAGTCTGAATCACATATTCTTACGTGAAATCTGTTCATTCCATGTGGGAAAAGCTTGCAGGAAGTTGTCTTTGAAGATAAACACACAGCTAATGTTTTGCAAAGTGAATTGCTGTTACTAGCAGAATAAGCTTAGTTTTATGTGGTTCTAGCTTGGCAATTAAGCTAAGTTTTATGTAGGTGTAGATGGTAAAAAGCAGAATTATCTATATAGACTAAAAAAGCTTTTCCCAGTCTCAATCTCTCATTCTTTGGTGATTTCTGTCCGTTCCAAGAGGGAAAAGGTTGTAGGAAATTGACGTTGAAGATAAACGCACAGGCAGTGATTTGCAAAGTGAATGGTGTTACTTGGCAAATATGCTTACTTTTAAGTGGCTCTAGAGGGTAAAAAGCAGACTATTCAATATAGACAAAACATGGGTTTCCCAGTCTGAATCACACATTCTTAGGCGAAATCTGTTCAGTCCAAGCGGGAAAAGCTTTTAAGAAGTTGACTTTGAAGATAAACACACAGCTAGTGTTTTGCAAAGTGAAATGCTGTTACTTGGCCAATAAGTTTAATTTAAAGTGGTTATAGAAGGTAAGAAGCATACTTTTCTATATAGACAAAACATGCTTTTCCCAGTCTGAGTCACACATTCTTAGGCAAATTCTGTTCGGTTAAAGCGGGTAAAGGTTGTAAGAAGATGACTTTCAAGATATACACACAGCTAGTGTTTTGCAAAGTGAAATGCTGTTACTTGCCAATAAGTTTAATTTTAAGTGTTTCTAGACGGTAAGAAGCATACATTTCTATATTGTCAAAACATGCATTTCCCAGTCTGAATCACACATTCTTAGGCAAATTCTGTTCGGTCAAAGCAGGAAAAGCTTGTATGAAGTTGACTTTGTAAATAAACACACAGCTAGTGTTTTGCAAAGTGAAATGCTCTTACTTGGCCAATAAGTTTAATTTTAAGTGTTTCTAGACGGTAAAAAGCATACTCTTCTATATGGACAAAACATGCCTTTCCTAGTCTGACTCACACATTCTCCTCTGAATCGTGTTCTTTCCAAGTGGGAAAAATTTGTAGGAAGTTGACTTTGAAGATAAACACACAGCTAGTGTTTTGCAAAGTGAATTGCTCTTACTTGGCCAATAAGCTTAATTTTAAGTGGTTCTAGTCGGTAAAAAGCATACTTTTCTATATAGTTAAAACATGCGTTTGCCAGTCAGAATCACACATTCTTAGGTGAATTCTATTCGTTCCAAGCCGGAAATGCTTATAGGAAGTTGACTTTCAGGATAAACACACAGCTACTGTTTTTCAAAGTGAATTGCTGTTACTTCGCCAATAAGCTTAGTTTTAAGTGGTCTTAGAAGGTAAAAAGCCTACTTTTGTATATAGACAAAACGTAGATTTCCCAGTCTGAATCACACACTCTTAGGCAAATCCTGTTGGTTCCAAGCGGGAAAAGTTTGGAGGAAGTTGACTTTGAAGATAAAAGCACAGCTAATGTTTTAAAAAGTGAATTGTTCCTACTTGGCGATAAAGCTTAATTTTAAGTGGTTCTAGATGGTAAAAAGCATACTTTTCTATATGGACAAAACATGCCTTTCCTAGTCTGAATCTATCATTCTTTGGCGATTTCTGATTGGTCCAAGAGGGAAAAGCTTGTAGGAAGTTGACTTTGAAGATAAACACACAGCTAGTTATTTCCAAAGTGAATTGCTGTTACTTCGCCAATAAGCTTAGTTTTAAGTGGTACTAGAAGGTAAAAAGCCCACTTTTGTATATAGACTTTTTGTAATACGTGGGTTTCCCAGTCTGAATCACACACTCTTAGGCAAATCCTGTTCCTTCCAAGCAGGAAAAGTTTGGAGGAAGTTGACTTTGAAGATAAAAGCACAGCTAATGTTTTAAAAAGTGAATTGTTCCTACTTGGCGATAAAGCTTAGTTTTAAGTGGTTCTAGATGGTAGTAAGCATACTTTTCTATATAGACTAAAAAAGCTTTTCCCTGTCTCAATCTCTCATTCTTTGGCAAATTCTGTTAGTTCCATAAGGGAAAAGCTTGCAGGAACTTGACTTTGTAGATAAACACACAGCTAGTGATTTGCAAAGTGAATGGCTGTTATTTGGCGAATAAGATTAGTTTTAAGTGGTTCTAGAGGGTAAACAGCAGACTTTTCAATATCGACAAAACATGGTTTTCCCAGTCTGAATCTCTCATTCTTTGGTGAATTCTGACCTTTCCAAGCGGGAAAAGCTTGTAGGAAGTTGACTTTCAATATAAACACACAGTTGGTGTTTTGCAAAGTGAATTTCTGTCACTTATCAAATAAGCTTAGTTTTCAGTGGTTCTAGAGGGTAAAAAGCATACTTTTCTATATGGACAAAACATGCCTTTCCTAGTCTGAATCTATCATTCTTTGGCGATTTCTGATTGGTCCAAGAGGGAAAAGCTTGTAGGAAGTTGACTTTGAAGAGAAACACACAGCTAGTTATTTCCAAAGTGAATTTTGTTACTTCGCCAATAAGCTTAGTTTTAAGTGGTACTAGAAGATAAAAAGCCTACTTTTGTATATAGACTTTTTGTAATACGTGGGTTTCCCAGTCTGAATCACACACTCTTAGGCAAATCCTGTTCCTTCCAAGCAGGAAAAGTTTGGAGGAAGTTGACTTTGAAGATAAAAGCACAGCTAATGTTTTAAAAAGTGAATTGTTCCTA